>NC_013044.1:348527-697055 GCF_000090985.2 Micromonas commoda | reverse complement strand
GATCAAATATTCAGTTCTTGACTCGACGTTTACGAGGTAGTCAGGCCAATTGTAGTCAAATGCTGCGACTTGAAACACAGAATCGGCTTGAGGCTCACAGTCGATGATGTCATCGATGTCTGCCTTAGCGCATGCTTCCTTTAACACCGGGTGTGTCGCCAAAAACGTGTCATCACACGGATGAATGAGCTTTCGGGTGGAGCTTGCAGACCCAGGCAAAGCGCCAGCCGGAGCACCGTCTTCCAACGCCGAGGTGTTGAGACCTTGGAACAAGCTGATAGTGCCGACTACCAGCGCACTTCCGGTACCACCGCACATGTGATGAGACGAGATGTTCAAACTCTGACGAAGCGATGCGTTGTGCATGTCGCAAGGTTCCATTGGCTCCGGAACAGATGTCAAATTCGGCTCCTGAAACTTGAGCAGATTGTACCCATAGAATGAAAAGTCAGCCAGGAACGTGTTGGTATTTAACGGGCGATAGATGTGCACCGTGTAAGTGCTCTGAATCTCGTAACGTCCTGCGGTGACGACGATGGAGACGATGGTGGTCCTGTAATCGAGCTTGATGTCAGCACTAAACACGCCACTGTCTGCCGATACTCCGTTGATCCTGATTCCAGTTATCATGTTTGATGCTGCGGTGGCATTGATGCGAATAGATTCAGTCCGCGGTGAGCTGACATCAGCGACATAAAACCTTGTCTCGTTGTGAAAACTCGGCGAGTACTGCACTGTTGCGTTGGGAAGGGCACTGCTAGGAATCGAGGAGTCACCGACCAACCTTTCCAAAGTTCCAGACACTTGAATTTCAAGCGCAGTCAGCGACGAATCAATCACCGAATTGACACACAAATAGTTGTCACAGAAGCCCTCTGTCTGACTGGACTTCTTCCCCATATCGTACTCACTCAGCCGCAACTCTGACAGAGACTCCAAAAACCCTTCAGGATCTTTGAATGGCACTGGGAACGGTCGCATGACCCGCACTGCGCCGCCGGGGTCGACCATGTTGCCAGACAGCGTGTGAAGCAAGCCATCGTACGCCCCGGGTCCATACTCGAGCACCTCCACCTTGTAGTGGTTGCGAACACACTCCGCGGGCTGGTAGGTCGGGCCGCAACTCTTCGCACGCACCTCAATATCTAACACCACGTCCTCCCTGGCGAGTAAATCCGCCATAGTTGTGATGAAAGTTCCCCCGCTTCCGACATCATCGTCGTTGACGGACACCCGAAAGGCGTCGACGTCGTTGGAAACTGGCGTGACTGCCACAGATGGCTCTCTGTTGGGCACGAAGAGCCTGTAATCAAACTGCAGAGGTGAAAACGATGGAATCAACCTCGTAGTCGCCGACGGCGATATTCTCAGCTCCCTGAGCGTCGCGTCGTTGTCGGATATTGGCGCGGGTTGCCGGGTGACCAAAATTCGGTATGTCTTGAATGTCATCCCGTTCTCTGCCCAGACCATCACCTCCACCGTGCCATTCCCCAGAGTGTATTCTGCGCCGTTACCGTATCCTTCCTCGATTTCAATCTGTCGCGATATGGATCCAGATGGCTGTCTCGCGCCGTTGACGAGGATGCGCTCGTGGTCCGGGTCCATCGCCACCGGAGTTACCTGCACCGTGTTCTGGTCATATCTCAGCGGTCCGAGTGAGTACAGATACACGTCTGGAGAGAATGCCGGAGTCATGTTGCCCGTCGAAACGAGGAGGTCGGCGAGGCGAGCCTCCACGCTTGGCAAGCCCCGACGGACCACCACCACGTAGTTCATCACAGTAACGCCATCTTCCGCCGTGACTGACACCGTGACCACAGCCATGCCTCCAGGTTTTACAAAATATGCCCTCGATGGATCTCCAGAGCGTTGAAGCACTGTGTTGACACGCAAGAAGCGATACTGATCATCGGCCACCGTGGGGATCACGAGCACTGCTTCGTCGTGATAATCGATGTCAACGGTATAATCGAGCGTGCTGGGATCGAAAGCCGGGACCAAGGTGGGCTCTGCACGACCTGGAGCGACGTGCACCACGAGATCAGACAGAGTGGCGTCGGTCGAGGGAGCGTGATGGAACACTGTAAGATTCACGACTCTCGAGTGCCTTGGATCCTCTGCAATCACGTCGAGGGTGACCAGCGTACGACCTGGCGCCACGTCAAGTTCGTACTTGTACAACAGAGTGTTCCAGGGCGCGGGAAGTCTCTCCTTGTCTGGGGACGGCTGTGCCGCAACTGCAACCATAACCTCGTTGTTATTTCCTTCAACATCGAGGCTCACAGCTTTCACCACTAGGGTGGCCTGAGGGTCTCGAGCCGCCGCCTTCACTGTCACCCTTTGCACAGTATTATCTACCGATGTGTTGTAGTCCGCGACGATAGATACATTCTGCACGGACTCGAGCGGTGAGTCGTCAAATGCCGGCGTCAATTTGTGGCTGCTGCGCACTGTCCTGAAGAGCATGAGACCCATGTCTCGCCCTGTGCGTTCGGTCATCACGCTGCTCACTTCCAACGCCCCGAGCTGCACGTCCGTCGACGCGTACGCGCGAGTGACATCTATCCGGTAAACCTTCTTGTTCTCGTCTGCTGGATCCTGCGCCGTGATCTCGATCGATATGGGCGTCGACCCCAGTCGCAGTGGCAGATCCCTGCTGGCGGCTTTGTTTTCCTGCACAACTGCGTTCACCCTGATCGCCTGTGCCCGCGTGTCCATGAGCGTGGGTATCACCCTCATGCTAACGACGTCGTGCGCTACCGTGGCGCTGTACGCGTACACGTCGGGATCGAACGCCGGTCTGATCTCGATCGACCTCAGCACGAGGTCCGCGAGTCTCGCCTCCGTTGACCTTCGCCGAGTGACGTGCAACTCGTACCTCGCGCGGGTCTCCCGGTCCTCCGCGGTCACCTCCACCACCACGGGCTCGCTCCTGCCGTAGAACACTCTCCTCGGCGCGGTCGAGTACGCGCCCGCGGGGACGGCGGCGGATCCCGGTCCCGGCCTCGCGGCGACGCCGTCGATCACGACGGAGTGCACCGCGCCAGCCGACGGCAGCGCCCAAACCGTGACCGCGTCCACGTCGTCGGCGACCGACGTCTCGTACGACCACGTGCTCGGCGACGACGAGTTATCGAACGCGGGCGTCAGGGCGGTGGAGTTGGTCGAACCCAGCCGAGCGAGCGACGCGTCCGATGACACCGCCGCCGCCGTTGTGACGTGCACCACCGCCGTGTCGTCGTCGCCGGGCTGGTTGAGATACGCGGATGAGTTCCGCGGCGCCACCGCCACGCTATACGTGGTGTTGGGATACACCACGAAGTCTCCGTAGGTGCCGCTCAGATCGGGTCGCTGCAGATTGTAAGCGCCCCTGATCAGCACCCGAGTCTCCCTTCCCGGGTTGGGCAACTCGATCGTCCTCCGGAAATATGGCTTAGGTGCGGTGGTAGCGTTCGTCGCGTTCTGCGCTATCAGGCACGCCACCAAGCACTGGCCGAAGCAGCTGTCTACGCATTGGACTCCCATAGCCTCGAAACATTCGCCGCACCCAGGATATTCGCTCGCGCTCGCCGCGACCAGGTCCACCGCCCCGGGCACGTCCAACCGAATCGCCACCACGAATGTGAGCGCCCCGACCCGTTCGATGCGCGGGTACCCCGCCACGAACCCTGGAGGACCCGTGATGGCCGCATCACCACCACATCCGGCTAACCATGTTAGGAGCGCGACGACCACCAGCGGCAGTCGCCACGCTCCCCCGCGCCAGCCTCCCATGGGCCTCCCCGCGCTCTACGTTTTGAAACCTCGAGGTTACCAACGGTGGACACTAGGAGCTTTTTGTGCAGGCGACAAAAATAGTGTATTTCAGATGCAACAGACTACCCCATCTACGTCCCAATCCGCCTCATCTCGAAGCCTTGACCTTGACGCCCTTGATCATGCCGTACTGCATGAGCCCTCGCCCGAACGCGCGCCTCATCCTCTCGAGGCACACTATGTCTCTGAGAGTCTTGTACCAAATATTTGGGCGTGAGAACACAGGTATCGGATCCCAAACACCCGCCCATATGGAGTGCCTCCAGCTCGCAATCGTCTGCCTCGTCCAGTCGTCCGTGTCCACATCTCTCATAGTCGTCGTTCCCTCTACCAGTGAGGCGTATTCCTCGATGGATATGAAGTACGGGTGCGCCCACTCCTTGTACAGGTAGTCAAGGTTCACCAGGTCCTCTTCGGTGAAAGCCGGCGGCGTCGAACGCTGGCACCAGGTGGCAATGACGAGCCGACCGCCGGGTTTCAGCACCCGCACCATCTCTTCGACGTACTTCTTCTTGTCCGGCATGTGCTCGCCGGACTCGCACGCCCACACCATGTCGAAGGTGTCGGCGGGGAACTCCATCTCAAGCGCGTTCATCACCCGGAACGAAGCGTTTGGCAGGTTCTGCTCCTTCGCCAGCTCCGTGGCCCTCTCCACCTGCTTCGGAGAGAGGGTGATACCGGTGACCTGCGTGCCAGACCCGAAGGTCTTTGCGAGGTGCCTCGAGGTACCCCCTATGCCGCAACCCACGTCGAGCACCTTCGCGGGTTTGTCGGGGCACTCGGACCAGGCGAGCATCTCGTCGCAAAAGTCGAGCTTGGCCTCGATGAAGTCCTTCACCTTGCATCCCAGCAGAGTCCCCGCGCCCTTGGCCAGGTCATCGTCGCTGTAATAGCCCAAGTGGATGTGCTCGCCCCAGTAGTACTCCAGTATCTGTTCCTCAGTCCATGCGTCGTACTCGCGACCCACGGTGGTTCCATCCATCCACGGGCGTCCAGGGGTGTCCAAGTCCCTCTTCAGCCTGCGCGCCGCGAACGCCAGTCCAAGCCCCGCAGCGGTCCACGCGGCCGTCGACCCGGTAAACAGAGCATGTTTTGCCATGGGAGGTGCCGTATCGACGGAGACGGTCTTCGCGCCGATCTGGAACGCGGGGTTGGACCGCCCGTGCGACCGGAGCACTGGGCGCGCGAGATCCGCGAGATGATCATCCGCGCTCGTGGACGCGGCTGGGGAGCGAACGAGGGCGCGACGATGTTGGCGCGCGCGCCTACGGCTCACAGACGGTCGGGAAACATCGATGGCGACGACGCCATCGCGCGACGCACGAGTCGCCCACGCGTTCGGGGCGTGCATTGTTCTGTCGGCGTGCTGGCGCGAAGTAACAATGAGGCGACCCGACGAATGACACCACACAAATCTTACTGTAAGGGGGGACAGGGCTAGCGGAGAGGCTGTCTCAGTCCGAGGACCTCTTCTTCTCCTTCTTCTCCTTCTTCTCCTTCTTTTCCCTCTTACCAGCCCCCAACACGTTCCTGCTGGACTTTCGGTTCCTCTCCTCCTCCTTCTTTGCGGCGGACTTCTCCTTGAGCTTGGCGACGCTGGCCTTGACGTCGTCGGCGCTTACCTCGCGTTTTTTCTTCCTCGCCGCGTCCCCATCCTCGGGCCCGTCCTCCTTGGGCGCGATGAACGCGTCCCGTCGACGCTTCTGCGACGCACTCAGCGCCTCCTTCTGCTTGTCCAGCTTCTCCTGCGCCGCCCTCCTTCTCTTCGCTTCCTGGGACAGAAAGTACTCGCCGGATTCGATCTGCATGTCGATCTTGCTCGGCTGGGGCGCGGGCGGGAACACCTGGTCCTTCTTGCCCTTGCCGATCTTGGCGGGTTTCTTGCGCTGCACATTTTTCTTCTTGAATTTGGGCAGGAACCTGTCCCAGCTCTGGTCCGCCAGCGCCGGGTCCTTGGCGAGCTCCCGCTTGATCATGAGCTCCTTGATGTGGTAGATAGGGTGCATGTTCCGCATGCAGTCCTCGATGATCTTTCGTACCATCTTGAGCCCCTTCCAGCCACCCATGCAGGACACAGTGTTGCCCTGCACCAGGACGTAACAGTTCGTGAGCATCTCGATTGCCTTCAGGGTGCTCCCATTGGGCCCGATGAGCCTCTGCCGACGCTTAACGTATCGCTCCTTGTTCCGAACCATCCCTCCAATCTTTATCACGTCGCACTGCACGTCGTCCTGGAGGATCTTCAGCGCCTGGGGCGCGGGAACCGAGCGCGACAGGAGCTTAATGAGGTCACGAGATTTGATGATGATGTACGGATCGAACGTCTTTCTCGTGGTGCGCACGGTCATGGAACCCTCCACGAGGTTGAGCTCGCACGCGATGCCGCACTCCTTCAGCGCGCGGGTCACCGAGGGCCACACCTCCCTCAGGTACTTCTCGCGGTACTTGGGAAACAGCGTGGCGAACGAAGACTCTTCCAAGAGACCGTCGGGATTGTCATCTTTGGTGAACGGGTCAACCTTCCAGTGGTCGATGCCGTCGTGGTCCTGCGGGTCGGAGGGTATAGTGGGCGGCGGTGGGTTAGGACAAAAATTCGGCGGCGGTGCGCAACGGCGGTGGGACTCACCCAAGGCTTATCCCGGCGGTATCGGCCCTTCTTGCCGCCGGCTGAGGCTTCCTCGCCGTCACCGGCGGCCACGTCCTCGGGCGCTCTGTCCTCGTCTGCGCCCATTCTCTTCCACTGCGCACTGCGGAGTGGCTCGAGGATGACTGAAAAAGCCGGGGGAGCCGCCGAAAAAACAGCAAAATCAGCTTGGAGTTCGTCTTATTACTCATACTCGTCATTTTTGTTACTGAGATGCATACATGATGCAACAGTGTTAATAGCAAACTATCATCAACAAAACTGAAAAGACACACAAGTCAAAAGATTAGCAGCCTCCCGCGACGCGAGGAAAGGACAGGAAAGTTCGGTCTGCGAAAGGTCCACGACCAAACCTGTTCAAACCCCGGGGAAATCGATCGACCAGTCGGGTCGCGCTCGCTTCACATCGACGCGATAGGTTCTGTGCGGCTGTTTCCACTTCGTCACCGGCTGAGGGCCAGTGTGGTAATTCCGCGCGACTTCAGATCCGGGCGGCACCGCCGCGGACCCGAGAGGGGCTGAGTTGAATTATCGCCACCAGCAAATTTGAGCTCCACTGCTGACGGGGCATTCCCTCAGCTGATGCCCAACATGACGCCCCGGGGCTCAAAATCTGGAGGCACGAATGGCATCACAATTCCGTGGGATGGCAAGCTCTTGTTGGGTACCACTCCCACCGCGACTCCCCGCACTCCACGTACCTCGGCGAACGCAGCCACCCCGTCCGCGTTCTACAACAATCGGCTGGGCAACTCCCCGGAGGTCAGCAACTCGGCCGCCAAGTTCAGGGCTGGCGCCGAGAAGGTCGTGCTGGACAGGGAGAAACAAGACAAACTCGCAAACCTCATCAAAGCCGTGCAGTGAGTGACAACTTCGGCCGCAAGCCTCCCGCCCCCCCGCTGGATTTAACAAATTTGTCGAATTCCACCAGTTGCCAAAAAAGTCGGACGTCTCCACCAAACTCACCAATCCAACACCCAACGAAATTCGCAGGATTCAAAAACAGTCGCTGACGGACGAGCGTGAGCTCGCGCTAGAGAGCTATCGTGCGGAGCGGAAGAAGCTCAAGTCGATCCAGCAGCAAACATTGCAGCTCTATCACCGCCTGAAGGCGGCCGACATGGTGCCCAAGGAGCTCGACAGTCGGAGGGGCACACCCTCCAAGGCGGATGAAGGCATCTCGAGCGCCGCAGACAGTTCGACAGTAGACGCCAAGGCGCGGAACAAAATTCTCGCGGTGATGAGGCGTTGTGGAATCACCAAAGGCTCACTCGGACTGCGCCTGCTGTTCGTGTTGTGGCATAAGTGGGCCAAGAAAGAAGGGGTGTTGCACCGGCGCGTGGCCAAATTACAGGGGAGATGGCTCGCTAATCGGATGAGCGTCTGGCTCCGAGCTTGGCACAGTATCGCAGTCATCGGAGATGACGAGAGTAGGGCAGTGGCTGCCAGCGTGCGCCGGTTTCAAAGGAGGACCGAGCGCCGGGTGTTCATCAGCTGGCGAGGGCTCGCAGCCGGGTTGGCTGCCCACGAGTTGGCTCTCTTGGCGTCAGAGTCTTCCATGTACGCACCAGGGTCTCCCGCCGCGGGACTCGCCGCGATCGCATCTTTGGCGCGTTCGACTCCCGGAAACACGGAGAGACGAGCTGCGATCGCGACGGCCATCGCCTCGGCGCAAGAGAAGGAAGGGGGCAGTCCCATCCGGGGGGTGAGTTTCAACGTTGACGAGATATTGGGCAAGGAGGGTGAACTCCCTCCGAGATTTCCATCGGCTGTCGAGGCAAAACGGATGGCTGCAGATGTCTCGGAGGTTAAAGAGGCCATGGGCCCACATGCGTCTTCGCCGTTGGAGAGAAGGATGTCTGGAGGGCTCTCCAGTCGGTTCTTGTCACCAACGTCACCGACTGCACAGAGTCAGCAGGGATCGGCACCGAGCGCGCCGTCGGAACCTCGCGGCTCGTCAGTCGGCGGCGGCGAACCCGTCGCAGTCGCAGCCGATGACGCGGACGTTTCTTCATCTCCTGGGGCTTCGGCGAGGGTCGACCAAGTGAGCGTCGATCTCGAACCCTCGGCGGGAGAGTGGTCAGCTGCGGGTGCCCTTCCCGATCTGCCAGAGACGCCTCGGTCCTCGTCGCGGATCTCCGTTGACTCCGTCGGGTCTCGCCCGAGCTCATCACGGAAGAGCACGGGTGCCCCGAGGGATGAGATGATCTCGCTGGCGTTGGAGCGTTCGGCCATGGCGGAGGCGGCCGTGGTCGCGCTCTGGGCCCAGCGCGCCAGGACCGTGGCGCGGCGCGTGTTCACCGCGTGGCTCGCCGCCGCCGTCCGAAGCCGGGCGGACAAGGCCGAGGAGGAGATCAAGAGGCTCAAGTTCCAGATGGCCGAGGCGGAGGCGGCGGCTGAGGTGGCCGCGGAAGCTGCCGCCGCTGCGGCTGCTGCGAAAAAGTCAAAGGGAGGCTTTCTGACCAGGCTGACGTCGACCAAGTCAGTCAAGAAGGCACCCTCGGACGGTTCCGGACTCGCTCTCGGGAACCCGTTCGAGGAGTCTCAAGAAGAGCCCTCGTCTCCTCGGTTGCCGGAGTCTCCTTCTTCAAAGGCGTCGATGGACGATAACCCCTTCCGCCGGTCTCCGTCTGTGTCGATTGAAGATAATCCCTTCAAGGCGGCGGCGACTGCAGATTCCGCATCATCTGCTGATCGCGATTTGACCGCACCGGCTGCGAGGCGACCCGACCCGGCGCCTTCCAAGCCTTTGGCTGAGCCCAAGTCGGCTCCAAAGTGCTGCGTCATTATGTGAGGGATGTGGGAAGTAGGCATTGCTTTCAGCGAGCGAGCATTGGAACGACTTTACATGCCCGAGTGAAACTCCCTTCCATAGTCTATCATAAACTTGCACGCCCCAAAACACTCGGCAACGGACCCTCGCGAAAATTTGAATGAATCCCGATTTCGTCGGCCGGGGTTTTTTGAACTGTGAGGGCAAGCCTCATGCCGAGATCCAGTCACAGTCGGCACGCTCAGCTGTCGCGTCAGTTTGAACGGCGCGTCGGCGCACGGAGCGGCCACGCGCGCGCAAAGGTGGCGACCCGAGAAATAGCCAGCCGTCCGCCACTCGGTGAAGCCGGTTTGGCGGATAACTCGGCTCTTCCGATGGATCCGGCGAAGGAACCCTCGATGCCGGGCGATGGGGACGCCGCGACAGCCGACGACAAGGAAAACGGTGCGTCGATGGGGCCTGCCGGCGCTAAATCAACCGCGATGGATACGGCGGGAGCTCAATCCGCGGGCGCGGAGGGTGGCGCGCCTGCCGCCGACGGTGACGCTCCCCAGGCGGAAGACGGAGATGACGAGGAAGACGAGGAGTCCGAGGAGGAGTCCGAGGAGGAAGAGGACGACGGCATGACCGAGTACGAGCGACAGCGTCAACGTAACATTCAGCGCAACCGCGAGCTGATGATGCAGCTCAGCCTGAAGAAGATGGCCGACAACATCAAACCCGACGAGGAGGAAAACGCTGCCAAAAAGCGAGGACCGAAGAAGGGTTGGAAAAAGAACCGCGGCCCGGTGGCGCCTTCTCGAGGATCGAGCCGCATTCAGCGCCTCCAGGAGGAGCGCAAGCACACCGCTTGGAAGGATCTTCGCGTGGACAAGCCCCTCAAGACCCACCCCAACTGCTACGTTGAGCTCGCCCCGCAGTGCCTTGGCATCGCCGACAACGAGAGGCGCGTCGACGGTTCCGACGGAATCATGATCCCCGGCGGCTACTTCGCCGAGGGGGAGTTCATGTCCGAGACGCTCTACTGCTGGACGGACATGTTGGGTAAGCACTTCGTGGCGTGGGGCGAGGCTGAGGGCGATCGCCAGAGGCACGTGGAGACCGAGGATGGGGGTTCCGATACCGCCGCGGGAGCCGCGCTTTGTATCCTGCGCGAGTTGCAGAGGCGCAAGCTCGAGCTCTTTGGCGCCATTCCCGGACGTGGGGTCTCGGAGCCTACGAACATTCGCATGAGAATCGATGATTTGCCCACGCTCTACAGAGAGCCGGAGAAAATGCCGGCGGTGCTCAAGCCCCTTTTGGAGGCGGCGTCCCGGCCCGTGCTTCCTCCTAAGAGGAAGCCGGGGAGGCCGCCAAAGGAGAAGAAGGAGAAGCTGGCAAAGACTCCCAAGACTCCCAAGACTTCCAAGTCCGTGTACGGCGCAGCGAAGTTCGCCGATGTCCCCGACGCTCCGGAGTGTCACAACTGCGGAGTCAAGAGGGAGCAGACGCAGAAGATGAGGTTCGGTCCCTCAGGCGCGAAGACGCTGTGCAACGCCTGTGGCTTGTACTGGGCGACCCAGGGAAGGAACAGACCCAACGGCGTGTTCAAGGACGACTACGAGCGTAAGGTGCCGGAGGGGCAGGTTCCAGCCGTCGCTTACACCAGAGGATTTCGCCCTGACACCATCAGCAGAGCTTACAATACAGTAGCTGTCGGCAATCTGGATGAGAAGAAATCCCCGATCGACTCAGCTGAGAAGAAGGAGCCAGAGGAGGGAACGGTGGTGGCGATGCCGGATTCTGCTGAGAAGAAGGAGGAGGATGGCGAAGACGTCGCGGATGTTGTTGATGATGACGACGACGATGATGACGAGCCCCTTATGGATATTGCCAGGAAAGTGGATGAGGACGAAGAAGATGATGATGAGGACGTTGATGATGAGGAAGAGGAGGAGGCAGGGGCTGAGCAACAGACCGAGCCCACTGCCGCTTCGACCCCTGCGAAAGACCTCGGGCGAGGCTCTTTCTTCCAGAACATGGTGAAGATGGCCTCCGTGGGCATCGTGACTCCGGCCATGATCGGCGCTGACGATTTTCCCGCTATCCTTCCCGTCGGATTCCCGGCTCCTCGCTGGGCGCCCCACCTCACCCATCCACTCCCTCCCCTGCTCGGCATGACTGAGGACTCTGCGTATGAGGTCAAGACCGATCCCCAGAACTCCAAGCTGGCCAAGGCAATCGCCGTCATCGCCGAGTCGGATCCCATCAAGGATGCACAGGGAGATAAGCTAAAGGATTATCCTGATTTTGCGTGGTACGCAGTGCGAACCTGCGCGGCGGCCCTTTCCGGTTGGGGTGCCACCGTCGCCGGTGTCGGACCCACGGGACCCTGTGTCTTTCCCACCCGTTTCACTCCGACTAGCATGGCGCCGACCCCGCGCGTCTACGTGGAGCGCGATGTGGACGGTCTCACCTTGTTTGGGTACGCGGAACCAGAGGTGCAGCAGGCGCTGGAGGGTCAGATGGAGAAGTACGAGCAGAAGGCTGAGGTGGAGGGCCCAGAGTCTGAGGAGGCTGAACGCAAGGTGGATCTCAACGAGGCTCTCGCATTCCTTGACACGCACGTGAAACGGGCCATGAAGGTGCTTCAAAATGCCGACAATCGTGCCGACAGGGACGCCAAGTACGAGCGAGCCGCGCCGCGAGTCGCGATGGCGTCTGAGGCTAAGATCTTGTGCCCACCCCTGCCCAACGCCGACAAGTCTAAGAAAACAAAGGGTAAGGGAGGTGCCGGCGTCTCAGGGGCCTCCGCCGGCGATGACAGCGAACAGGCTGGATTCCTCACAGAGGAGGCAGTGCGAGCTCTCCCGGGACAGGAAGAGGTGCCGGAGCCGATCTCTGTCGTCTGCGGAACCGCCACCGAGGGTGTGTTGCTCCCGTATTGTCGACCTCGCGAGGAGAAGATCCAGATCAATGACAGTGAGGAAACAATCGTCACCCCCGCCGTGTACGAGCGCATGGGTGGGATGGGCGCATCCAAGAAATGGCGCAAGTCTATCCGCCTGGCCAACAACACGGACAAACACCTGGGTAACCACTTGGCTGAGTTGGGTGCGGTCAAGGGCGAGAGCGTAGTCGGTCGCCGCATTGCCATCTACTGGGTCGATGACAAATCTTTCTATCTCGGCGTGGTTGATAGTTTCACCCCTCAGACTGGTGAACACGGCATCAAATACGACGACGGAGAGATCGAGGATCTGTTCCTGCCGATGCAGCGCATCAAGTGGCTCTCGCAGGATGTCGGCCCAGCGGGCTTTGGCCAACTGAAGGGAGACGCTCCAGCGGCTGCGGAGAAGACACAGGAGCAGCTGGCGCACGAGTCCATCATGGCGGCTGCAAAAGCCAAAGAGGAGGAGGCGGCGGCGGCTGAGGCGAGGCGAATCGAAGAGGAAGCGAAGGGCATCCTGAGCCCCGAAGGCCGAAACCGCATGACCCTGGGCGCTTTCGACGTCTGGGTCAATCGCCCCTTGCAGTGGCGCATGAAGAACTCGGAGCGCCGCAAGTGCTTCGAGATTCTCCAGATTCTGCGTTCAGTCCCGGACCCAGATGACGACCCGGACGACGAGGATGAGCCCCCGCGGCTACTCATCGAACCCTTCGACACGCTTCCAACCCCGCGCGAACTGCCGGACTACTACGAGATCATCAGGTGCCCGATGGACTGCCGCTGTATTGAACGTGTCCTGAAGAGGCCCGCCGAACGCTCGTTTGCCTCCCCGTGGATGTTCGCGGTTGCGGTTGAGCTGATGCTTACCAACGCGCAAATTTACAACGACGAAGACTCGCAGATTCACGAGGAAGCCGGCATCATCCGTAGGGCTTTCGTGAAGGCCATGGAGGAGCGGTTCCCCAACCAGCCTTTGCCGAGGCCGTTCAAGATCTATGAGACGGTCGATGAGCCGATGTGGATGCGGCCGTGGGGCTGGACGGCGCCGCAGCCGGAAGATGTCGCGGACGAGGCTGATCCGTTTGGACCGCTCGATTGGGAGCAGGAGGCGAAGGACGAGGACGAGGAGCGTGCGCTGGCTCGTGCCATGAAGGCGGGCGCCGCCATGTACGGAGGTGCGCCGGTGGTCATCGCCAAACCCAAGGGCAGGCCCCCGGGTCGTCCGAGGAAAGAGGATCCCGGAGCGTATGCGCGAGACGATACCAACTACGATCCCAAGAGCAGACACGGTGTCAGCGCCGCCTCGCGTGGTAACAAGCGCAAACAGACGGACCTCAACCTCGGACCCGCCGCGACCGCCGCCAAGGATGCACTCGATGAGGCTGCCGAGGCGCTCACCCTTGACGAGCTCGTGGAGGCGGCGGAGTCGGCAAAGGCCCCCGAGCTGGCCGGCGCGCGCCGGCCGGGATCTACCATGCTTTCCATCCTTCGACAGCACCCGGACATCTTCGTCGAGTCTCTTACCGGAAATGGCGCCGTGTTTAGCATCAACGAGCGTCTCGTTGAATACTCGGACGACGACGAGCCCGCGGGTCCGGCACGCAAGCCGACCACCCGGGCCAAGCCCAAGAAATCCTACGCCGACCCGGATGAGGACGACTTTGACGACCACGACGCCGCATCCCCCGATCACCACGGCGGCAAACGTAAGCGCGAGGAGCCCCACTACGATGGACTGTCGCCGCAACAGACTGAGGCGTGCAAAAACATCCTCAAGAAGGTCAAGGAGTTGAAGGATCGCGACGGTCGCCAGGTGGCGGAGTTGTTCATCCTCCTGCCCACACGGAAGCAGCTCCCAGACTACTACAAGCAGATCGCTCATCCCATCGACTTTGACTCAATCGGCAAGTGCCTCAACAAGCAGGGCGGGTACCAGACGGTGTGGAAGTTCCTCCTCGCGTGCGAACTCATGCTGAGCAACGCGCAGGTGTACAACGAAGAGCACAGCGAACTCTGGGAGGATGCGGCTACCCTGCGCAAGGCGTTCATCGCCGAGCTCAAGAAGGTGTACCCGGGCCACCCTTACCCGAAGCCCATGTCCGTGTACGACGAGGAGGAGTGTCAAGAGCCTGAGTGGAACCGTCCCGAGAAGAAATCGGGCGGTATGAAGGTCGTGGTCAAGGCTGGCGGTGGCGGGGCAGCTGCGCAGGGTCTCAAGGTTAAGATGCACAATGCGGGGAAAGGCGACGCGCTCAAGGTCACAATGCACAAGGCGACTGACGAGCCCGACCCGATGCCCGCCTTCGAAGACTGCGGAAAGTGCGCCACCTGCACGATGGCGCGCAAGAGCCGCGCGCACAGGTGTCTGGAAGTGCAGATGAAGGAGCAGTTGCACCTCGGGCACGAGGGTGCGAAGGTTGCCGCGAAGGGTGCGGGGGCGAAAGGCATGAAACTCGAAATCTACTGGCCCGGAGATGATTCCTTCTACTCTGGGCAGGTTGTCGGCTTCGACGCGGTCAAGCTGGAGCACAAGATCAAGTACGACGCCGAGGGCGAGGAGGAGCATATCGCACTCTGGGGCCCGGAGGAGGTGGTCAAGGTGAAGTCGTCCAGACGTTAACACACGACGACGTTAACGTGCGTCCTCTCTTATTAGAGCGAATAATAAGTCTAACTTAACACACAGCTCGTTTCCTTGTTGCCAGCGGCTGCATATGCTCAGCTCTTCCGTCGCTTGTCACTGGCAGCGGCGCGCAAATCGGATATCCTGTGAATCGTGGTCTCCTCTCCCTCCTCAGCCGCTCGCTTAGCTCCCGGGTTGAAGAACTGAGCGATGGTAGCCTTCTTTGCCTGGGTCCCGGTTCCAGGCTGTGACGCTCCCCCGCCGCCGGATCCGCGGAGCTTATCGAACGCGCTGGTCGAGGGACCCTTGGCCACCGCGGCGTACGTCTTGACAGCCTGTTTCATCTCCATCGGGTTCTCCTTCGCCCGCTGCTGCTGCTTCGCAAACAGGTTGGCGAGGGCTCCCACGGGGTTCTTCTTGGCGGGCGCCGATCGAGCAAACATGTTTTTGGCCGGTGCGCCCGCGGGGGCGAGCGTCGAGCGGCGGTCCACCGCGGTCCGCTGCGTCGATTCGACCGGCTCGAAACCCCATGGCGACGTATCCGCATTCTCATCCGCGACGGGGGTCTCGTGCCCCGTCGGGGCCTCGGACTGACCGGTGTCCGGTGCCACCGCGTACGGTGTCGGCACCCACGAAGATCCACCCGCGCTGCCCCCGCCCGCCTGCCTCGCACCGGGCCTCGGCGTCCAGTCTTCGCCGAGCTCGCTCCGACTGATAGCCGCCGCCGCTGCGGCGGACGCAGCTTCAGACCTCGCGTTCGTCGTCGTCGCCGCGGCGCTGCTCCGTCCGTTCTCGACGGAGTCCATCATCGCCGCGAGATCGTCATCCTCCACCTCGGCGTCAAAGTTCAAACCCCGTCCAACCGTCTTGGCCTTCTTGCCCGCGAAGAGGTTGGCGAACGCGATGGGCTTCGGCGGGGGTTTCACCGGGCCGGTCGCCGCGTTCTTGATGAAACCTCCGCCGCCGCCACCCTGCGATCGACGTCGGGGCGTCCACCCCTTTTGTTTCTGCGGGCTCGCCGGCACCACGAACGGCTTCCGCGTGATCGGATCCAGGCGCCCCTCGGCAACCTCCACGGCGACGTCGTCCGCCACGGCTGCGCCCAGAAACGCGGTGTCCACGCCCCCGTCGTGGGGTTCCAGCTCCTCCGGCATGGGGTTCAGTGGCCGCAACCGGCGCAGCGCGGGGTCGTACACGCGCGCGTGCCTGAACGTCCAGAAGGCGCGCCTAAAGTCGTCGTCGTACCCGGGCGGCACGTGGATCTTCTTGTCGCCGTGGAGCACGGCGAGGACGGCGGCGACGGACCGGTGCTTGGCGACGAGGGCGTGCGCCTTTTTGATGCCGATGCCGCGGATGTTGGGGAGGAAGTCGCAGCCGGAGAGGACGCAGAGTTCGAGGAACTGCTCGTGCTTCCAACCGATAAAGTTCAGCGGACCCTTGGCGCCGCCGCCGGCTTTGGACCTGGCGGCTCCCGCGCCTCCCTTCCTCTTGCCCCTCGCGCCGCCCACGACTGCGATGCCGTCCTCATCGTCGTCGAGTTCGTCGACGTCACCCACCGCGTTCGCACCGTTCGGATTGTCGGGAGCCTCGGGCGGGGGTCCCGCCATGACGTCCTCCAGCAGGAGCTCCTGCGCGTCTCCAAACTTGTCAAGCTTGAACAGAACCAAGGGGCACCCGTAAGCCACGAGGTCGGAGTCTTCGGTGAAGACGATGTCCACCCCGCCTGGGTCGCCCTTGGCGCCGAGCTGGGCGAGCGCGGCGATCTGCGCGTCCGCCTCATACGGGGCGACGATGAACTCGAAACCCTCGCGCTTCAGGGCGGCGATGAGCTCGTGCGCCATGGCGGGAGTGATGTCGAGCCCCTGCGCAAACATGAACGTCGCCCCGTCGCGATCTCGGGCGGCGAGCCTCTCGTGGCCCTTGCGCATGCACTCGGCGCGTCGCTCGCGGCGTTCCTTCTCCTCGCCCCCCTTGGCCGGCAGCCGGTCACCGTCGAAGACGATAACCGGTGTGATCCCGTAGTGCCGCAGCATCTGCGCCCTGTGGATGCAGTAGCGCACGTACGGGGCATCGCGCCTCTGCCGAATCCACCACCGGTTGTTGGTGCCGAGCTCGAGGGCGCAGCTGTACGCACCCTTATGCAACCAGCTGTACGCGTCGACGGCCGCGCGTTTGCCGGCGTATTTGCCGACCTGCACCGACTTCAGCCACGGCCGCAGCACCTCCGGCAGACCCTTGATACCCATAAACCCCTCGGCGGCGGCCTCCTCCGCGCGCGATCCTCTGGGGTGACGGAAAAATTTCAAACCTCACTTGACAGCCCGACTGCCCGACCGCGACAGGAATTCAAAACGAGTCTACCAAAACGACGCGCACCCATCAGGTACCATGAGCGCGTGCGGATCAGGAAAGAGCTCAAAGGGAGGTGGCTCCAAGTCCCGCTCCAAGGGCGGCAAGGGCGATGCGCTCCACAAGAAGGTGTCGCTTCAGACCTCCAAGGAACACCTGACGACCCTTCGCCAGGCACTGCGAGATGAGCTCGGCCACGACCGTGACGTCGTTTCCGGGTTTGGCGCGTTTACCAAGTACGACAGGAACGACGTGGCGCTCGATATCCACTTCCGCACCGGCAGCACCATCACGGACGACGAACTTGAGTGGGCTTACGAGCTCGTCAGCTCGAACCTCGGCCCGTTGGGGCACAAGTGGAAGCCCCAGGCGCTCATGGACGATCTCTGCGATCCGTCCAGCAGGTACGCACTGGTCACCGAGCGCACATCCTCCGCCCCGGCGGCGGAGAAGAAGCCCGCATCCAAGAGCAAGGGCAAGAAAAAGGCACCCGCGCCTCCACTCGGTAAGCCTGTCGCCTTCGCGCACTTCCGCTTCACGGTGCAGGGAGAGACCAGGGAGGCCATGGAAGGAGAGCCTGTGCTCATGCTTCGAGACCTCCACGTGGAGGCCGATTACCAGCGCAGAGGACTGGGCAGGCACCTGTGTCAGCTCCTGGAACTCTCCGCGCGCAAGAACTCCATGCGCGCGATGATGCTACTGGTTCCGTCCGGATCAGCGGGCGTTCCCGGCCGCTCGTTCGTGGACCAGAAGCTCAAGGGGTTCACCTGCGTCGACGACGAGTGGGCACCCGTAGACGTCAACCTGTCGGCGTACGGCAAGTCCCTCGTCGCGCAGGTCCCGGCGAAAAAGCCCGAGACCGTGCCCGCGGCTAGTCCCGACAGCATCCTCGCGGGTCCCGAGCGCGTCGAGAAGGAGAACGTGGAACCCGAGGCGTCCGTGGCCAAGCTCGAGACCGCGTTTGAAAGCGCCACCATCGCGCCCGCGGCTGAGAAGGAGCCCGAACCCGCGGCTCCCGCGCTCTTCGCCGGTTTCGCGCCCGTCGCCGCCGCGGACGCCACGAAGGCGCCGCTCTCATTCGCTTCGTTCGGCACCGCCGCGGCGGAGGAAGTGTCCGATGAGGATGACGATGACGAGGAGGATGGCGAGTGGGAGGAGGTGGACGACGACGCCGACGCGTCGGGTGAAGCCGACGACGAGGAGGCTGACGACATCTTGGCTCAGCTCGTGGAGCTGTTCAAGGCGGAGAACGGCAGGGAACCCACGGAGGAGGAGGTGCAGCAGTGGATGCAAACCCTCAAGGAGGCTGCGGAGCAAGGGGGGCTCGCGCTTTGATCCTAACCCTTATTACTTGTCATAAAAATGGTCAAACGTCTCCTCGGGCTGCGGCTTGATCAGGTCCGACGTCTTCGCAAACGCCTCGGGGCTCAGCGCCTTGAGCTCCTTGGCCGTGACCCACTTGAAGTCCCTGAAGTCGAAACCCGGGGCCACGCCCTCTCCGAGCAGTCCAAACTCGGCTCCAGCCTCGAGCCTCACGCTCTTGAGCGTCCCGCCTTTGACCACCAGCTGCGGCTCGTCCCCCGCCGCGACGTTGGTGCCCAGCCTGCGCTCGACGAACGTGCCGTCCGGGAGCACCAAGTTGTAGATCAGGGTCCCGCCCGCGTGGTGGTAGTGCACGTGGTCTGACATGTTGTTCACCCAGTCCTGGTGCGGCCTCTCCGCGGTGAGCATGTAGTAGATGGAGGTCATCACGTTCCTTTCGGGGGTCGGGCCGCGGTTCGTGGTCATCAGCTCGCCATCCTTGTCCGTCAAACCCCGGGAGGTCATCGGCACCGAGCCGCTCCTGTACGTCTCCACGAAGAACCCGCCCTCGGGGTGCGGGATCATACCCAGCTGGGAGATGAATTCCTCCTTCGTGGAGCGCGACTGCCCCGCAGATCCCGCGCCCTTACCGTCGTCGGACGTGCCCCACAGGGCCGGGCACCAGCTCATTCCCTTGAGGTGTGCGCCGACGAGAGCGCCGGCGACGATGCCCCCGGCGACGCACATGATCGCGCGCTGATCGACGTAGTCCGGCATCTTCGAACAGTGGGTATCACCACAGCGATGAGAGGGAGAGGGGGGCACCTTGTTGTGAGCGAGCCACGTGTCCGAACATATTTTCTCGTTCCTGACGGACTGGAAAGCGCGAACCGAGTGAGAGGCTTATCCATTCCACGACGCACGAAGATGTACGTGCCTCGCATCGCCGTCGTAGGTGGTGGGGTCTCTGGCCTCGTCCTCGGCAAGGAACTTGCGTCGAGGGGCCTGCACGCCACCGTCTTCGACACGGGAGAGCACGCATGCGGAGGTCGGGCATCGAGCAGGGAGGCGGCGGATAACGGACGACGCTTCTCCTTCGACCACTCGACGCAGTACATGACGTGCACCGAGGGCTCGAGGTTCGAATCCATGGCCAAGGAGTGGGCCAAGGAGGGCCTTCTTGCGGAGTGGCCGGCGGACAGGGTGGGAACGCTGAAGGATGGATCCTTCACGCCCTTCGACGATGGCGTCGTCAGGTACATCGGCGCCGGGGGCCTTCGCCCTCTGGCAGACTTCCTAGCGGAAGGATCCACCGAGGTCGTCCGCCCGCAGTGGGTGGGCGCCATGACCCCCGTGGGCGGCGAAGGGCCCAAGCGCAGGTGGGAACTCGCCTCCGGGCCGCGGGGCAAGCCCCTCGGCACCTTCGACTTTGTCGCCATATCGCACAACGGCAAGTGTGCGCTTCGACTCGCAGAGACGGCCAAGCTGCAGGACGGCTCACCCGCGGCGGCCAAGACCCGTGCGTCGCTACAGTGCGCGTTCGGCGCGAGGCCCACGGAGGAGCTCAAGAAGCAGCGCAAACTGATCCTGTCTTCGGTGTGGGCGCTGATGTTCGCCGTGGATAAACCCCTGAACGTGAAGGATAACATGGAGGGTGCACACATCGTGGGCTCCGAGGTAGTGTCCTGGGCGTCCAACATCACCGCCAAGCGTCGACACGGCAAGGTCAGGACTGACACCGACGGAGGTGACACGCAGTGCTGGGTCGTCCACAGCACCCCGCAGTTCGCGCGCGACAACAAGTGCCCACAGGAGGCCATACCGAAGTCAGTCGCCGACTCGGTCATCGCGGCGATGACCCGGGAGTTTGAGCGGTGCGCCGGCCTGGAACCCGGCTCGGTCAAGCCAGTGTTCACGAAAGTTCAGCTTTGGGGCGCCGCGAACCCGCTCACCGCTGCGGGTGTACCCGCGGTTTTCGACTCCGAGACGAGGACGGGGGCGTGCGGCGATTGGTGCCAGGGTCCCCCGTCGGTGGAGGCTGCGGCGGAGAGTGCTCTCGCGCTGGCGGATGCCATCGAGGCGACGTTCTCTCCCACCACCGCGAGGGACCCCGCGGCCGCGGGCAGATTGGACGCCGCGAAGGTGAGGTGGGCGCCGTGCTCGGGCGATGCCGCGGCGCTCGGCGCGTTCCCTGGTACCAACGTTCCGTCCATGGGTGAGATTGCCGCGGCTCCTCGACGAGAGGGGGGCGGGGGAAGGGGCGGCAGAGGGGGTCGCGGGCGGGGCGGCGGGCGTGGCGCCGGGAGGGGCGGACAACGCCAGCGTGGCGGCGGCCGGGGGGGCCGAGGCAGGAGTGGAGCCGGTGTGAGCGTCGCCGCCATGGCTGCTGTTGCATTCTAAGCTCCTGGGATTGATCGTCACGCGTCAAACTCTAGTCCATGTCGTCGAAAAATTCGTCATCCTCCGCCGGCTTCGGAGCCTCAACTTGCGTCGGCACGGCGATGTTCGCCGGCTCCATTTCGACGGGGAGCACCTGCGTGGGCAGATCCATGGTGACCTGACTCACGGGTTCCTCCTTGACGACCACCGTCCACGCGTCCTCGTCGCCGCGGGGCGAATCGGGCCGCGCCGCCCGGGCGGCTTCGGGTGCCCGCCGCGGCGCCGCGCCGTCCTCCCTCTGAGGTCGCTGAGCCGATGCGTGCGCGGGCACCGCCGCGTCGTCGTCGTCGTCGGCCCTGTGTTCAACGGCCACGTTCTCCTCCGGTACCTCGCGATGCGCGGGTAACGCCTCAGTGCCCGCGCGCTTCCGCTTCCAACCGCCCGTCTTTGGCTCTGTCAACTTCAACCCTCCGCACGCCAACCGAAACGCCGCCGCCGCCTCCCTCGCCCCCGGCCCGGCGAGGGACCTACCCGCGGGGAGGGCCATCGCGGGGACTCCGGTGAACGGCGACGCGAGGAGCACGGCGGCGGCGTCGGGTCCGGACCCCGAGGCGGACGCCGGCGGCGCGGCGAGTTCGTTTGTCGCTCGAGCCGCGATGAGCGCGTGCGTTCGGGTCAGGGACGGGTTGAGGCAATCCCACGGATCGGGGCCGGACCCGTCGAGGGAATCGACGAGAGCCGCAGCCGCCGCGCGCTGCTCGTCCGTCGGGACGAGCTTCGCCTTGGCGTTGGCGCCGAGCTGTGCGGCGGCTTTGCATCCCGGCACCGGCAGGGGCTTGAAGTCGTTCGAGTACATGTCCTCGGCGAAGGGCAGCGGGACGAAGAGCAGAAAATCACCCTCTTTCGTGATGTGCGGCGTGAGCGCGCCGAAGGATACTTTGTCGGAGTTTTGCGTCCACACTGCCCGCACCAGCGCCGCCTGACCCTTGCGCTGCATCGCCCGCGCCATGGCGGACATGGCCTCGGTCGCCTTGCGATGTTCCCTGTCCGTCGCTCCTGCCGAAGCCGCCATGCCCGCGGCGAGGCTTCCGTCCTTCGTGGGCCACGGCACCAACACCCTCGGCTCGTCCATCCCCATCCAGTGCGGCACCTGGTCGAGCGAGGTGAAACCGAATATTTTCATACCCTTGTCGTTCCTGGCGGCGATGAGCTCCTTGACCTCGTCCTGTATTGGTATGTTGGCGGGTCCGTAGGGATACGCCGATATCATCATCTCCGGCGCCACGTCCACGGGAGCGTCGGGATCCGCGTAGCTCCGAAACACCCTCTCGCGTCCCACGGTGGGATCATCCCCCGCGGCCTCATCCGCGGCGTCGCTGTACATCTTCATCGCGGGCGGCTTGGCCTCGGATACCTTCTTGTACACCCAAACCTTCAGAGACATCCAAGGCGTGAACTCGAGGTCACCTCTGAACGTCGTCGTCGGCTTGGTCGTCTTCACCTGCGCCGCCTGAAGCGCCGCGGCGTGGTCCTCTATGCACGAACGGTTGGTGACCGCGACGGGTCCCTTATCGCTCGGTTCGTTGAGCAGGTCGCACAGCCTCTGGAGCGTCTCCCTATTTGCCATCACGGTGTCCTCCTCCTGAATCCGCGTCGTCTCGTCCTCGCTCTCCTCGCCCCGCACCACCGCCACCGTCAGCTGCATGTCAACCGCCCTCATCCCCCTCGCTATGTCCTCGATGAAGTCATCGTCGACTTCGCACGGCGTTCGAAGGTCGGTGACGAGCATGATCCTGCGGAGGAACGCGCCGCCGCGCTGGTGGTTGACCAGCATGTCCGAAGCGACCACCAGCGCCTCGAGGTAATCGCTCGGCGCGCTCCCGGCCATCCCCCGCAACGACGCGACAACCTCCGCGCTTTCCGACGAGCAGCACCCCATCGGGACCTTGACGGCGATGTTGCGATACTCCTCCTCGTAGTCCCGCTCGCCGCTCGCCGCCGCCGCGTCCAGGCCCTCGGTGTGCACGTCGTTGTTGGTCTCGTCGGATCCGAAGGCAATCAGAGCGAACTCGTCGATCCTCGCGTTCAGGATGCGGTTCTGCACCACGCGCGACAGGTGGTCACCGACGGGGCCCAGGTGCGGGTGCATCGACGGACTCACATCGACCACGAGCGCCGTGCATCTCTTTCTCGTCGCCATCGCGCCCAGATCTCTGATGGGGTGCCAAGGTTACAAGTATTCGAAAATCTCGGGGTGCCCACCTGTTTCGTCGATAAATATCCGAGCATCTCGAGAACGCGGGGAAAGTTTCAACCGAGCTATGAAGCTAAAGGAGGTGCGCCGTGTCGTTGAAGTAGCTCCTCGGCCTGTCTGTCACGTCCTCGGGGATGATGGGCGGTGCGGGTTTCTCCGGCGGATACCCCGGCACGCTCTGTAGACACAGGTCCGCGAGCATGGCCGCCTGGTTCATCATCGCCGATCGCCCCGGCCCCTCCGCAACCTCCTCCGGCTCCTGCAACGCCCGCTTAGCCGCCTCCGCCATCCTCGCCAGACCCGTCCGTCCGTCCGACCCAACCGCCGGGTGATTCATCCTGTGCTGCAGCCGCATCCGCAGCGCCCACAAACCCTTCGCCCGCAGCGCGCCGCACGTTGGATGACGCCACATCAGTTTAAGACAGAGCGCGTCGCCTGTGCCCGCGCCCGCGTCGCCGTCGCCTATGCGCGCGCGAGCCAGCCAGCCCAGGGCGTGGCACGTCGCGTCCGCGAGCTGCACGGACAGAGAGAACCGCTCCGTCCATCGCTCCATGTCCCGTTGCAGGTGCGCGCATCCGTTCTCGGCCCGTGCGGTGGAGTTGACCGTCAGAATCTCCCTGTCGCTGTTTTTATGCATGAGCGCAGCCTGCGCGGTGGCGCCAACGGGCTCGTTGCCGACCGCGAGGAGCGCCTCGATGGCGGCGCGACACCTCATACCCCTGGAACCCGACCCGGGATACATACCCGCCGCGTCGCGCATGAGCTCCTCCACCACCGGTCGCATCCTCAGGGCTTTCACGGATGCTCGAACGGTCCGCTCCGCCTCGTGCTCGGCGACGTCGCGGAGGACATCCGCGATCATAACCCCCGCGCCCTCCTCACCGTCCCCGGTCCTCGACCTCTGCAGCGCCAGCAGCCGCAGCCCGGACCAGTACTCGCCCGGTCCCGCGCTGGGCTCCGAACCGTTCCACCCCGGCGTCGCGGACATCACCAGCGCCCCGGCCTCGTTCGGCAGCCTGGTCGCGTTGTGCCGGACGACGACGTGCTCCGCCGCGGTGAGCGCGTTGCTCGAAGTGACCCATCCAGGCCTCCACAGGACCTCCGCGGCGGCTGCCGCGCCCCCTCGGCTGCTAATACACGCCGCGGCGGACGCGGACGTGAGTTGGTATCGCTTCGCTCGGCGGGCGAGGGCCTCGGGGTCGTCGGACGTGAGCTCGTGCCACTCCCCGGGCGCGGCGAAGAGGGTCATTCGGGTCCGCGGCGCGACCACCTCGGCCGCATCCTCCAGCCTCCTGAGCCTCTCCCTCGGGTAAGGGTACCTGATGGCGACTGCGACGTAGTCCAGGTGGTTATGGTCCAGGGGACGACCCGCGGACGGCGGTGGGCTGTGGAAGAACAGCGTCTCGGGGTCCAGCTTGAGCTCCATGTGCACCGCGGCGGACGCCGTGTCCTTCGCAACGGTCTCGCTCCCGAACGCGTCGACGGGGTGGATGGGGACTCGAGCCACCGCTTTGACCGAGCGGAGCTCATCGATGCCTCCGATGACGTGACACGGCGCGATCAGCGTCGGGATGTCGCGCAGCAGGCACACCAACCCGCACGCCGTGCCCCTCGGAGACGTCACCGACGATACGATGGGAGGATGGAACTTGGAGTCCCTCCATCGGCACCCGCCGGAAACCTGGGACTCGATGTTGGTGAGGACGCTCAAGGGAGCCGGCTCATGTACCATGGCTGGGTCTCCAGATGACTCCGAAGATGTGCGGGGTGGCGCGACCGCCGCCACTCGACCCGCTCGCCCTCCGGTTGTGCTCGTCACCGGCTGCACCGCCGTGTTTTGCGGTTGCCAAACGGGCGTATCGAAATCCAACGGACCAGCCGTTTCTGGGAGGAACCGAAACAAGCGCCCCTTCGTCGACCTAATAAAGCCACGCCAACAGGAGCGTGCCGTCACATATCGCCGCCACCCTGAGCCGATCATGTCCACCTCGCCCGCCCCCGAAGGCGAGGACCCCGCGGATCTCCTCGATCGCACGAACCTGGCGGCTTACCTATCCGCCCGCAAGCAGCTCGCCGCGGAGAACTCGCAGTTGGGCCTCCCGACACGCCCCGTGCTTCCCGGGGTCCTGCGCACCGACGAGACCGTCAGCGAGGCCATGGAGCTGCTAAGCAGCCTGCGCGTCCAGGCTGCGCCTCTGGTCGCCATGCATGCCGACAACCAGCACTACGACGCGCAGGCGTTCATCTCTTGCGGTGACCTCGTCCTCGGTTTTCTCGAGCGGGTCAACAGCTCGGGCTTGGGCACCGCGACGCGCGACGTCAACGTCCTCGATCGCATGGCCGCGCTGACGGCTGTCGGCCAGGCGTATTCCAAGACGAAACTCGTGGATATTCGCTCGCGCTGGGACGGTACTGGCGTCTGGTCCACCGCCACCGAGGACATGTCCTTGGCAGACGCGCTCCGTCGCTGTATGCACATAGGGGAGGAACACCGGAACGAACCCGGTTCGCCCATGCTCAGGCAGTGCCCGCACAGGTTCGCGGTCATCGACGCGTCCGGCATGGTGGTCGACATCGTCGCGCAGTCCGACCTCGCCATGTACCTCCGTCGTAACGCGGACCTGCTGGACCAGACGGTCATGAACGCCACGCTCCAGTCAATGAACCTCGGGTCCCAAGGCAGTCGCCGCGTCGTATCCGTAAACGCCTCGACGCCAACCGTCGACTGCTTCTACGAGATGGAAAGGGCGAACGTCCAGGCCGTGGCGATCATCGATGAGAACACCGACGCACTGATCGGCAACCTATCCGAGACGGATATCATGACGCTGAAGAGCGACGCGTACGGAGCCCTCGCGTTGCCGGTGGGCGAGTACCTGCTCCACGCGCACGGCATCACCAACCCCAAAATTCCGGACATTGTCAACAGAACCCTGTACAACCCCGACTCGACCGTGTTCAGCGCCGCTCTCGCGAACGAGGGCTCGAGGCTCGTGGTGACCTGTGAGCTGGGTGCCACGATCGCCGAGGTCCTGGACGCCATGCACGTCAAGGCAGTGCACCGTGTCTGGGTCGTTGACGACGCGGGGAGACCCGTCGGGGTTGTCGCGTTGTCGGACATCCTCGCCGCCATCGCCGTCAAGAAACCGGCTGGAGTGCGGGGTACGAGCGAGGGCACGATGGGCAAGTCCACCATGCACGCCGCGATTCCAACACCCACGTCTCAGAGCAGCGCGTGATCCCGATGAGGCATCTTCAGTGGCGACGCAGCGCTTGTGATCAAAGTTTTCACATCTTTTCGCTAATTTCAGATGGTTGGATGCACACTTGAAGTACACCGCTCGTGAACTCGGGCGAAGTGTACTTAGGTGTTTCACAATCGTCCCACCATCTGAAGTTAGCCTTTCAACAAGCGCTGCGTCGTCGCCAAAGGAGGCATTGTTGTTGGTTGATTTTGGATTTGAGAGCTTTTTGAAAATAGTTTGTAACGACGAGGAAATGTTTGCGGATCACCAGCACTCTGGAACTTCGCACACAGACACACGCGCGTGTCGCACCCATCACATGCGACTGGTCTGCCTCGTCCTTCTACTGCTCCTTCACGCCGAATTTGCGAGCTGCCGGGTCGTTTCCACCAGACCAAATGTCACTGAGGCTTCACCGCTGACCAAGAAGCCGCCTCCTCAACTCTCCTTGGAGGAACACCTCTTCGACTGTAGAGTAAAGTGCCGTGACGAGATATGGAACCCTGTATGCCACGCGAACACCACGTACGCGAACGACTGCTGGGTTAACTGCACCGCCGGCATTCGCGACGTGAACACGGGCGCGATCACAGAGGAAGGCAGTTGCAATAGGCGACAAGAAGATCCGGAGTGTATCTTTCGCTGCCTTGGCTCGTTCAGCGAACAGTCCGGTTCAGAAAACCACACTCAGTTCGCCCGATGGAGACCCGCATGTGGCGAAGACGGCATTACATACACCACTGCGTGTTTCGCTTCGTGTTCAGGGGTTAGATCCGCGGAGGGAGAGTGCCAAGACACCTCGCCGCGGTCGATGCATGGAATTAATCACAATCCCCAAAAGTAGAGGATGCTAAAGAATGTTGCTTATGTACCCGCTACTCTGGTTTCCTAAAAGACAGAACCTTGGTGCTGGAGCAAAGATCCTTGGTCCAGGGCTCCAGGCCAGCGCCCTCCGGTCCGAACACCTCCACCAGCGCCTCCTCGATGTACGATCTGTAGTATGGCTCGTTGAAGTCTCCGAACCTGCCCAAGTTTTTGTCCATCCTGGGTCTGTCCCCCAGCTGGATTGAATCTGCCAGGATTAGGACGCCCCCCGGCCGGAGCACCCGCGCCGCCTCCTTCGCAACCTCGCGCCTCGTCTCGGGGGGTAGCTCATGCAGCAGGTACACGCAGGTGATCGCGTCGAATGACGCATCCGGGAACGGCATCTTCTCAGCCTGGGCCTGTACGTACTCGCAGCTACCGAGCGTCTCTTTCCCAGCCTCATCCTGGACATCGTCTCGACGCGCGGACGGCATCGGAGGGACGGGAAGACCCGCCGCCTTGGCCAACCCGCCAACCTTCGACAGGGTCTCCGTCACAAGCCCGGCGGGCGAGCTCCGCTTCCGCCGCCGAAGCTTCTCCCAGTACGCCCCGTTTTTGCGCGCCTCGGCCAAATAAAACGGCGACAGTTCCAGCCCCGTGACGTCCATCTTCGGGTAGTTATCCCGGACAAACGTGAGGAACCGACCGGTGCCGCACGCGAGCTCCAGAAACTTGGCACCCGCCCCGTCCTTCACGCCCCTCTCCCGCATCCACTCGGAGAGCGGCACCAGCGCGGTTCTCTGCATCGCGTCCTGTCGCCCCAGAAACAGAGTCTCGGTAGACGTCTCGTAAACCTCCGCGGACCTGGACGACAGCCACCCGTCCGTCTGCCAGTGGAACGTCTTGAGGTAGTAGTCCGGGTACATCGGCGAGTCCATCCACACCTTCGTCTCGGGCGCGGATTCCGACCGCCTCGCGGCTCGGTTCTTCTCCAGCGTCGAAGCCGCCTCGGTGAGAAACCTGGCCGTTTTGCTCGCCACGTACGCGGGGTTAAACTGCCTGTGGTTGGGGTCCATGTCGTACGGCGCCTTGTACGTCCCGGCGTTGATGTGCGCGAGGTCCTGCCTGAACGTCTGGAGCGCCTCGGCCATCAGCCTGGAGCCCGCGATGATCCCGGAGCGGATGCTGCCGTCGCCCGCCAGGGGAGCACCCCCGCCCGAGGGACCGCCACCACCGCCGAGGGAGGACGCGAGAATACCAGCGGCGCCCTGCCCGAGGAACCACGAGCTCCTGGCCACGTGGTAGGCCCAGTACGCCGCGTCTCGCGGGGTGCGGGCGGACGAGGCGCATTCCAGGAGTAAGGCTCTCGCTCCCTCCGGCGTGCCGTCGAACCTCCACTCGTTCCAAAGGGCGACGCTCGGGTTCTCGCGGAAGTGGTCCCGATCGGAGTCCGCGGGCGTGCGTACGTCGCCGCGCTCGGTGTCCTCGCTGTTCGAGGGCCGGGAGTCAGTCTCGGGCCGCCCCAACCAGCCCGAGGTTTCGACTGATGACGTCGTCGCGTCTGCGGTGGTGCCCAACCCCGCCGTGAACCGATTGACGTAGCCTGTAGAGCAGCGCGTCGCAGATACGCGCGCCAGCCTCATCACCAACATGATGCGATGCGAATAACTGGCGCGCTCGCGCTGCGTGCGAGGTAGATGTGCTCCAACCCGCACTCTGGTCGAGAGGAAAGCCAGAGCAGAGACTCGCGATAAAAATATTTCAAGATTCAGAAAGGGAACTGACAACGCAGACAGGCTGCGACTCCGGGACCGCTCGTACCCGGATCATGAGGATGAAGGTTGCCGTCCTGGCAGTCGCGGTATTCGTAGTAGGGACGATGCCGTGCGTCGTCGCTGAAAACGCAACCGCGCCCTCCCCGCCCCCTCCGCCTTCGCCCGGGCTAACGAACTGCACTTTGGTAAATGCCACCCTGGCGGACCTGGCGCACTGCCTGCCCACCCTGCCTAAGGGTGACGGTCACGCGACAGATAGGGGTCGCCAGGCCTTCTTGACCATCGTGGGCCTGTGCCTTGCCATCGGCCTCGCTCTGATAGCGTACAAGAGGTACTTCGCGGACTTATTCGAACCCGATCGCGAAGCAGGGAACTACAGCAGAGCGCGAGGCGACACCTTCGACGAAGAGATTGACGTGGAGGGAGGAGGACGGCCATCGAGCAGGAGTAGGGGAGGCGAAGGGATAGCCATGAGTCGAATGAGAGTCGAATGAGGAGGGACGACTGACTGATGAACGTAAGTCTTATTAGCGCACTTGTCTCATCACTCTGCAAACAGAAACGCGGCGACTATATACCTCACCCCGCGAGTCACGGGTGATCCGCCGTGCTGAAGTCCACCCTTGAACGCCACGACGTGCCCGCGCCCGGGTCGCACCGTCTTACCCACGGGCACCGCGAACGTAGTCCCGCCGCCCTCGTATTCTCCCTCGTCGTTGAGCGCCAAGGTCACCGACACGGCGGATTGGTCCGCGTGCATCGGGAGGTGGTGCTGCGCTCCGGCTTCGTACCGCACGACAAACGCGTCGTGGACCCTGACGCTGGACGGCTTGGGCATCTCCTCGGGGCACGCGGCGGAGAGCAGAGACGCGAGTTTGTCCCGCATCAGTGCGTTCCACAGCGGCAGAAGGTCGGGAATGGCGTGAACCGGTATGTCCGTGGTGGGCACCGCGTAATGCCTGCTCGTGGTCCAGCCGCCTCTCGCCTCGCCCGCCTTCTCCGCGAGACGAACCCACTCCGCGCACTCAGCCTCCGTCATCAGAGGCGAACTCTCCGGGGTGGCCCATATTCCCGCCTCGTGAACCGATTCGAACGCGACGGAACGGCGGGTTTGGTCCGCGGCTGGCACGCCGGGAGCGTACGCCTCGTCCTTTGCCGCTTGCGACGAGAGCGCCGGGTGGTCCGGCGCGACCGCGACGCCCTCGCGCCACGCCGCGTGCGCATCCGCCCACCGCCCCTGCCCCAACATCGCGGTGCCGATCTTATGGTGCGCGTCTCCGTCGGTGGGATCCGATTTTAGCACGAACCTCGCGGCGGCTTCCGCGTCTTCGTACCTGGCCTCCTCCTGCGCCTGGTCGGCGAGTCTTTTCATATCGGCGACGGACGGGTTCGCGCCGTCAGCTCCGGACTCGAGCTCGCACCTGGCGCACGAGCACACGAATCCGTGTCTGGCCGCGAGATCCGCGCGCCTGGACGCGATGTCCTGCGTCACCGGCACGTATCCCACGGTGAGTTCCTCACCCGGAGAAATATCGCGCAGCGCGAGGAGCGACACGCGAAGGCTGCCGCAGTCGGCACCTCTCTCCGGCTTCTTCGTCTTCTCACCCGTCTTTTCGTCGTCGCCTTCCTCCGCGTCGTCGACGGTGCCTCGCGTGATTTCCACCTGACAGTTCGGCAGGCAGCTGTGGTTGACGAGGGCCACGCCGGGGGCGAGTGCCAGCGCCGCGAGGCGGGGAAGTTTCGCCGCCGCCCGCTCCACGACGTCGAGCATCCCCGCTCCCTTGGCGTTGGACACCGGAGCCGGACGAGCGGCGACGGGTCCCCGTTCGGTCCAATCGCCTCGGCGAGTCACGTTCGGTTCCGGAGCGCCGCCGTCCTCCCCTTCGCTCTCGCTGTCCTCGTCGTCGTCCTCGTCGTCCTCGTCGGATCGCCCCGGAGTTCCAGGACCGGACTCGTCAGAGTCCGACGAGTCATCCTCGGAGCTCCCCTCGTCCTCCTCGGACTCATCTTCCGATCCGTCACCCGCGTGCCCCATCGCCACGCCCCCCTCGCCGATCGCGTCGAGCCACCCGTCCAACGCGCGACACGCCATCTCCGCGTCCCAAGCCTCCGCTTTCAACGCCCTCCTCGCGTACGTAGCGCCCGGGTGCTCGTCGCCGACGGGCAGCACCGTGTTATCCACAGCAGCGACGAGGCGGTGGAACGCGTCGAACGTGAGCAGCGGCGCCACGGGGGTGGGCTCGCCCGTCCCGGCGTCCACGCCCAGGTTCCTCATTCGAACCCACGACATCTCGAGAAGCTGCCAGGCGTCCTCGATCTGTTCCCTCAGCGTCTCCGCCCTTCGCTCGAGCCTGCGCGCGTACTTAGCCGAGCGCTTGGGATCTCGCGAGCCCGCGTCCGGGTCTTCCAAGCCCGCGACGCGCGCGGCCGTCTCCCACCACGGTTCCCTCGGCGCGCACAGCGCGGTCAGCGCGCGTACGTTCGCCGCCGCCGCGAGCGACGCGTCCCTCCTCGGGTCGAAAGCGGCGGTTTTTTCGTCGGCGGACCGGCCGGCTTCGCCCTCGCCGACGCCGTCGGACGCGCCCGCGTCAGCCAGCGCCCTCGCCGCCGCGTTCGCGGCCAGCAGGAAGGATTCGTGCGTGCGCATGGCGTGCCTCCTGAACTCGTACATCGGACTCCCTTCCTCGCAGTGTCCCACGCAGACGAGCGAGTGCCAACCGTCGGCGTCGGCTCGGCACCGCGCGGTGCAGAAAACCTCGGCGCACCCGCCCCTCGCGCGTCTGCACGGCACCAAGGCGCCGTCCTCGTCCCCGGAGAGGCGCGGGAGCGTCGGCTTGTCGTACTTGATCCTTCCCCAGCCCTGCGGGCTGCTCACCGCGGCCACGAGGTCGCGGCGGGTGGTTGCGCCGCACGCGAGCGCGAGATGATGGGTCGCGCCGAGGCCCACCGGCGCGAGGCAGTGCGCGCACGCTGCGAATGCGGCTCGGTTGGCCACCGCCTGCACCGCGGCGATGGGCCGCTCGGACATGAACACCGCGCCCTTCTCGATCTTCCTCGACGCCACGAGCGCGCGGCCGCGGGACTCCACGAGGCGGCACTCCACCGGCGGCGGTGAAGCGCCCGCATCGGTGCCCCTCAGATGCACCAACGCGGTGGCGTCGGCGGCGGCGGTGTCCACGACCGCATCCGCGCTCTCCGCGGGAACCTTATCCTCTCCCTCGCGCGTGCGCTTCGGCGGCATCTTCGCCACCCCGATTCAACGACGGGAGTGGAGTAGACGTCGAACAGGTGCGGTTCGTTGTGAATGTTTCTTGGCGTGCGCTACTTGATAAGTGGATCGGTGCCCACGTTGTTCTCGGCGACGATGGGGCGAATCACGCACGAGTATCCGGGTGTATTAAAGCTCGACTATCATCGCACGTCCCCGCCGAATCACTCCATCGCCCACCCGTCCAGCTCGTCCGGCTTGAGCGCGTTCATCCTCGCGTGCGCCTTGCGCTCCGCCTTCTTCTGCACCTTCCTCGCGTACTTGCCCATGTCCTGCTTCTTCTGCTCCCGCCTCTGGATGTTCGGCGAGACGTAGGCCGGGTCCTCGTACAGCGTCGGGCCGCCGAACGCGCCCTGAAAGATTTTGATGGGTTGGAGGCAGAGCCTGGGTCCAGCCTCGGAGAGGGTCAAACCGGTCGCCCTCACCTCCTTGCCCTCCGGGTGCACAATCTGGTAGTTGCGGAACCACACGCGGCCATCCTCCCAGTAAAAGGCAAAGATGTGGTCGATGAACGGCTTCATCTTGTGGTGCCTGTAAGGCGTGGCGAACGTGTGCGTGAGCATCTCCTTGATGAGCCTGAGGTGGGGCTTATCGTCGAAGGACGCGTCGAAGTGAAGCACCGGCCTGGAGAACTTCAGGTGGTTCCCCGTGAGCTTCAGCTCCGCCATTGTGTGCACATTCTCGACGTAAAACTTGACCGAGGGTCCCTGGGGGCACTTGGAGAGCCACATGTAGCAGTCGGTTCGTTTGCGACACTCGAAGAACATGGCCCCGGTGCAAGATTTCATGTCCGCCACCTCCACCACCGCGCCCTGCGGGTTTTTGGTGTCCAGCTTGGCATCCTTCTTGCTGTTGGGCATCATGGTGCAGAAATCGAGCATGAGGTGTCGGTACCTGCTCGTCACCCCGCGGCTGCTGAGGATGAGCGTCTTCTCCTTGGCGTTCACGCCGGTGAAGTCAACCTTGATGCGCGGTCTGTCCCTGTTAGCCGGGACTTCCTCCTCCGAGTCCTCCCCCGCCGAGTCGTCGTCGTCGTCGTCATCCTCTTCCTCCGCCTCCTCCGCCGCCTTCCTCTTCTTGGAGGCGCTCTTCTGCTTCGGCGCGGGCTCCTCCTCGTACTCTTCCTCTTCGCTCTCGCTCTCGCTATCGTCCTTAAGCTCTCCACGGGCCCTCGCCTCCGCCTCCTCGCGCTTGCGCGCGGCCTTTTTCTTGTTCTTCATGCGACCACAGGTGCGCTGAGCGGTGTGATGATTCCGCGCGCCGCCGCCGCTTTTCTCCGGGCGGTTTGCCCGCATGCATCGAACGCCTAACTGTTTGCTTGTGATAAAACTAAATGTATTATGTGATGCAACATTGCATGGTTTAAGGTTACACGCCGAGGCTAAATTTAGCCATTTCGGATTTCGGCCCAAATAGCCCAAATCGTCATCGTCAGGTCGTCAGTTCGTGGGGCGCGATCGATGTCGTCGACAGCAACGTCCATCCGGGTGCCCTCGCCCGCTCGACTTCACCGCCGACGCCGCGTCCACACGCGCGTCGCAGCGACCGCATCGCCCTCGTCGTCCGATGTGGCCGCGATGAAGAAGGAGCTGCTCCAGGCTGTGGCCAACTCGCGCAGACCGGGTGCCGACGGTGTCAGAGCGAAGCGCGCCGTCCTGGACGCGACCGAGGCTCTGGAGTCGGGGGTGGACGCGTCGACCCCGTTCGGGGAGGTGTCCGGGAGGTGGAGCCTGGTGTACTCCACGAATGACGACAGGGGACCCCCCGGGTTGGGCCCTCTGCAGGGTGTAATAGACACGGACGCGATACAGAAGCTGACGTCCCAACTTTATCAGGTGTTCTTCACCTTCCTTCCCGCTCTCGCCGGGTCCGCGGAGACTGGCGCCAAGGGGGTGGCGAACGAGCAGGTGGTCGACATCCCCAACGGGCGCGTGGTGAACAACGTGGACGTGGATCTGCCTTGGCCCATCGGGGGGGCGAGGGTCGGGGTCATGGGCGAGGTGACTGCGAACGACCCCGAGGGACGGGAAGTGGTGGTCACGTTCACGAGCTGGGAGCTCGGGCCGAAGCCGGGGCAGCGGGACCGGGGCGGGGATCCCCCGCGGCTGCAACTGCCGCTGCCGCGACCGAAGGGTGTACTGCGAAACACGTTTTGCGACGACACGCTCAGGATATCTCGAGGCGGAAGGGGTGGCGTGTTTATCACGTCGAGGTTATGAATTTGTTGTCATCTACTGGTCCAACATTACTACTAGTCCTTTCGCTACTGTGCGCCGTCCGCGGATCGAGCGCGTCTACATCCCGCCGTACCTACTCGCCGCCGGCGGTGCCCCCGGAGGCGGAGGCGGCGGCTGCGGAGGTCCCCCGCCCGGCCTCCGCGACGCGAGCGCGGGCTCGACGATCTCGGCGCGGACCGTGTCCTCGTGATACGCCTGCCGCAGCGGCACGTACTTGGCGAGGAAGTCCTTCGGCTCGATCTTCCCCGCCACCAGATCCTCGCTCAGGCTCTCAGCCTTCTCCTCGGCGTCGCGCGCGCGTTCCTTCAGCCGGGCCAACGCGTCGCCCAGGTTGTACTTGCCCATCATGGCGTCTGCTTTTTTCCTCGCCGCCTCGTACCCATCCTTGACTGGCTGCGCGTCGCAGGATCGAATCACCGACATCTGGCTCCTGAGGTCCCGCGCTTCCTCCGCCTTTTCTATGTTTGCCCTGCACATGCCCTCGATCTCGAGCCTGAGCTCGCGCGTGAACGCCCTCGCCTCCAGGGCTCCCTCGGTGCCGTGCAGAAATCGGGCGAACGCCTCCTTGTCCGTGAGCAACTCGGCCAGTTCCGCGCTGGACTTCTGGAGCAGCCGGGGAAACTCTCGCGCCACGGACGATGTGGATGGCTGCGGACGCTGTTGCGATGTACTCGCGCGCGCGTTCTGCTGTCGAATCGGAGAGGGACGGGGGTTAAGCGACGCGCGTGGCTCGAGGTGACATCCAACCCTAGAATCAGAGCCCGCGACGGTGCGGTCGGGAAGGTGGCGACGGCGTCGGGGTCTGGCGTGAACGCACCGAGTTGTTGACGGACATCGAATCGAACGCCGAGTTGAGCCTCTCGGCACTCGCAGTCCGGTCTCCGAACAGACCTCCCATGGTGTCCGCCCTCGGTCGCGCGGGTCGAACTGGACTGATGACAGACTGAGCGAACCGAACGTCAACTTTTGGTGAGTCCTCGTTTGGATCTCACACCGTGCGTCGTCAGACGTCCGGGTCGCCTCAGAGGCGTTCGGGCTCGGGCTCGGCGGACGTCGCCGACGCGTCGCCACGAAGGCTCGTGCTAGGCGCGAGTGCGGGACGGACGGATCCCGACCTCGCGCCTCGGGCGATGGCGCGCAAGCAGAAGGCGACGGAAGTTAGGCACCCGTCATCGGACGTGGACGATGGCGTGGGCGACAAGCTGTTCTTCCTGCGCACCAAGTACTCGTTGCTCGGCAAGGCGGAGTGGTGGTGGTTGATGGACGATAGCCTGGCTGAGATTAACGCCAGGCTAGAGTCCGAGCACTTCGTCGTCATCGACGGCTTCCTCACGGGCGCGCACACCAGATCGCTGCGCGACGAGATCCGGGACGCACACGAGCACGGCCACCTCGCGCCGGGCGTCCTCGCGGGGGGCAAGGCGGGAGACGCGACGCAGTACACGATGCGCGACGTGCGTGGCGACCACGTGGGATGGTTCGACGGCACCGAGCGCCTCGAGGGCGTTCAGTGGGACACCCTACCCACCGCGATGAAACGAGCGGACACGCTGGTCAACCAACTCGGCGCGCAGCCGCGGTCCGAGCTCGCGACGGTATCGTCCAGGTCCAAGGCGATGTGCACCGTCTACCCGGGCGACGACGCGAGGTACGTGCGACACGTGGACAACCCGGACGGCAACGGCCGGCTGTTGACCGCGCTGCTGTACCTCAACCCGGAGTGGGAGGAGGGCGACGGCGGGGAGCTCAGGGTGTTCCGGTGCCTCTCCGGCTCTGGGGAGGCGGCGGCGGCCGGGTTCGTCGACTGCGACGGTAAGAGCCTGGAGAGCGCGGACAGCTTCGACACCAGGGTCAAGTCGGGTCATCTCGGAGGAGCGACGGACGAGTTTAACGTCGCGGTGGACGCGCGGGACGTGGCCGAGGGCGTGAGGGACGTCGCGACGCTTCGCGGGGCAGGCGAAAACGGGAGTACCACAAAGCCTGTGCGACTGACGGACGTGGCGCCGCTCGGGGGCCGGGTCGTGCTCTTCAAGTCGGACGCGAGGGTGCCCCACGAGGTTCTCGCGGCGCACGCGCCGAGATACGCGGTGACGCTGTGGTACTTCGATAAGAGCGAGGTCACCGCCGCGCGCGCCGCGCCGCTCTCGGAGGCGGAACGCAAGGAGCAGGAGGAGAAAATCGCGAGGGAGATTGAATTCATGCGGCTGAAACACGGCGCGACATCTGAGCCGGAGGTGCGAATCAGGGACTCGCAGGAGGGCGAGTGGAGGGACACGGGAACGACGAGGCCGACGCCCGATGTTCCGGGTCAATGCTCTGCGGCGTGGGAAGATGGGGACGTCATCGCCATCACGGTGCCGCTTCCGGCGGGGACTTGCGCCGCGGACTGCGGGGTCGAGGTGGATACCTCTTCGTCGACCTTAATCATCGAGGCACCGGGCCTGGAAGGAAACGTCGCTCGTGTGAAACTACCCGAGGGTGCAGACGAGGACTCGATCTCGGTGAAGCTGTCGAAGAAACCAACGAGGGCGCTGGTGGTGCGTGTGAGATGCGAGCCTCTCGCGGTGCTGCCCACCCCAACCCCGCACACGGTTGAATCGCCTCCACCCGAGCCTGAGCCCGATCTGCCGCCGAGGACGGGTGTCCCCGCGACATCGGCCGCGAAGGACTGCGTCGGCGTGGGCGGGACGCTCTCGTGGTCGTCGTCCACGGACTTCTCGACGCTTCCGTCCGTGCCTCCGCGCGAACCAGGCACGGCTCCGCGAGGCATCGACCTGAGGGACGCCTCCGATTGGGAGGATTTCATACAGACCAGGTGGGCTCTGGCTGGCAAGGAGGACGAACAGCCGGTGTTAACCCCGCACGCGTTGGACGGGCTGAGCTTCCCCGTCACCCTGGCGTGGTCGCTGCAGCAGCCGGGCGTGTCCGAGGCGTTGGCCGCCGCGAGGAAAAAAACGAGGACGGATGCGACGAGGACGGATGCGACGTTCGCGAACCTCGGCGACGAGACCGCCGGGACGACCCCCGTCGTCGTCGTCATCGCGGGCGCGTCGTCGTTCACCGAGCAGTACCTGCTGGATCGCACGAGGTACTGGGAGGAGGTCACCGTCGCGGCGCCTCAGCCGGCGGGTGGGATCCACCTGGCGTTTGTCGGCCCGGACGTCGTAGCCGCGTCTGGTGAAGCTAAACGGCTATCGCCCACCATCACCGCATCGGTGCACCGCGAGACCGTCAGGGACTACACGGCGAGGGTACCGAACGATGTGCCGCTGATGATCGTCGGGTTTAACACCGGGATGGGCGGAGGAGGCGGCGCGCTCGCCCGGGGCTGGGCGCCGGATCTGGTGGAGACGTTATCGCGAAGACCCGACGCGCCGGCGGTGTTCACCGCCGCGAACGATTACGCGGACCTGAGGGGCGAACTCGCGGTTTTCAAGGCGCTCGGCGCGCGTTTTATCGTGGATCCGCGCGCAAACCCTTTCAGGGCGTTCACGCACACGATCGGCGAGGGCGAGGGTGAGCCCGGGGTGCGGAGCGCGCCGAGGCAGGGCGAGAAGTGGAGCTGCGCAAACGCATTCGTGTACGCGGTCCAGGGGTTCGCCAAAGGGAAAGGACCGAGCGCGGGTCTGACGGACGAACAGTTGTGTACCCTCGCGGCGAAGGCGGCGGAGAGGGCGGCGGGGGCGGCGTGGGACGCCCTCGGCATGCGTCGGAGTTAGGAACGCGCGAGGAACTTAGGAACTAATAGCCATCCGAAATACAACCGCTAATCTTACGCGTGGCCGACCCCTTAGTCGAGCAGGTAGCCTCCGAGGAAGAGCGCGAAGAAGAGCGCGAGGGCACCGTAGATGAGGATGCTCTTCTCGCCACCGCTCATGGAGTTGGTGCCGAACCCGTACCCCTGGTTCTGCTCGAAGCCCGCAACCTCCTTGCCCAAGCTCTTGAACGTCTTCGGCGCCGCTCCGCAAGTGGGGCACAGCCAGTCCTCCGGCAGGTCCTTGAACGCGGTGCCCGACGCGACGGGGTAGTCGGGGTCGCCGTTCTTGGGGTTGTAAACGTACAAGCAGCTCTGGCACTGGTGCTCTCCGGACCTGCGAGAGGGTTGCGCGGGGCGGATCGGTCAGGAGGTTGCTTCCGATTTCGGGCTGCCACGCTGGATTGCGAATATTCCTCGATGGATAAAGCGAGCGGCACGCGGGATGGTACGGCGGGGCGCCGAGGGGCGGGCACTCACCCAATGACGGCGAACTTCTCCTGAAGGTCAGGGTTCTCGCGGTCGAGGTTTGGGTTCGACGCCATGCGCACGACGAGCGAGTCCCCGCGGTCGCGCCCGGCCGCGCGAGCGGGGGCGGAAGCGAGGCGCGCCCCGGAGAGGTTCACGCGCGCGGGTTGCGCGGCGGACGCGCGGCGGGTGGACGCGGACGCGCGCACGGGGAGTGCGACTGCGGCGGATGCCGTGGTGAAAGCGGACATCGTATCGATATGTGTCGCCCTGTGTGCCTTGGGGTGTGTAGTTCGCCCTCGGATCGATCAGCCGAGTCAGTCACAAAAAGCGAATGGATAGACGACGTGGCCAACGCAGAGCAACGTTCTGATGAGACCACGGCGAGCAGTTCGCGCATGGCGAGTTTCCCGTTGGAGGCGAGTATTTCTATTTCCCACAGGCTCCCAACCGGCCAGGACACAACGGACGGAGCGGGTGTGGCACACACGCGGTTCCGGTCCGCGCGGCGACCTCAGCTCCGCGATGTACGGCGGATACGGCGGTGGCAGAGGGGGCGGCAGGGGCGGACGTTCCAAGAATGTATGGGTCAGGCCAGGCTCCACCCCCGCCACGGCACCCTCCACGCAGGATTCTAAGAAGCCAACGACGGGAAAGGCCGGGAGCGAAGGCGCGAACGACGCGAGGCCCGACCCTGCGGCGATCAAACCGCCCCCATCTTCGACTAAGGGGGCGACCCTGAGCGCCAGCGCGCGGTCGTACACCCCCGCATCGAACGGCGACAAGGGCGGCGCGGGGAGCAATCACGTGGGCCAGTCGTTCCTGCCCGTCGGCGTGAAGCGCAAGGCTGGAGAAAGCGAAGACGGCGCGGCTGGACCCAAACGTCAGCACATATACGTGGACCCGGCGCTACAGGAAAAGCAGCGGAAGGCGACGGAGGCCAAGGCCGAGCTTGAAGCCAAGATCGCCGCGGCTAAGGAGGAGGCTGAGAGGATGAAGCGAAGCATCCAGGAAGCCGCGGCCAAGGCCAAGGCCAAGAAGGAGGAGGCGCAGCGCGAGGAGTGGAAGCGGAAAGAGCTGGAGCGAAAGGAGATGGAGATGGAGAAGCAGAAAAAGCAAAAGGCGGCGAGCAACCTGCTCAGCGGATTCGCGGCGGCGAGGAAGAAGCACGGCGTGGGCACCGCCGACGGACCGAAGCCCGCGGCGGAGCCCGAGGTTGAGCTCACGCAGGAGGAGAAGGACAGGCAGGAGGTGCGGCGCGTGATGATGGCCACGTCGGACTGGCAAGTCCTCAACCTGGTGCCGAACGCCCAGCCCAAGTGGGTGAAGCAGGCGTACCGAGAGCTCGCGAAGGTGCTGCACCCGGACAAGTGCAAGGCTCCGGGAGCCAAGGATGCGTTCCAGAAGCTGTCCAAGGCGTACCAGAACATCAACGCGATGCAGGCGTGAGGTGTCGTATCTAACATTCTGTCGATAGCACGTAGAGTAGGGCGCTTCGACGCGCCGCATAGGATTATCATTAGCGACGGGTCACCAACAAACAGACGGGTCACCAACAAACTCGCTGCCAAAAAGTTGAGTTGAGTGGCGAGAACAAAATCAGGCACACTCGATCCGCCGCCGACCACAACGAGGCCGAGCTCGGGCATCGAACGGAAATCGAGGGACACGGCGCGGAGGCTCGCGCACCACTCACTCAACACCTCGAAGTAAGATGGCGACCGTCGTGGCCGGCACCTACGAGCGGTTCGTCTTCGGCTACCAGCTCGACGGTCTGCCCGGCAGCAGCGGCGGCGGCGGCGGGGCGCCCGAGGTGGTTCGCTCCTTCACCCTCGACGCGCACCTCAGCTCTTGCAAGAGCGTCGCCGCGCAGGGCGGGTTCATCGCGTCGGGCGGCGCCGATGACCTCATCAGGGTGTGGCATCACAACCCGGACGGAGGTCTCGCGGACATCGGCACGCTGAGCGGCCACGAGGGCAACGTGTCATGCATGCAGTTTCACGGCTCGGATCCCACCAGGGAGCCCACCCGACTGGTGAGCGGTTCCGTCGACGGGAACATCATAATCTGGTCCGTGGGGCAGTGGGACGCTCTCAAGACCATGAAGGCGCACCGCGGCGGGGTCCACGCGCTGTCCGTGCACAGGAGCGGCCTGGTCGCCATGTCCGCGGGGGCTGACTCGCACATCGCCATGTGGGACATGAAAAAGGGACGAGTCGCTCACAAGACAAAGCTCAAGACCAAGCCCGAGCTCCTGGCCTTCACCCCGAGCGGTAATTCCTACGCGTCCGTGGCGGGGACCAGATTGACGATCACGAGCGCGGAGACCGGCACCGTCTCTGGCGTTTTCGACGCGCCAAAGCGGGTGATGTGCATGGCGCAGGCTGGCGACGATACCCTGGCGTGCCTCGGGTTGGAAGGCGGCGACGTCTTCGGCTACGACTCGAGGGCTCCCCCGACCAAACCCGCGTTCACGATCACGAAGGCCCACCCCACGCGGGTGAAGTGCATGGTGTTCCCCGTGGACGACGCCGAGCGCGGGCCCGTCATGGGGGGCCCCGGCGGCGGGCCCGTGTGCCTCGTCACCGGCTCGTCCGAGGGGACCGTCCGTCTCTGGGACCTTCGCGCGGTGGGCGCGAGCGGCGGCGCGGCGGCGAGGGCGCGGGACATGGGCGTGGACGACGCGAGGGACGAGCCGCTGGCAGAGGCGACGGGCGGTGGTAGGTTCACGTGCATGGCGGTCATGCCCACGCAGCTGCCGAAGACCGTCGTGGAGGCCATCGGCGCCGAGAAGGACCGAGACCCGGCGGAGATGAAGAAGAAACGGAAGGAAATGAAGCTGAGGCAGGCAGAGAAGGCGAGGGAGAGGGCAAACGCGACACAACCCGCCCGCCAGCCACAGCAGAAGCAGCGGCAGCAGCAGCAGAAGCCGAAACAGCAGCAGAAACAGCAGAAACATCAACAGAAGCGGGTCGAAAAACCAGACGACGACGACGAAGGCTTCGAAGTTGTCGCCGGTGACGATGACGACGACGAGCCTCCCCGCGTCGCCAAGACCGCGGGTCCCGCGAAGAAACGCAAGGTGAAGGAAGCCTCCGGTGTGGGCGAAGATGGGCCTCTCGTCCCCCGCAAGGCTGGGTTTAAGACTGGGAAGAAGTCTGGTGGGGGCGGGGTTGGTGGTAAATCGTACGAGGAGATTGCCACGGCGGCGAGACGGAAGGGAAGCGGCGTGAAGAAGGGCAAACCGTCGCGGGGCTTCGGCAAACCTTCCCGGGATTGATATTCGAATCCAAAACAAACGGACGCAGGTTTCAACACAATAAACTGAACAGAAATCTCACGCTTCACCCATGACCTCGTCCGCCTCCATGGCTTCATCCATGCTGTCAAAGCTGCCGCTCTTCTTCCTAAGAAGCTGCGGTGGAGGCACGGGTCTCTCCGGCGTCCCTTGCCACGACCCCCCACGCGAGCCCAGGTCCTCACCGGCGAGCACCCTCATCCGTTCGCGCTCGAACAGCTTCTCCAGGACCCTCTTCGCGGCGCCGCGCTCCGCCTCCCTCTTGTTCCTCGCCAGGAATCGAGCTCGGACGCCGTCGAGTTCAACCTCAGTTTCGAACCGCTGAGGGTGCGCCCCGCCGCTGGCCTCGCCCATCTTGTCCTTGGTGACCACGTACCCGTCCACGCCCTTGGCTATGAGCTCGTACAGCGCGCCCTTATAGTTGTGCACGTCCGCGGCCTGCTTCTCGGCCTCCTCCAACAGGAAGGTGCCGAGCTCGTCCACCGCCGCGGCTCCTTCGCCGCCGCCAGTCGTGTACACCAGATAAACGCAGCTCTCGAGGAGCGTGCCCACGCTGTGCTGTCTACCTTCCATGATGGCCTCCTCGGGGACCGCGGCGACCATGTCCGGGGTGAGCAGCTTGGGCAGCAGTTTCGCGAAGAGCATGTTACTACGCGCGGACGAGCACAGCACGCTCATCTCACCGATGCTCATCGTCTCGTCGCCATCCAGGAGCTGCCTCTCCAGAGCCTTTGCCACCGAGAGGTTTAGATATTTATCGCCGAAGAACGCCATTCGTTCGGCCGCGTCCCCATCTCTCTCGATCCCGGGGCCGAAGCTGATGTCGCGCGGGAGTATTTTCTCGATGGGCACGTTCACGATCAGCTTGCGCCACGTCCGAAGCCTATCCTCGTCCTCGGGGTCCATGTAGATGCGTCGCAGCGCGCTTTTCCGTTGCCTGATTCGTCTCGAAGTTGCGCTTTTCCGTTTCCAAAGGCACTCCACGCTAAACCCTCCTCTCGTCCTCGAAGATGCCACTGTCGTGGCCCGGTAGGCGCGTGTATCGTCGCACCCAGTCACACACGGCGCGAATCGGGCACCGAGACTCGCGGCGGCCATCCCGCGTGCCCTCGGACTGTCAGTCTCACAGAAAGGAACCGGGGAAAAAGTGCGCGCGAGGCAGATTTTTCCGGAGTGCCGAGGTGATTCGCCCGTTGAAGGCTAGACGGCTGCCTCAGCCTTGGGCGCGCGCCGTGGCGATAGACGGGATGCCAAGTGCGGAGGATCCCGCCGGGTTCGACCGGTCGAGGTCATGGCGAATCTCCGCGAGCGTGAAGGGGATCAAGGATCTCGTCTTTAGGGTGCGTCGACGACCCGGCACCCGAGCGCCCCTTTCAAATCTGAACCAGACCTCGCCCCGCGAATACTTGTAGAAGGCACCTTGGATCTCACCTCGCCATGCCCCTTCCAAACGCCAGGTACCGATCGGAGACGGGACGCTGAAGGTCTCGGAGCTCTCGGATATGATCATGGAGCGCTTCGCGAGGCTCAGACCCGGGGACTCGACGCGTGCGGAGAAGCTGGAGGACGGAGACGGCGCGCTCCTCTTCCCGAACGAGCGCGTCTGCGACGTCCTGTTCGACAAGGGGCGCGTCGTGGCGGTGCTGTCGAACAAGTACACGCACATGATCCAGGACGCGGGCGGGGGCAAGAGGCCCACGAAGCGAATCAAGGGCGCGGGAGGCGGCATGCAGGTGGTCGCGGTGCAGGCGTACAAACGTGACGACGATGAGTTCGAGTATATCACCCCAACCGTGGAGGAAATAATGGACGTGGACACCAGGAGGCAGGAGAAGCGGGTGAAGTGCCCGCTGTGCGACCAGATGTTCGCCACCGCGTCTAAGGTGGCCTTCCACATTAAGACGCACAAGGACCACCCCGACCTGCAGCAGGCCATAATGGCCATGGACGAAAACACCGCCTTCTCCGAAGAAAGGGAGCGGAGGTTCTTCTGTCCATCGCCCAACTGCGCCCACAACTGCGACGACAACGGCGAGCTGGCGCACCCGTTTATGGACTTTCCCACCCTGCGGAAGCACTTCCTCAGGACCCACGTGGCGGAGAAGCCCCACAAGTGTAAGATATGCGACAAGGCGTACGCCCTCAAGTCCGACATGCAGACGCACGAGAGGGGTTGCGGGAAGGCGTTCACGTGCGAGTGCGGGAGGCGATACTCGCAGCGGTCCAACCTCAACGCGCACATCAGGAAAAAAGCCGCCGAGGGCGCCGCCGAGGGTGCGCACAAGCTGAAGCGTCCCGGGCCGCCGGCCATCGCCGGTCCTGCCGCGGGGGCTGTTAACGTGCCCCCGCCCCCGAGAGGAGCGGATCCGCAGAGGAGCGTCCCGGAGCTCCTCCACCATCTCAGCGGCTAGACTAGCTAGTGTAGAAAATACGAAATGCTTGCGACAGCTGCGCGGGGGCGTTTTCCGAGAGTCTCACAGGGGAACTATGATTTGCTGCCGATATCCCCGGCGCGCGCAGACTGAAGCGGCGTATCGCAGACGGGTTCTATTCCGTCGCGATGAGCGTCCCGACTGGCTTCGGAACACCCGTCGCTGGTCTTATCAGGACCCGTGCGGAGACGACGATGACGCCACTCCTCTTCTCCTCCTCGGGTCTCGGGACTGTGCCGTCTCCCAAAACGCCGGCGTTCTCGTCGGAGGCTCCGACGTCGACTACGCCACGGCACATCCCGGGCCTCACTCCGGAGCTTCGCGCCGCGCTTCCGAGCGGTTCCCTCATGGAGTGGACGTCTCAAGATGTGGCGCGATGCCTCCGGGTGTTGGGCCGCGAGTTCGCCGCGGAGGGAACCCTCTCCGAACGCGACGTCACCGCCTTCGAGGGGTACGCCGACGAATTCCTCGCCGCGGGAGTCGATGGCCCTCAGCTGGCGAACATGACCCTCCAGAGGCTCAGGGTCGATCTCGGCGTCGGCAGCCACGATCACAGGGCTAAAATCTTCAGATGGGTGAGACAGTACCTTCAAGACAAGATGCCGGACTCCCCCAATGACGCGCCGGTCATCGCCGCGTCGAGCCCGGATGCCAAAGATGACGCAATCGCCCACCTCACCGTGAAGCTCCACGAGATGCAGACGGCGCTCTTCGACGCCCAGGAGCGCGCTGGCACGTCGCCCGCGCGTCAACCAGGACCATCGAACGAGACCGATGCGCGACTCACCGCCGCACTCGCCGAGGCCAACGAGCGGATGCTCCGGTACAGCGAAGACGCCACCCGGTCCCACGAGGCGATGATGAGAACCGCGGATGAGAACGAGAGGCTCGCGGCTGCGATCGCGAGGTACGACGAGACGATGCCCGAGCTCAAGTCCTCCAACGAGAGACTCAGGGAGGAGACCGTCGCAACCCTGGCACGTTTACAGACCCAGTTCGCCGCCACGGTGGCGCGCATCCAGGCTGAGACCAAGGCAACGCTCTCCGCGCTGGAGCAGGAAAAGGATTACCAGGAGCGTCGCAACGGGAAGCTCCATCTCCGCAACAGGGCCCTCCTCCACAAGATCCAAGACCTGAAGGGAGCCATCCGAGTCTATACCCGCATCCGACCACTGCAAACGAACGACCCCCACGGCGAGTCGATGGTCGTTCCAGGCCGGTGCCTCGACCCCGCCGCGGAGGGCATGGACGCCGTCTGCAAACCCGCTCCAGTCGCTAAACTCTCCAACACGGGAGAGCGCCGACCCGCGGGTAAGCGCCTCGAGGAGAAAAGGTTCTCGTTCGACAGGGTGTTCGGCCCGGACTCCACTCAGTCCGACGTGTACGAGGAGGTGTCGCCGGTGGTCATGGGGGTCCTGGACGGGTACAACGCGTGCGTTTTCGCGTATGGGCAAACCGGGTCTGGCAAGACGCACACCATGGGAGGCCCCGACGGCGCGTCGCAGCACGAGGAGCTCGTGGGCATCAACGACAGGGCACTGACTGAGCTGTTCGAGACTGCCAGAGCGAGGGGTGAGACGGACGGGGTGGCGTACACGATCGCGGTGGAGATGAGGGAGATTTACAACGAGCAGGTGAGGGACCTGCTGAGGCGGACCGATAAGGACGCCACCTGGAACGGGGTCACGGAGCAGCCCAGGTTCCACGAGAGAAGACCGACGACGTCTTCGGAGGGCACGGACGACTCGGACGTCGAGGTGACGAGGGTGACGGCGAGGGACGCCGCGCACGTGCTCGAGATTATGGCGGAGGGAACCGCGAGGAGGGCCAGCGGCGAGACAAAGATGAACGAGAGGTCGAGCAGGAGTCACTCGGTGGTTACCGTGTACGTGGAGGGTTCAGACGCCGCGATGGGCGCGGTCAAGACGGGCAGGCTACACCTGATCGACCTCGCGGGGTCCGAGCGCGTCGCCAGGTCGGAGGCTACCGGCGACAGGCTCAAGGAGGCGCAACACATCAACAAGAGCCTCAGCGCCCTGGGTGACGTCATCGCCGCGCTGCTCGAAAAGCGCACGCACGTCCCGTTTCGCAACTCGCAGCTCACCAGGCTTTTGTCGGACTCGTTGGGGGGTAACTCCAAGGTTGTGCTCCTCGCGCACGTCTCCCCGGAGGCTGCGTCGCTCCCCGAGACGCAGTCGACTCTGCTGTTTGCGCAGCGGTGCTCCCAGGTTGAGCTCGGCAAGGCGAAGGTGAACGCGACTGGCGGCGGTGGATCGAGCGAGGCTGCCATGGCCGCGGTGGCCAAGTACAAGGGTGAGCTGGAGACGACCAAGTCGAGGGCTTCACGAGCTGAGGCTGAGGCTGCGGCGCTCAGGGAGGAGCTCGCCGAGCTGAAACGGCGACAGAGAATCCCGCCGCGCGAGCCGCTCTCGCCGGTGTCGCGGAACCACGGATCGGAGATTGCCTCGTCGGCGACGCCGTCCATGCCGCCGCCTCAGAGCGCGACGAAAAAGGCCATCTCTCGCGCTGCGCTCACCGCCGCTTCCAGCATCCTCAACTCAAAGTACTGAGAGACGTTTTACAAACAGTTATTTGTACGACTTGTCACTTCGACGGCGGTCCCCCTCTTTCTCGCTGCCCTTGCCATTCAGCGCCTTGATCGCCAGCGCGAGCTCCTCGGCGAAGAACGGGTTGTCCGCGTCCGACTGTCTGAACGCTTCCTCGGGCCAAAGCTCGCGAAGCGCCTCCAACCCCGACGAGATATCCTCGAACATCATCCTGGGCTCCAGCTCCAAGAGCTTGTCGGCATTGATGCCCGGCAGGTCCCGCTTGATGGCCTCGACGGACCTACGCACGTTACCCATGATGATATCCCCGTCCCCGGCGAGCAGAAGCCTGGGCTCCGCCCTGAATATGAGCGCGGCGTCGGCGCGGGGCAGCAGCTCCTTGAGCGCGGCCATTCTCGCGGCGAGGACGGACTGGGGCGTCTCCAGAACCGCCGGGAACCTGTGCGCGCACGCCACCGCGTCTCCCGGCGTGCACACGAGCAACGCGGAGATGGCGTTGATGCGCTCGGCAACCTGCGTCGGGGTCCACCCCGCGGCGTCCCTCGCTTCCGCAGCCTCGAGCGGCGTGATGGCGCCGTACCCGCCGTAAAAAGAGATGCTGTCGCCGCCGCCGCCCCACCCGGAGAGGAGCTCGTCCCTCCTGTCGTCCGCCTCGTCCGCGGAGGCGTCGACGCACGCCGCGTCGGATGCGAACCCCGCGGAGGCGTCGTCGCCCCGCTCCAGCGCGGCGGCGGCGCGACGCAGCGATAGAACCAGACCCATGACGTCGGCGGATATCGCCCTTCGCTGACCCTCGGCGAGCACGAGCCTGCCCTCGCCGAGCTTGTTGGAAAGACCGACCCGCCCCGCAGCCTTCTGTCGCTTACCCGCCTTTCTAGCCGCCTCGGCCTCCTCCGACACCTTGGTCCAGTACTCGAACACGTCTCGCTCTCCGCGCAGCATTCCTTGCCTGCCGCCCACGACGGGGCCATCGTCGTCCGGTTTGGACTCCCCAGCCTTGAACGCCTCCCATCGCTTGTACGCCTCCGCCGCCCGACCCTTGGGGAGCGCCCTCGCCTGCCTGCCGTCTTGGCGGCGGTACGGGAGCGCGTCGAGGAACTTGCGGTACGCACCCGCCACGGCGTCGATGCCACGACCGAGGGACGTCCCTCCCGCGCCAAACGTGTTCTCCGAGAGCCAGTTTATCGTGTTTGATATGCTGAGGTTGCCTGCCCAGCCCCGGTAGCCCTGGGTCATGAGCTCTTCCCTGATCTTGTCGTAGTCCCCTCCGAAGTCATCGGGGTTCTTCATCTGGCGCTTGGGGCCCGAGCGAAGGCCGGCGTCTCCCCTCCAGACCGTCTTCGGGTTCGGGGTGAATGTTCCTCCCTCGATCGGTGCCGAATTTTTCCCCTTGACAGCTTCGCCGGATCCAACGGAAGCCCGGTCCCCAGAAGACGCGCGGATCACGGGCGCGAACCTGGCACCCGTCGCGACGACTATCGTCGGCATCGTCTCGCGATCTGAGCCTCAAAATCGAGCCGAAAGCCGTGCTCCCGGGTGTGGTGAGGCGGCTACTTCTCGCGACTCGGCACATTCGCGTATCCGCCGAGATTTCTGATTGGCTTTGCCAGATCCGGCCGTTGGCACTTCGCGAGGTTGCCCTCCTGCGGGTCTCACGCACACCTCCGCGCTCAGGTAAGCGCGTATCGGGACAAGAAATCGCGCGAAGAAGGTCGTGACGATGTTCAGAGGCGTCAACGTGGCGCATAAGTACGTCAATGCCGAGGTAGGCGCCGCATTGCCCCGCTTCTTGGCACCCGCTGGCCGATGCTCACTTTTCGGTCAACAAAAACGCTCACGATTTGTTGCTTCCCCCCCGTCCGATCCAGGGGAACATCCTGCGCCGGTTGCTCACCCCGGACGAGTACGATGACATCCGACACTACGAGATAATCTTTGTGGAGGGCCGCACCGGCAGCAACCTTACACGCGGCTTGAAGAAAGGGAACATCTACGTCGCCATCACCTCCCGGAACCTGCACTTTTGCCCGATGAAGGGCGTGGAGCGCCACGAGGTTGTTACGGTGCCTCTGTCTGAGATCGACAACGTGGAGCTCAAGGGACACCCAGGCAAGCAGTTCTTCCACAGCCACATCTTCGGCACACACAAGGCGAACAAGTTCGCGAAGAGGCTCAAGCTAACGCGCAAGAAGAAGTCGGAGTTCGTCGCAGAGGAGGTGGGGTCCTCCCCGGGGGAGGGGCCCGGCGAGGAAGGGATCGGAGAGAAGAGCGGCGCCCCGGCGCCGGCGTTACCCGAGACCCAGGAGGCAAAGCCTCAGTCGTTCGGCGGGTGGGGTCGATCCGGGCCGGTCGTGGAGTCCACGTCCACGTCCACCCCGCTCGGTCACTCCCCCGAGCCGAGAAACTTCAATTTTTGGGAGGCGATGGCCAACCTGTCGCCCCCCGCGCCGGGGCCGGGGCCGGTGACGGAGTCCGCGGAACCGTCCGCCGCGCCCGAGACGACGACCGCGGCGCCACCCGAACCCACCGACGCCAAACCCCTCCAGAAGGCGGGGCCGTCCTTTGACGTCGCCGCCGCGGTTTCCGCCGCCACGTTCTCGCCCCCCGAGTCTGCGGACCCTCCACCCGCCGCCTTCAAGTGGACGCAGCAGGACCAAACCACCGACTCGGACTTTGACTACGAGCACATAAGCATCGTGACATACGAGATCGGGTCGCAGGTGCAGTACCAGCTGGAGTCCGCGACGGTGAGAAATCAGGGCAGGATATCGGTCCGCAACGCGGAGGAGCTGAGGGCGACGGCGCAGGCTGCGCGGGGTGAGGAAGACACGACGACGGAGTGGGGTCGGGTGCAGTCGGCGCTCGCGGATGTGTTCCCGCGCGAGCTGCTCGCGTACGCCGCGAAGATGAACGACGTGGAGAGCTGGACGTTCGGCGCGACGGGGATCGAAGTCGCGGCGCAGATGACGGAACAGACGAGTCGGGTGAGACGAGGCGAGGACGGTTCGTTGAGTTACGAAACCCCCCCGGCGTTGCCCGCCGTCCCGACCCAAACCGCGTACCAATCCCTGGATGAGCCGAACGAGGGACGACTGATCGTACCCCCGCCACCGAATCCCATGCTCGAGAGGGCGAGGAACGGGTTGATGCTCGCGGCGCCGCTCGCGCCCGCGCTGGAGGTTGCCCGAGCCGCTCTCGAGGCTGCAAAGGGCATAGAGGAGGGCGGCGTCGACCCGCGGCGCGAGCCAAACTACGCGAGGGAGATGTTCGGAACCCTGGAACTGATGATGCTGGCGCCCGTGGAGATGGGGGAACGGGGTTTGAACATCGCGATCGAATCCGTCTCGCCGCTGGACTGCGGCGACCTGTGCGCGGCGGCTGCGATGACGGAGCACTTCAAGTCCGTGCCGAAGATGCGAAAACTCGCCCTGGGATCCAGGACGCTCTTCGACGTCACCGTCAACCGGCTGACCAAATCGGTGATGGAGGCGACCTACCCCAGGCCCTCGCTCGTAGCCGCCAGGCGCAAGGGGAACAACCTGGGATCGCCGATGGCAAACTGGAACAGGCTTTTGCACGCGGCGCGGCAGGGCGCGTCGGCGCACCGCGCCGTGCAGCTGTTCGCGTGGGTCCGCGCCGCCCTCGCGGGTGCCGAGGGTGCCGCGCACGAACGAGCGGATATCGTCGGCCGGTACGACAGCCTCGCGGCGCTCGTCCACGCCTGCTTCGTGTTCGAACCCGAGAAGCACCGCGCGACGGCGTTCCGCGACGCCCGCGGTTCCGACGAGCCGTTTCCGCCAGAGCCGGCGGAAACCGCGGACGCCACCAGGCTCAGAGCGCCCGCGCACGCGGTATCCACGGGCGTCATAGACCTCGTCGTGGACGTCCTGTACGAGTGCGCGCTCCTGACCCACCACGCGCACCTCATGGGCGCGGGGGACGAGGTGTCTCAGCCGCCCAAGCACGTCACCGCGCACGTCGTCAAGGCGAGGGTGACGAGGCGAGCGTTTCGTCCAAAGGTGACGGCTATGTTCGCGCGGCTCGTTAACCTGGTTCTCGACGCGCAGCATCGGGGGAACGGCGAGGTGACCGGCGCGGATGCGGTTCGAGCGCACAGGTGCGCGTACGTGCTGCGTCACCTCATCGAGGGTACCGGTGACGGGTCCGTGGCGGCGTGCGTGGAGGAGGAGTACCCGACGGAGATGAACTACGTGATGACCAGGCCGGAGGTGATGAGCGTCACGGAGGCTGGCGGCGACGAGTTCTTCCGCAGGCACGTCAAGCCTCACCTGGACTTTGTCCTGGCCGAGTGTGTCCCGCACTTGTTGCCGGGTAAGAGGGACAAACAGAGAGAAGAGGCGGAGGGGCTGAAGGGCAAGCATCAGTCGGGAACTTTGAACACCATGATGCGAATGGCGGAGCGAGCAGAGACGGAGGTTCAGTGACGAGCTCGGCTCGTAATACAACAACAAACAATTCTTTATCAACAACACGCAACTCAACAAATCACGCCTTCCAAGGCTTGCCGCTCTCAACCTCTGTATCCGGGCACATCTAGTTCGCAGCCTCCAAGAACGGGTTGTCCTCGATTCCCAGATACTTGTCCACCGCCGCGTACATTATGGCCTCCATCTCTTCGTCGTCCTCCGCAGCCTCCAAATCTTCCATCATGGCATCGCCTATGTCTTGAAGGTCCGCCATTTCATCCTCATCGATTCCGAGCATTTCGAGGGTTTGTTTGACGTCGTCCTTGATCTCCTCGCCGTCGTCAAACACGGACGCGAACATGACTCTCATGACTGCACGACGTTCTTCGTGCACGCCGAAGTGCAACTGTTCCTTGGTCATCCCCACGTACTCCTCCTCCCCCTCCTGCTCCTCCTCGGAGTGCGCTGGGTCCGAGGTGATCTCAGATACCGGGTTGCTCATCATCGTCGACGACGTATGCGTGCGGACTGGAGTGTGGAGCTCCTGGCTGTGAGGTTCCTTTTCACTTCCCGACGCGCTTTGGGGAACTGCGGGAAAAATATTCAAACTGAAGGGCGTGTCACAGAGTTCGAACGCGGCGTGGACCATGCCCCTGGCGTCGGACGCGCGGCCACGCGGCCACGCGTCGGACACCGGCAACGGTGCGCTTCGATGGCGCGCGCCGGTGGTCGGCACGAAGCGGCACGAGTCCGCGGGCAGGCGGAAGGAGGAGGACTCCCACGGGAGGACCCGCGACGAGAGGAGGGCGTCGTCATCCTCCGCCACGTCCTCTGGTCCGGGCGAAGGGAGCGACGCGGCGGTTCGATCCTCCACCGAGGAGGGCTTCAACATCGCACTGGTGGAGCTCGCTGCGGAAATGGAGAGGGAGCTGGCGCTGGAGAGGACCGGCGACAAGCCGCGAACGGCTATCGGCTCGTTCATCGAAAAGTTCAGGGGAGCTGGCGCTTCTTCGCCGGGCGGGGTGGACGAGCGCGGGAGAGGCGAAGGCGGCGACCGAGGCGACGACGCGCCATTTTGGTGGCGCGACACGAGCGCCACGTCGCCTTCGCCGGATCGATCGCTTCGGGACGGCCTCGGCGACGTCGTGCTCGCGGCGTCGCCGGTGCTCGGCCAGTCCCCGTCGCTCGATCGATCGGGCTTCTCCGAAGGTTGGAGATCCGAGGACTCGTATCCCAGCGACGAGATGCTCTCGGAGCTATCCGAGAGCAGCATGAGACTCACGCGGAGGCTCGCGCGCGCCAGGGAGGAGGTCGGGTTGAGCACAGAGGACAGCCTCGCGTCGCTGGAGGCGTGGAGGCGGTCGGACGATTACGCCCACCTCATCGCCGACGACGTCGAGCGGGTGGATATCCTGGAGCAGTGGAGACGACGAAGGAGGCTCGAGGCGGCGACGAAGGGCGCGGACGCTTCGCACGCGGCGAGGGCGGCGGCGGCGGTCGCGGCGCTCGACGCGGGATCGGACTTGGACCGCGAGGCTATCGAGAAAATCGCGGCGGCGGCGGCGGCGAAGGTGTCCGTCGAGGAGGCGGAGGCGGCGATGCTCAGAGCCGAAGCGGAGGCCGAGGACGCCGCACGGGCGGGGAACCGAGCGCCCCCCGCGACTGAGCGTTCGTCCCCTGAGCGCTCGTCCCCTTCGAAGAGCCGAGCAGTGGAGACGACGAAGGAGGCTCGTGGCGGCGACGAAGCCGCGTCGAGCCCCGCGAAGGGAAAGGCTCGGCGTTCGCTCGAGTTCGGCGGCGGCGCGGGGGACGACGGCGCGGACGTACATAACGACGGCACGGACGTCCCCGACTCCGCGTCCGAGTCCAGCTCGATGAACACGCCCGCGGGATCGCCTCGCGCGAACCAGGCGTCGGATATGCGGCGTCCGGATATGATGCTCGGAGACATGCTCGGTGACACCGTCGGGGACGTGCTCTTCGGCGACGGACCCGCTGATGGTCTGATGGTGTTCCCGACGACCGCGGCCGTCGTCGCGCAGCCGGCGAAACCCCCGGCCGGGGCACCGTCTCCGGCTATAGATGCACCGTCGCCGCCCCCTTCGCCCGCGCGGTCGCCCGAGTCGGCCGCCTTCCCTAGACCGCCCCCGTCCTCCTCGGGCCCGTCCTCCTCCTCCTCCGGATCCATCAGGCGACCGGCGCGCCTGCCCCCGGTGCACAGGCCTCCGCTGCCGAAGCAGAAGGCGGAGAGGTACCAACCGCCGCGGGAGCCCCTGTCACCGCGGGAGCCCCCGTCGCCGCGGGAGCCTCTGTCGCCCATAGAGATGGTCGCGGCGGAGGTTCCCCCCCGACCGCCGCGCCCGCCCCCGGAGTCGCCCCCCGAGTCGCCCAAGGCGGCGGATGCGTTTGAGCACTCGCCGACGCGACACCCCGCCACCGCATCTGCTGCGGTGGTGGCGGCGGCGGCGACCGCCTCTAACCCGTGGTTGCCCGCGAGGATGCAAACCGGCGCGTCGGTTCATCGACCGACCCATAATGCGGAGTACGCAAACGCGGCGGCGGTTCGCGGCGACGCGGCGGCCCCATCGGGTGAACCTTACCCTAAACCCCCCGGTTGGCTCGGGGACGAGTGGGCCGCTCCCGAGGACGAGGACGACGGTTTGGTGGTGATGCTGAAGGCGAGGATCGAGAACCTGCAGGGCCAGCTCGCGAGGTACAACAGTAGCTAGTTTGACAGTAGGTCGAAGACGGAATTGATGCAGTGCGTCGATAAAAATGGATAAAAATGCGAGCGTCGGTTGTCGGCGTCTATCGGAGGGAGTTCATGAACCTCTGCGCGTCCCTCACCAGCTTGAACACCATCTCCCCCGGCCCCATCTCCTTCTCCTCCCCGTCCTCGCCCTCGGGCCTGAGCTTGGACATCACCACGTCGTCCAGATCGTCGCCCGCGAGCCTCGTGGCGCTCTCCTGCACCAGCTTGAACCGCCCGGGCCTGGTCTCGTCCTCCAGGTACAGCCGCCACAGGCCGGGATACCTCTTGAAGATGCTCCCGTTGCACCAAGGCAGCGGCTGCAGGCAATACACCACGGTCATCCTACCGAGGAAGTCCTCGCGCATGCGTCGCACAGTGAGACCGATGCCCGCGTCGCCGGACGCCAGCCTGGGGTTAACGAGCACCACCGCGGCGCCGTTTTCGTTTGCCAGCTTGGTCGTGGACGTCACCTTCTCGAGCGACGGGGGATCGGGCGCGGCAAACACGAGAACCTCGTCACCGTCCTGGTACAGCAGGCGGTCGTTAGCGGATGCGATCGCGAACGGCGCGTCGGGCCACCTCGCCTTGAGCATCGCCGCGCATCCCGCGTCGGGGAACACCGCCTTGACCTTGGAGTCGGGACCCATGCGCTCGCACAGCTGCGCGGCGTACTCGCGGGTGATCTCCCAAACCTTGAGCTGGTCGCCAGCCTCGGCCATGACGTTGCCGGAGATGGGATCCCATAGCTCGGGGATGCGCAGCTCCACCAGGTTGCCGAGACTGCCGTTGGAGATGGCCTGCTCCGTGGCGGTCGCGGCGGTTGCGACGGCGTCGAAGAGGTTGTCGGGGAGCTCGTCGTCGTCGAACTTCTGGGTGCCGTCATCGTTCGCGAGGCCGACGATCTCTAGCTTGGGCGCCGCGGGGGTGGCGGAACCTTCGGCGCCGTCCTCGGCACCGTCCTCGGATGAGACGCCGATCTTCTGGAACTTACCGGCGGCGACGCGCGCGGTCCTCGCGCTGGACCCGGACGCGCGTCGGATGGACGGCGTCGTGCAGATCGGGATGGATCGCGCCGACGTGGTTCGGGATGACGCGGAACCGTGGACGGCGGTGACGCGCGATGGAGGCGCGAGCGAGGCGGAGATCGTGGTCATCGGCATGCTCTTCTCGCAGGATCCGCGCTGGGACGGCCGGTGCACTCAGCCACGCCGCGAGGGAGTGGCCGGTTGGCCGCGCGAAGCGTCGGATAAGACAAATTGCAACCAACCAGACCGGACCTCGGTCTCAATGTTTCAGTTGCGCACGTTTGAGATCCAAACGTCTCACACAGCCGCTGCGCACCAGGACGCCCGCCGACGCCGTATGAGAGTGAGACAAATAAGTCGCGCTGAACGAGTCGCGGACATCGCCACCTGGGTCGTCGGCGGTCTCGGAGTCGCCACCATCTTTTGGTGCTTCCAGGACCCGGCCGAGGGAGGCGCGTCCGTCGTCGCGGACGTCCAAGGAGACGAGAGGAACGCGTCGACGGGTCGGGTCCCGTCGGAACCCGAGGAGGTCTCGCGCTGGATGCGCCGCGCGTCCGAGGGAGGCGGCGTGAATAATCTGCTGAACAGGGCGCTGGGCAAGGTTGGACCCTGGGCCAAGGACCAGAAGGCCTCCGACAACGACGTCCCCGCGAGGGTGCCGAAGAACTGAGATGGGCCTCGAACCTGGGACGCTCGTGTGCGCCATCTCTTCGCCCGCCGGTGTCGGGTGCGGCATCCTCGCCACCCTGAAGGGCGCGCCGTGCATCCTCGTCCCGCTCCACGTCGTCGGCGGCCCCGAGAACGCGCATAGGGTGAGAGTCGCCGCGCAGGTGGGAGGGAAGGTCACGCGCCTTCGTCTGCGCCCCCCGCCGTCGGAGGGTTGGCGCCTGTCCAGCCCCGAGCCGCCTCGGGGACGCGCGCCCGACGTCAACCGCATGGACTACGTCATCGCGCCGTGCGAGCTCCCAGCCACGATCGACGCGCGGACGCTGACGGCGCTCGATGCCTGCCACCCTCCCAGCGTCGTTCCACGCGGCGAGGAAGGCACCCGGGGCCCCGTCGTCGAGATCGTCGCCGCGCCCGCGTCGTGGCTCCGCGCCCGGCGCCCCTCGGGTCCGTCGGACAACGGACGATCCAACAGGGACGTCGAAACAGCCGACGGGCACGGGGATGAACCCACCGGGATGGACCACCCTCGAACCTACCTCGGACGTCTCACGTCTCATCACGCGTCTCACCGCGACGGCGCTTCGTCGGTGGCGGTGCGTTACGACGCTCGCACGGCGGCGGGTGCGAGCGGAGCGGCGGTGTTCGAGACGAGCGAAGACGGGACGTATCGAAGGCTCGTCGCGATGCACCGGGCGGGCGATCCCGCCGCGGAGGTATCCGCCGCAGCTAAGCACGCCGAGGGATTGAGCATCGCCGATATCATGAGGGACGTGTCGGAGATCACGGCGGAGAGAGCCGTGCGAATCGGCGCGAGCTCGGGTGATTTGCGACCCGCGGCGAGCGAGCTGCTTCTCCGACGGGGAGCTGCTACCGCCGACGGGTACGAGTCGCGGGGTCGTCGCTGTCGCGCCGCCGCCGCCGCGTTGCGCGCGGCGGCCGAACACCCGCATCGCGCGTCGCGTGCGGCGTGTGATCTTTCCGGCGGCGGCGGCGACGTTCACGAGGGAGCGGACGCCTTGCTCTCCGCGCTCGAAGAATGGAAGGAGCTGTCCGCGACGAGGTCCGTTCGATTCGCAGACGCCGCCGCGCATCTGGCTGGTTCACTCGCTCGAGCGGAGCTCGGAGGTCCCTTGCGTTACGAAACCGACCAACTCCTGCTGGACGTGCTGTCGAAGCACGACGAGGTTGAAGCCATCGTCTCCAAGACTCTTTGGGCACTGAGACTGAGGATGAAGCGTCGCGGCGGAGTTAACCCTGCGTTGGATCAGCTGATAGAGCAGACAACGTCGAGACTGAGAGGGGCTCGGAATGATGGTGAGGAATCGTCTGTGCACCGCGAGTTGTTACTACTCGATGCATTGATGACCTCGAAGCGACACACGATAGCGTAGCGTTAACCGTAGTGAGTGATTTGTCGAGAGGTTTCTTCACTGCCCAGCGTCTCAGCTCCCTGCCCTAATAACTTTGCCGAGCACTCCCCTTCGCGCGGCCAAAAGGGGTTCGCGATGCAGGAATCGTCGTTGCAGACGAGGGGTCGCGATTTCTATGGTTCCCTGCCGCTCGGTACCCGCGGCGTGTTCGTGACGTGCGTCGCGCTGTACGTCACGGGCGTGCTCCTCGGCTTCGACGACTTCGCCCAGATTTGCATGGCTCCCTCTTGGGTGCTGAGGGACGGGCAGGTGTATAGGATGTTCACCTCGGTGCTCTTTCACGGCAGCGTGCTGCACCTCGCGTTCAACATGATGGCGTTCGTGCCAATGGCGTCATCCCTGGAGCGGCTACTAGGTACCGTGCAGTTCACGTACATCCTCGTGCTCTTCACGCTGCTGGCGTCGATCTTCCACGTCGGGTTGGCGTTCATCGGCGGAACGCTGGGGTATCCCTCGATGCACGAGTGCGCCATCGGATTTAGCGGCGTCATCTTCGGCGTCATCGTCGTCGATACCCACCTGTCGTCGGTCGCGCAGAGATCGATCTTCGGATTCTTCACGGTACCGTCGCAGTGGTACCCCCTCTCGCTGCTCATCTTCCTGCAGGTTCTCATGCCCTCGGTGTCGTTCGTCGGGCACCTCTCCGGGCTCCTCGCGGGACTCACGTACGTCCGCGGCCACCTCAACCCGCTGCTGCTCAGGCCGTCCACTACGGCGTGGATCGAGCAGCACGCGTGGGCGGCGCCGGCGGTGAGGCACGGCGCGTTCATCGCGGGGGGAGCAGCCGCCGACGCGGTGCCGGGCGCGGGGAGGCCGGATTCGCTACCGACGCACCTCTTCGCGCCTCTTCGCGGCGGCGACGGCGACGGCACCAGGCGGTGGTGGCAGGTGCCCACGTTCGCTCGTCGGCCGCCCCCGGTGATGGAGGGTACGTTCGCGACGATGGACGCGCCTCCCTCGAACGGCGGTGGAGGCGGCGGCGCGGGTGGAACGGGAACGGGCCAAAGCGGACCAAAGCCGAATTACTCGAGGCCCGGCTCGACACCCGCCGCATCCGCCGCGGCGGCGGCGGCCGCGCGCATGGCCCGAACCCCGCAAACGGCTCGATCGTCGTCCGCGCGAGTGACGAACGACGCGGGCCCGATGGAGTCGATGGAGGTGCCCGTGACTGCGGCGTTGACGGCGGCGACGGCGGCGGCTGTCGCTTCGGAGGCTGCCTTGTCCGAGTCTGTTTCGTCGGCGTCGCCCGCGACGGACCCCGACGGTCTCGCGGCGCTGACGGAGATGGGGTTCAATGCCGGGGACGCGCGACGGGCGCTGTACGACGCGAGGGGAGACGTCGCCGCGGCGGTGGAAATACTCTCGTCGGGAGTGGACGATCTTAGATAGATGAAGAGATGGAGACGCGGCGGCGAAAAATATTCAAGTTTTTTGTATTTTCAGAAAGTAGACAGAGACTGCAGGAAATGTACCTAAAACGTCCGTCCGTTATGATCGGAAGACGACCCGACCTCGTCGGGTCTTGCTCCGGAGCTGGCGGTCTTCGATCCCCACACAACAGGATCCCGCCCACCTCTCCCCCACAGGGAATGCGTTCGCCGAGACAAGTCGGCGAAACGAGAGTGCGTGTGTTCGACGTCGTCGGCGCGCTCGCTTGAGGGCGCTAGCCGACGACTCGCACGCCGGTCGATGGAATGTTTTGTTCGCAGAGAGACGCTCCGAAGTGGAGGCGCGGCGTCCCCTCGGAGGGTGCGATCGATCGCACTGCTCCCTCTCCTCGTGTCATCGTCCATCGCGCGCCGTCGCGTGGGAGACTAAAAAAAAATGCTCCACGCGCGGCGTCACCCGGCGCGCCAATGTGAAATCCTCCTCTCCGCTCCTAGCTGCCTTGCGCGGCAGCCTCCACGGAGAGAGGACGCTAAAGTCCTAGTTGATCGTAATATGATGCCGCGGGCCGCGGGCGTCGACGCCAAGCGGCCCGCGGCGCGCGGCGGAGGCCACGGCGGGGTGTGCCCGAGCGGGGCTTTCAAACACCCTGGAGATCGTCTCTCCCCGGGGTTCGTCAGCCGGTCGAGACCCCGCCGAGGCCGAAGAATTGTGCTAACCCGTGCTAATCCCATTCCCGAAACCCAAACCCAAAACCCGTACGGTCCGTCGGAGCCTCCGTCTTACGCCGCGGTAATAGGTGCGACGCGTCGACGCCTGGCAAAGTCTCCGTCCAGTGTCCGTTTCCCAGTTCCCGCGAGAGCCCTCACGAATAGCCCTCGCGCACGCCTCGGTGCACCGCGCCGAACGCTTAGGCGTCCTCCGAAGCGGCAGCCTTGAGCACGGCGACAGCCTCCTGGACCTTGTCGGAGAGAGCCTTGGAGTCCTCGATGAGGTGGAGCACCTCGGACTGGTCCATCTCGAGGAGCATACCGGTGATCTTGGCGGAGGAGGCGGGCTCGACGGCGTCGACGAGGGGGTAGAGGGCCTCGCCGAGGAGCATGCGCTGCTGATCCGCGGACGCGTTGGGGAGCTGCGCCGCGAGCTGCTCGACGGCGGACATGGGAGCCTCGGGAGCGGGGGGCATGTTGGGCGCGGGGGGAGCGGGGGGCATGTTCTGGTTGAAACCGCGCATGTTCTGGCCGCGGGCGCCGCGACCGCCCTGGGCACCGCCGCGACCGCCGCGACCGCGCTGGCCGGGCATGCCGCCGCGCTGGGGCATGGGCATGTTGGCGTACTGCATGGGTCCGCCGGGGCCCATGGGGCGGCCGGGGCCGGGGGGCATGATGGGCTGGAAGCCAAAGCCGGGCTGGGGCTGGGGAGGGCCCATGACGCCGGGGGGAGGCTGGCCGTAGTACATGGCACCGGGCACGCCCGGGGGGGGCATGCCGTAGGGCATGCCGGGCATGCCGCCGTTGGCGACGGCGCGCTGCGCAAACTGAGCCTGGAGGCGCATGCGGCGGTCCTCCTTGCGCTGCGCGAGGGCGACGTAGAGGGGCTTGGTGCCCGCCATCTTGCCGTTCATCTCGGTCACCGCGCGGGTGGCCTCGTCGGCGGAGGAAAAGGCGACGAACGCAGAGCCGCGGCTGTTGGGAAAAGGGGAGAGGAGCGGGAGAGGGCGTCAGCAAAGTGGGACCCTAAAGGGAAAAAAAACGCCCGCGAAAAGACGTGCGCGCCAATTCCGCGATAATTTCCGCCAACGTCGCGTCGGAATGCGCGCGCGCGGGCGCCGGCGACGCGGTGAAGCGCCCCCCTGCTCCCGACGCTCGCATCGCTCGGGTATTGTTCCATTTGAATTCGTATCGTACCTGGCGCCGGAGGCGTCGCGCATGACGCGGCAGCTGGTGATGGTGCCGAACTCGGCGAAGAGCTCGCGGAGCTTGGCGTCGTCGACGGTGTCCTCGAGGTTCTTGATGTAGAGGTTGGCGCCGGCCATCTTCTCGAGCCTCTCGCGGCGCTCGGCATCGAACTTCGCCTTGAGCTCAGCCTCACGCTCGGCCTTCTTCTGGGCGCGGCAGACGACCCACGCCTTGTCCTCAATCTTGTCGTAGCCGTCGAGCTTCTCGACCGCCTCGGAGGCAGCCTCGGATTCCTCGAAGCAGACAAAGCCGAAGCCCTTGGACTTGCCCTCGCCGTCCTTCATGATGACGACGGAGGTGAGCTTGCCGACGGCACCGAACACCTCCTTGAGCTTGTCCTCGTCGACAGACTCGTGAAGGTTCTTCACGTACACGTTGTTGAACGTGGTCGGGCCGCCGCCGCGCTCGCCGCGGCGCTGGAACGGGCCGACGTACACCTGCTTGTCGTTCAGGAGCATCCCGTTCACCTTGTCGATGGCCTGCTGCGCAGCCTCCTGCTCGGCGAACTGCACGAAACCGTAGCCCTTGGAGACTCCCTGGCCATCGGCGGCGACCTTGGCGGACACGATGTTGCCGAACTGGGAGAAGGTGTCGTAGAGAGCCTTGTTGTCGATCTCCTTGTCGAGGTTCTTGATGAAGATGTTGCCGACGCCGGACTTGCGAAGCGCGGGGTCGCGCTGGGAGTACATGATGCGAATGGGCTTGCCGTTGACGACGTTGAAGTTGAGGACGTCGATGGCGCGCGCGGCATCAGCACCCTGCTGGAAGTTCACGTAGGCGTAGCCGAGGGAACGGCGGGTGATGAGGTCGCGGCAGACGCGGATGGACACCACCGGACCGATGGTGGAGAAGAGCTCGTAGAGCTGCGCCTCGGTGCAATTGCTGTCGAGGTCACCGCAGTAGAGGCTCGTCGCGGAGAGGCCGGCGGCGGGCGCGGCAGGAGCGGCGGGAGCGGCGGGAGCGGACATCTTCCTGGTTTCTTTTTTTTGGTTTTTTTTTGGGTTGTAAGGGTGACACGAGCGTGCACCGGCGGGATTGAGAGGGACGGCGCGCCGTCTTTCGGCATCTTTTTAGTTCCGCGTGAAAATAGCGGCTCACAGGAACCCGAGTTTCTCGCAAACGCTCCCGGGCCCGCTCGTTTTCGGTTGACGAAGAGCTAACTGAAAAGCGCGTGCGAAGATCCTCGATGATTGGGGTTGGTTTCGTAATTGAAATTTCTATTTCTGCGAAACGAGACCGTAACGCATACACGTCCGGGATACGTGCGAAATAAACCCGAAACGACGAGTTCGGTTTTAGGGTTTGGAGGTGAAATTTTCGCGCGCGGGCCTCGAACCGTCGTCTCTCGCGCTCGAGTCGTCGGGACAAGAGTCCACAAGACCGCCGACAAGGTCCGAGAGGGAGAAATTGTTCAGGCGTCCATTCCTTAGATCGATCGGCAACGAGCGATGGCCCGGGTCGGGGAGGACGTCGGCATGGCTCCGCCGGGCGACGGCGGGACTGGGAGAACGGCGGTGGCGACGCGCGTGCCCCGGGACGCGGCCGCGCTGATGCCCCCGCCCGCGCCGCGACCCCAGCAGAGGGCTCGGAAGCAGAAGGTGCTCGACGAAGACGAGTGGACGGAGCGGCTGGACGCCATCATCACGCGCGATTACTTCCCGCACGTCCCGAGGCTCAAGAACAAGCTCGAGTGGATTGAGGCGAGGAACAGCGGAGACCCGGAGCAGATGCGACGCGCGCAGGAGAACATCCAGCGGCGGCAGCGCGACGCCCTCGGCACCCCGGGAGGGATCTTGGACACCCCGTCGCTCGGCGGGAGCAGCGGTAGCGGGGTAACGCCCGGCAGCTCGGTGCCCGGCACGCCGCGGAACGGGTACTACGGCGGCGTTGATCCCGCGCAGCTCGCGGCGGCGGCGGCGAGGGCGGCGGACTCGAGGATGTCGTTGGACCAGTTCGCCGCGACGCACACGTCCGAGGACAACGACTCGTTCCGCGAGATCTTGGAGCGGCACAACGCCAAGCGCGGCGCGAGGTACGCGTGGCAACAGCAGGAGACACACGACGCTTGGCAGGCGAAACAGACGTTGCGCATCGAGGCTGCAGAGGCGGCGGTGAAGCGCCGGCGCGCGCTCGCGGCACCTGGCGGCAGCGACGGAGGAGGAGGAGGAGCCATCGTCGCCGTCACCGACGGGTCCGGCACGGAGGACGGCGCGGGCGCGCCGCTCGTGTTCACAAAGTTCAAGGCGAAGAACGAGCTGTACTACCCGCCCGACGGTTTGGCGTACAGCTCGAAGGAGATGCAGGCCATGGTGCAGGGTCCGCCCAAGGAGACGGTGGCGAAGAACACGCGGTTCGCGGCGCCCCGGTCTCGACAAACAAACGGCGTTGGTCTACACAAAGCGCTCTTCACGCCCACGCCCGGTCGGTTCGCCGGGGACGAGGACGCCGCGGAGCGCGTCGCGAGGGAGCTCGAGGCGGCGGTCAGGGGTAAGAGCGGGGAGATGTACACGTCCGCCGGGACGGAGAGGCGAGCGTACGGCTTGGTTCACACGCCGGCGGGCGCCACGCCGAGGGCCACGCCGAGGGCCACGCCGAGCGCCACGCCGGCGAGGGCCACGCCGGGCGCGAGGGTCGACGATTCCCCCGCGGTTGGGGGCGAGTTCTGGGGCGCGTCCACCGCCACGCCGCTGCGCGACATGGACGACGACATGGACGCCTACTTCGAGGACCTCGGGGGCGGGACGGGCGGCGGGCCGACGTTTGGCATGCGCCCGGCGGATAAGCGCGAGGAGTTGCTGCGCAAGCTGACGGACTCGCGCGCGAAGAGGACGCCGTCGCGCGCGGGCGCGACGCCGTCTCGACCCGGCGGCGTGATGCGTACCCCGGGAGGGGTCACCCCGTCCTTCGACGCGGCGCTTCGTGGGTCATATTCCGGGCGGACACCCGGGGCGACGCCGCGGATGACGCCAAACAGGGGCGGGATCCGCACGGGCTCGGCGACGCCCAAGGTTGGCGGAGCTGGGTCGGCAACGAATGCGAGGGGTGCCGGTGCCCTGACCGATGACCTCTTGAACATTTAGAGACGATAGACACGACAGGTTTTAGAAGAGTATAGCGTTCTTAGTATGCGACTGGACAGCCCTTAGCGGAACTTGACAGAGACGAGGGGCACGTCGATGTCCTCACCCTCCTCATCCTCGCAGGCCACCACGATGTCGAAGTGCTTGCGCTTGGCGGGGATCGTCATCTTCGCCACCGTCTGCACCAAGTCGCTCACCTTCTGGTTCATGCGCTCCTTGTGCTTGGGGAAGATGTTGTTGTAGATGAGGCTCTGGCCGCACGACACGGAGTACGCGGTGAGTTCCTTCGCCTCGAACCAGTCGAGCAGCTCCTTGACGGTGAAGTCGCCCTCCAGGATCCAGCGGTCCCACAGGCTCCATTTCATGTCCTTGAATTCGAAGTTCTTGGGCGCGATCGGCTCGGCCATGGCGAAGAGCGGCAGCGCGAGGTTGGCAAAGGTGTTGCGGTACGCCTCCAGCTTGGCGCCGTTGAGAACCTTGTAAAGCTCGAGGCACACGAGGCCGGTGGCCATGGCGGTGGTGGTCGCGATGGCGGGGATAATTCTGCCCGCGATAAACTTAGCCTTGAGCTTATCAACCTCCGGGATGTCGTAGTTCCTGGCCCTCATGTTGGACAGGCCCGCGATCGCGTCCATGTGGAAGTTGGTGTCGTCATCCTTCTCAAACTCAATCACGGACAGGCGGTAATCTGCCGCAAAGCCCAAGCGCACCTGCTCGAGCTTGCCGAGAAGATCCTCGATGATGGCCTCGTCGTCCATGCCAAGACTAGCCGGAGCGGTTGCCTTGGGATCGGTCTCGATCTTGACTCCGCTCTTGGGCTTGAACTCGGGGACGTCAACCTTGGAGATGGCGTCGGCCATGGCAGCGTCGTCAGCGGCCCACGAGGGCCTCTCCAAGCCGTGGAGCTCGGCCTTGAGGTTGGCCATGGCGCGGATGAGCGTGAGATTGGAAGCATCATCAGTGCTGAAGTTGAGCGCGTGGGGGAACCTCTTGGGCGCGGACCAGAAAGGGGAGCCGGTGGAGGTAGTGGCGTCCTCGGGGAAGGTGAACACGAGCTGCGCGATTTTGTCGTGGAAGGAATCCTGAAACTTGAGCCTCGCCCAAGCCACGCACTCCTCGTAGGTGGAGCACTTCGAGGTGAGGAGACACTCGGCAGCCTTCTCGAGGTTCTCCCTTGCGGCGGCGTCGCCAGCCTGCCTCGCGGCGGCGGCGTACTCCTCGGGTTTTGCGAGGTACGCATTGGCCTCACCGGGGGATTTCTCAAACATGCCCTCAAACTCTGACCTGGCCCACGTGAGGCAGTGGTCGATGTTGTGGGGGAACGAGTGCAAGGTACACATGGGCGCCGACTTCTCGGGCGGGTCGCGGGAGGCGCCGTAGTTCTCCGTAAGGTGGGGCACCACCATCTGCGTGTTGCACTTGGTGCCGAGGGTGCCAGACTCGAGCAGGGGCTTGCCAAAGTACACGCACCTGCTGTCCACGTAGAGGCGCGCGTTGACGTTGTCGAGCGCGTTCACCACCACGTCCAGTCCCTGCCAGAAATCGTCGTCGAACACGTCCTCGGTGTCGGGGGAGACACGGTTCTGCAGCGGATCCACGTTGAGCGCACCGTTGATAGCCTTGGCGGCGTTGGTCGCGCAGGTGCTCTTCGCCTGGCCGATGTTCCAATCGCGGAAGAGGAACTGCCTAGAGAGGTTGGACTTCTCAATGACGTCGTCGTCAGTGACGGTCACCTTGCCGTCGGCGCCGCAGGACAGGCCCATGAGCGCAAAGTTCTTGATGAACTCGCAGCCAAGCGCGCCGGCGCCGACCAGGAAAATCTTCTGAGACTCAATCTTGCGCTGGATCGTCTTGCCGAAGCACGCAATCTGCGAGTCGTACCTGGACCCCTCCGGCGCGAGCTCGGTCTCCGTGAGCGTCTCCTTCGCGGGAAGGGACTCGACCGAATCGAAGTAGAACCACTGGTGCAGCGGGTGGAACTTGCCGGTGCACGCCTTGACAACCTCCTGACCGATGACGCCGCCGAACATGGCGCACATCGGGGAGAGGTATCCAGCCGCCGTCTTGGCAAAGACGGTGAGGACGCCGTCGGGGTCCACGTCGTCGATTTTGGTCGCAGGCGACGCGGCGTCGTTGATATCCTTGGCGCATGCCACCACCGCGGCGGCGTCGGAGTCGCTACCGGGGGTCGGGAGCCGCCCGTTCTTCACGGCAAACGCGTCGAGCGCGTTGAAGCCCACGTGGAGGACGGCGCTGCGGTCCAGCTTGGCGAAATCGGACAGCAGGAATTCGCCCGGATCCTCCATCGCGGCCGCGAGGGTCTTGAAGGCGAGCTTCTTGGTCTCCTTCACCTGCGTGGCGATACCCCCGCCGGTGTACTGGCCGTAAGCGGTGGTATCCTCCTCGAGCTCGAACGAGTGAGCCTTGACGTTTTTAATCCTCCTCGGGACTCCGTCGTTGAGCTCCGTCATGCCCTTTACCTCGGCGAAGAGAACCCTCTGGCCGTCCTGGAGCTCCACGCGCTCATCGTCCACGCACGTGACCAGCGGGGTGGCGTCGTTGGAGATGGACGCGACGATGCAGCTGTGGGGCTCCTCGCCATCCACGTCCAGCACGTCAAAGCCGGGGCCGAAGTCGCAGAAGAGCGAGCCAAAGACGCCGCGAACGTCGCCACGGATGAACGCGATGCCGTTGGCGTGGCAGAAGGCGTCGACCTCCTTGGCCTTCGCCAGGGGAACTTCGGTGCACACGACAACCTGGCGGCGAGGGAAAGAAAGGGGGGATATCGGGTCAGTCGGGGAAAAGATGGATGCTTTTTGTTGGTTCTGGTAGGGATCTCAGATCTCGGTAGGTCTCACCGTGTGCTGCTTGCAGAGGTCGTCGGTGATCTCGCCGGTGTTGACGGTGACGGTGACGGCGGGATTGAGTTCCTGGAGCTTGGCCGCGCACGCCTCGGCGCGGTTCTTGCCGACGTCGGCCTCGCTGAGGTAAAACTGCGCGCCCAGATCGGCGAGCTCGCACGCGGAGGCGTCCTGGATGGTGACACCCTTGACCCCCGCGAGGATGACGTTCTTGGCGATCTCCGCGCCCAAGCCCTTCATGCCGCAGATGAGGACGGTGGCGCCCGCCAGCTTCCTCATGCTCTCGCGGCCGTAAACCGCGAGCTGACGAGAGTGGAGATCCTCATCGATCTCGCCCGCCGCGGCCATCGTGTCGTCCGTTCCGTTTCCCGTGCGCTGCTTCTTCGCGCGCGCTTGCTGTGCCTCGGAGTCTCGTTCGGATTCTCTCTTAGCAGCCGCAGGTGACATCAAGAATTTATCGCGCAAAGTAAGAGCCTACCCTGCGTAGCTCAGGGGTTGGCCTCGGTCGTCTTCGGACGATCGCGCTTCTCGCTTTGGAAGCCCGAGGTCTGGCGCCTCAAGGTTCGTTGTGCGTGAACGCGTTCGAAACCGAATATCGATGAACGTCCGATCAAAATTTACCGATGAATTTCAAAACTGACCCTGTCTTTGATCGTCAGATGTGGCGTCGCGTCGACGGGAAAAAAGCGCCTGGCTGTGAAAAAGCGCCTTGCAGGAAAAAGCGTGCCACATTCTCATGACCGCTGCCAGCGCCGCCGCCTCGAGCGTCTTGCGGGTGACCCCCGCACCCGCCTCGAGGCCTCGAGCCTTAGTCTGTCCCCTTCGCGCGGTCGTCGCTGGTAAGGGATCGTACCCCCTGCCCGTCGAGGACGACGAGCGAACGAAGCGGGGAGGTGCGGCGGAGTCGGCCCCTCCGTCTTTCAGCCGGCGCGAGATAGACGACGAGCTTTCCAACCGCTGGATCGACCTGGACCCGGCAGGTTATTACTTGATCAGCGTTGACCACAACCGAGGTGTGATTCGTGCCGCGCACTTCCTGAACGTCATCGACAAGGAGGGCAGGGCGTGCGACCCGATGACGGGGGAAGTAATTCCCTGCGACGGGAGCTACAAGCCGGCGGTGCACAAAACCTTCAGCGGGCGGACGGCGAAGGAGCTCTCAGTGAAGATACTGGAAAGCGAGGAGGGTCAAGGGACGGTGACGATGCTGGTGCACGCCAACTATCTCGGGAGGGAGTTTCAGCGGGCAGAGGCGTGCCTCGTTAGCGGGGACAAATACGTCCAGGACTGAGTCACGGCAAATAGGTTTTTTAGCTCGGAAGTACCGTGTCATAGGTAGTGGACATCGTCGTCAACGTGGCCCGTCATATTACATTCACGTCTACGTTCCGTTGCTGTTTCGCGCTCGCCCCGCGACAGTCGCGTCTTCGTGACCGCCCGGGGCTCGGAAAACGACGCGTGAGAGTCGCCCGTTCCCAATTTTTAGAGGAAATAATCCGGGCACCTCTTCGCCGCGCTCTGCTCCTCCCCGCGCCTCGGCGCCGGGTCGAACTGCAGAAATTCCGTGTCCATGGTCTCGCTCACTTCCATGATCGCCGCCTGGTTGCCGCACCTGTAGCAATAGTTGGGCGCGGAGAAGATGGTCACGAGGCCGTTATCGTGCGTCGGGAGGTATCCCTCCATCACCAGCTGGTGCGCCCGCGCGATCATCTTTAGACCGTTCGCGTGGTTGAACTGCTCGGTGATGTCCTGTCCGAACGTGTAGCCCGCACCGCGCGGCGACATCCCCCACCCCGTCCTGTCGTCGGGGTCCGACCACACCAGGTCGCACACCGGCCCCTCGTGCGGCACCTCCTGGAACCTGTCGATCTTGCGGACATCCTCCAGCGAGTCGATGGACGGGCTCAGACCCCCATGCGGACAGAAGATCTGATTCTCGATGACCGCGGTGAGGGGCATGTAATCGAATAGGTCGGTGAACGCCTTCCAGATCCCTGCGTGACCGTACTTCCTCATGCACTCGTCGTAGAAGCCGTACACCTGCGTGATCTGCCGCGACTCGTGGTTGCCGCGGATGATGGTGACGCGATCGGGGTAGCGAACCTTGAGCGCCACCACTAGCGTGACCGTCTCGACCGAATAATAACCTCGGTCTACGTAGTCGCCCAGGAAGAGGTAGTTTGTGTCCGGCGCGTATCCGCCGAGCTTGAACATCTCCAGCAGGTCGTGAAACTGTCCGTGGATGTCGCCGACGACCGTCACGGGCGCCCTCACGCTGTGCACGTTGGACTCCTCGCTGATCAGACTGCGCGCGCGCTCGCACAGCTGCAGCACCTCCTTCTCCGGTAGGAACTTGTGCTCGAGCAGCGTCGCCACCATGGAATCATACGTGCCGTACTCCTCGACGTCGAGCTTGCCCATCTCGCTCCCTCTTCTCCTCTCCGTCTCCTCACCTACGTAAACCCCTCTCGCGGCGTGGTCGGAACCGAGATCCGAGCCGACGTTCGTGCGGACGCGCGGACGAGCTCGATCGAGCGATGCGGCCACGCGTGTTCCGTCGGTTTGAGCCTCCCGAGGGGAAACTCTCCGTGCTCCGCGCGCGTGAACGTGTGTCCCGGCCGCGCGTAACCCTGAAGGGTCGTGACTACGGCTACCGTTCAAACGAGTGGAAAAAAATCGCAGCTCCACCGGCCGCAAGTTTCTCGGAGTTACCAGGGGTTTACCTGATCTTGATTGCCCATAGGCAACTTTTGCGAATTCGACCCGGCCGTTTCCGACTCGAGGAAAGCGCGCCCGGAAAATCGTCGCGGAACCCGCAAAAATCACAGCGAAAGCGCAGACTGGCAGCGAGTTTTCTCATTCATCGTCGGCGAGGACTCCAGCGACGGCTCTAGCGCCAGAAGGGCGAGGAGGTCGATAGGGCAATCGGTCGATATGCCTCCGAAGAAGGCATCGGGGCTGACCGCCTCCAAGAAGCGGCCGCACGAGGCACCGGTCAAGGGTCGCAAGTCGTTCGCGGGAAGCAGGCAGAAGGTGGCGAAGGGCGCCGCCGCCGCCGCCGACAAGGATGACGACGCCGAAGGGGACGACATGCTCGAGGACGCGCTCGACGAGGACGACTTCGGCCGCAAGAAGGGTCGCAAGGGAGGCGACAGCGACGACGACAGCGACGAGGAGGTCAAGGAGACCGCCGACGAGAAGCGTCTGCGCCTGGCCAAATCCTACCTCGAGAAGCTCCGAAGAGAAGAGGCGGAGGACGGGTCGGGGTCCGAGGAGGAGGACGACGAGGACAACATCCGAAACATGGACAGCCACGACAGGCTGGCGAACAGGCTCAAGAACGAGGCGATGGCCAAGTCGGGCCGCGTGCGCCGGGAGATTGCGCACCGCGTCGTCGCGCCGACGCTCGACGCCGACTCCGACGTCGAAGACGAAGACGACGAAGACACAGCTGGCGACGCGTGGAGGGACGTACGCCGCGGGCATAAGCTGTCGGTGACGGGCATGGCGCTCACCTCGGACGATTCCACGTGCTACACGGTGTCCAAGGACGGCGGCATCGCCAAATGGGACATCGAGACGGGCGCGAGGACGCGGTTCCCCCGCGCGCCCCCCGCGGTTGTCGACCCGAGCCGAGGCGGCGGCGGACCGATGGCGCCGCCGAAGTGCGGCGCCGCGACGTTGCTGTGCTGCGCGGTGTCCCAGGAGCACAACCTGCTGTGTACCGCGGGTGCCGACAAGCGCATCCACGTCTGGGACACGCGAACCGCGAAGAAGGTGCACGAGTTTGCGTCGCACCGAGGCGCGGTGACTGGCCTCGCGATTCGCGATGGCACCGGGCAGATGTTCTCCTCGTCTACGGATAAGACCCTCAAGGTGTGGTCCCTCGACGACATGGCGTACGTTGACACCCTGTTCGGACACCAGAGCGACGTCCTGGGCGTCGCGCCGCAGCGCAAGGAGCGCGTGGTGACGGTGGGAAGGGACAGGACGTGTAGGTTTTGGAAAGTCGCCGAGGACTCGCAGCTCATCTTCCGGCCCGGCCCGAGCGGTGGTCAGCTCGAGAGCGTCGCGTTCACCTCGTCGGACACGTGGATCACGGGCGCGGACGACGGGACCGTGGCGCTGTGGTCCACCACCAAGAAGCGCGCGGTGATGGAGTGGAAGAACGCGCACGGCTTTGGCGAGGAGATGACGGGCCCAAAGTTTGCGACGGGAGATGAGGTCGACGCCGCGATCGAGTCCAGACTCGACGCCCAGGCGGCGTGCGGGATGCCGGAGGAACCGGAACCGCCCGAGGGCGTCGGCTCGTGCGGACGTTGGGTCAACGCCGTGGCCGTGTCCAAGGGTGGAGACCTGTGCGCGTCCGGGGCTGGCGACGGGGCGATTCGCATGTGGAGGGTGTGCGACGATCCGGGTCGGCAGCTCATGCCGCTTTTCGCGTTACCGGCGCGGGGTTTCGTCAACTCCCTCGCGGTGGCCAGCAGCGGTAGGTTCGTGCTCGCGGGAATGGGTCAGGAGCCGAGGCAGGGACGCTGGGGCAGGGACGCGCAGGCGAGGAACGGCCTGCTGATGCACAGGCTCACGCTCGAAGATTAAGACGACGCGATCAATTAGGCTCACCGCGTGGAATCGCGGATGATATCAACGCCGAGTCACTACTCTCCCTTCGCTCACTACCTGGCCACCCTGACGAGTTCGATATCGAATATCACCGTGCTCAGCGTGTCCCCCTCGCCGTTCGCCAACCTTGTCGGGTTGAAGATCGTCGTGTACAGCCGCTGACGATTGGAGAAGTCTCTAGGCACCGGCTGCTGATCTTTCGTTTGATAAGAGACATTTGGAGGACACACCACCCTCCTCACGCCACCCTCCTGCATGCCCAGCACGCCAACCTCCAAACCCCTGATGACCTCGCCCGCGCCCACCGTGAACGTGTGCGATTGAGGGAGACCGTCCCTGGTCTCGGCCCAATCGTCGCTGAACACCCAACCCTGCTTCGCGAACAACCTGCCCTTCAGGTTCACCACGACGGCGTCGCCTTCCTTCACCACCGCGCCGTTCACTCTCCCCGGGATGAGATCGACGCCCCGGACTCCCTCGCCGAGATCGCGCGGGGGCTGCCTGGCCTCCTCGGCGGACGCGAGGCCGGTGTGGAGGACCGGTGCGAGGAGGAGGACGTTCCGGCGCGAGGGGCGAGAGGGCTTGGCCGATGCCGACGCGGCGGGTCGGACGCACGCACATCGAGTGGGTCTCACCGTGGGCGCGAGGGACACCGCGGGCCGATACGACTCGATCATGATGTGCGGTGCTGGTCTGCGCTCCCATCGAGTCATTCGCGTGGTTGTTATCTAATCCGGCGCGGTTAATTTTCCCTCGCGAGGCATTCCCAGGCGCACGGCCCATGGAAGCTTTCGTGGAGTCGGTGGACGAGGAGGACCTCCGGGGGCCTCCTCCCGCCAAGGACGCGTTCTCGCCCATAGATCGACGCGTATCGGCGCCGAGCACCCCCGCGTTCAGCCCGGGAGCTTCGTTCGAGTCTCCAAAGATGCCCACGCCCTCGGCCAAGCAGGCGCTGCTGGCGAGGCTCAACGACGTGTCCATCCCGTCGTCGCCATGGGGCGCGGCGACGACCCCGCCCCACTCGCCCGCGGTACTCACACCCACGAGGCATTTCGAATCCACCGCTGCATCACCCGGTTGGGGACGAACCGGAGGCGGGTTCAGGAAGGTCGGAACCGAAGATTCCAATTCCGGAAAGGACGGCACGCTGAGGCTCAAGGAGACGATGTCGCCAAACGCGACGGTAAAAGTGTACAGCCCGGTGCGGCAGAACCCGATAGTGACACTGATGCACGATGTGGAGGCGATGGAAAAGAAGCAGGGGGAGATCGCGAGGAGGAGACGGGACAGGGAGGAGACGAAGCGACGGACGACGCGCGGGGAATTCGAGGAGGAGATCGAAATGCCGGATGGTCCACCGCTCGAGCCCGAAGGCTCGTACGTCCCGAGGCTACGACCCACCAGCTCCCCGTCCATCGTCAGGGTCCGCGGGTCCATACGCAAAGCCGAGGCGACCCCGCGCGTCATCGACGGCAGGACCCCGACCAAGGCATCCACCGAGTCGGCGCTGCGAACCGCGAGGGTGGTCCCCGGCATGCACCCGGTTGGCACCGGGGCGTCGTTCCTGGAGTGGTCCACGCGCGTGCCCGGCAAGCCGACCCCGCCAAAGCCGCGCAACCCGCCGGTGCCGAAGACGAAGGACCTGATGCGGCGACGAAAGCCGAAGAAGGTGCTGAAAAAGTCGCAGAAGATGGCGGTCGCGCGGTGGAAGCTCGCGCGGGAGTGGGTGCTCGAGAAGGTGCGAGCGGACAAGAGGAGACAAATCAGGCGAAACCTCGACGCCGTGCGGCAGAGGCGGGAGGACGAGAGGGCTGCCAAGGAGGCTGCCAGGGCCGCGGCGATCAGGGCCGAGGAGGAGGAACTGGACGACGAGCTCATGAGGCTGGAGATGGCGACGGATGCTTTCCAGCAGCTTTGGCTAGCCACGGCGGCGTAGAATTATGCGAATAGAATTATGCGAGCGGCGGATCTAATTTCAGACCCTGGACCTCAGCGCCTGGTCCTCCTTCTCCGCGTCGGCGACCCGCTCCGCAGCCTGATCCAGCAGCACCGACCCGAACCTCAGCGCAGCCGCCTGAGCCCCCGGCGCCAGCTCCGGCGCCAGCTCGAGAAGCTCCTTCAGCATCCGCTCGTCCATCGGCAATGACGGCGCGGACGGCACGGGAACCTCGCCGAGCACCGGGACGTCCACCCACGAGCTGGACGGCTCGGAAGACGTGGACGACTTGGGCGCGAGGCTGCTCACGAGTTCCTGGAGCTCGGCCGCCACGCGAAGGGTCTCGCGGTCCGCCTCCGTCTGTCTCGCCGCCGCGGTCAAGGGAGCGAGGAGCTCGATGGCCGTCGGCAGCGGCGGCCTCGCGGGGCCCAACGCCTCCGCCGCCCTCTGCTGCGCCTCCGCCAGGCCCACGAGGAACCCGAGAGCGGGCGCGGATGCCGCGGAGTTGACCGCGCTCGATGCCGCCGCTCCCGTGAACCTGGCCAACTCGCGGAGAAGGATATCCTGCGCGGGGCTGCCCTCCGGGGCAAACGCCAGCCGAAGCGCCTCCTTGGTCCCCTGCGACAGACCCGCGGACACCGGCTTACCATCCACAGCCTCCTCCTTGCGAGACTCCCTGACGTTGGTGATGGAGGAGTAGTTCCCAAACGCGTTGGCGAGCTGCTTGACGCGCTTCACGGAGAGCTGAGCCTTGGGACCGTTTTTGCCGTACAGGAGCTGCTCGAGCGCCCTGCGCGTCTCCGGGGTGTCGTCGGTGAGGAGCCTTCTGGCGACGTACGGGTAGCACTCGTTGGCGATGGAGTAGTTCTTGTCCGACGCCAGCCCGATCCCCTCGAGCACCGAGAACGAGCGGAGGATGTAGCCGAAGTAGGAGGGAATCTGGAAGATGTTGCCGTACTTCTCCTGGATACCCTCCAGGTCGCGGGTGAGCTGCGCAACCTTCGAGTCGGCGCCGCCCGAAGCCTCGAGGAACTTATCCCGCCTCAACTTCATGTCCTTCACGCCCTTGAGCTCCTTGCGAATCTCCTTGATCTTGTCGGCGTCGGGAAGCCCGAGCTCCGCGCGGAACCCCTCGGCGCCTCCGCCCTTGGCCAGCGCGGAGAACAGCAGCCCGATGGCGCTCGCGACGCCGGCGTCCTCCATGGCCTCCCTCTTACCCGCGGGAATGAAACCCATGGCGTCCAGGTCACCGGGCACAGCCTCGAAGTCCTTGCTGACGAGGTGCGCGATGAAGCTCAGGATGGCGGTGCGCAGGTCCTTGCTCACGGGCGTGACCAGGCCCCAGTCCAGGATGCAGAGCTTACCGTCGTCGGTGCGGAAGAGGTTACCCGGGTGGGGATCCGCGTGGAGCGTCCCGATGTCGAGCAACATCGCCAGGTAACTCGCGAGCGCCACCGCGCACAGCCTGGGCACGTCGCCCTCCTCTGACGTGTCCAGCCTCTGTCCGTTGATCCACCCGGTGGTGAGAACCCTTCGGGTGGACGCGGAGGGCATGACGGGCGCGGCGGTGACCACGCCCGCGAGGTCGGGTCGAGATTCCATCGCCAGCCTGAACCGTTCACCGTTGGCCGCCTCCTGCCCGTAGTCGAGCTCGTCCACGAACCTCCTGCCCCACTCGTCAACCAACCCCTCTAGGTCGGTGTTCAGACCCTTGAACCTCCTCCACGGCTCCGCGAACGAGCGGATGATGCCGACGTCGAGCGAGATGGCGACGAGCGCCCCCGGCCGTTGCACCTTCACCGCCACCTCCTCCACGGTCCCGTCCGGTTTCTTGAGCGTCCCGCGGTACACCTGACCCAGCGACGCGGACGCGATGGGCGCGGAACCGAGGCTGAGGTTCCTCGCGCCGGTGGGTCCGAGCTCCGCGGCGAGGATCCGCTTGGCGAGGTCGTCGTCAAACGGGGGCACGGAATCCTGCAGCGTCCGCAGCTCCTTGATGTAAGGAGCCGGTAGGAGGTCCTGACGGCTGCTCAGCACCTGCCCGAGCTTGACGTACGTGGGACCGAGGGAGATGAGGAGGTCCCTGAGCTGGATCGCGCGTTTCGCGTCCACCTCAGCCTTCTTCGCCTCGGGCGGGTCCTCGCCCAGGATCTTGCGGTCGAGCCAGAGCCTGAATCCGTACCCGCCGAGCAGAGACCCGGACCTGAGACCGCGCCGAAGCAGCACCAGCGGGCGCCGCTTGAAGTGCGCGTATATGGCGTCCGGGTCGTAGTTCTGGAGCTCGATGGGCTCCTCGTCGCCCTCGGCCGCGGCGAGCGCGGCCCACTCGTCCATGCCCGCGGTGGCGGAGGAACCGCCGCCCAGCGCCTTGGAACCGACGGTGGCCACGAGCACGAGCACCCACGCGACGTCCGGCACGGAGTCTATCGCGCGCACCAGCTCCTCGTTGGCTAACACCGCGTCCACGAGAGCGGTGACGCGCTCGCGAACGGGCTCCGGGACGGCTTGCATCGCGCCGTCGAAGGCTGCGCGGAGCCCCGTCGAGAGGTCCAACCCGGCGAGGGGCGCCACCGCGTCCGTCGCGGCTGCCGTGGCGGCGTCGACCGCGCGCCAGATTCCGCGCGAGAGCTCCAGTTCCGTCTCCTTGATCTCGGTCACCTTCGCGGCGATCTCCTGGGTGTTCAACGCAGGGGCGGCGCTGAACAGGCCGCCGCCCGCCGCGCGCACGCGGACGGCCCGCGATGAGCGCCGACGGCCTCGGAAGGCCGACCCCGCCTCGGCTCCCGCTGGAACCTTCCTTCCGGCGACGCGGCCGCGCGCCGCGGGCAGGGGAGTCCCAATCGTGCCGATCGTCGCGCACGGAGCGCACGTCACGCCCGTCATCGTCTTTGCGCCGCGTCAAGTGACCTCGGCGCTGGTGGACATACCATCGTCGACGTCACCAAAACTCTTGGCTGAGAACGCCCCGGCAAAACGTAACTGATTGCCATACAGATGAAATACGAAATACCGTAGATAATGGTGAAATACTGGACGCTTGATGACTACGACGCTGTGCAGAAAGGTCCAGCTGTCCAGAAATCTTCAGATTGCCCGCAAGGTGCCGAACACACTTTCAAGACCCATCACGACCATGGCGGACAGCCTGGTGGACCTGGGCATCCAGGATGCGCTCCGATACGTCAATGTGGACATCATCCCCAGTATAGTGACCGTGGCTCGGGACGTGATGATGATCTTGGTGACGAGCCTGACCTGTGTGAGTGGACCGCCCCCCGAATTCTCAAGCGCCTCCGCGATTCGCCCCGACCACCCACCTCTGACTCGCTCGCAACTCCCCGTCGTTCTCAGATATTCTTCGCGTACACACTCGCAAAGACGGAGACACTCGCGGCGGCCGTGTGGACCCTCGCCAAGTGCGGCACCGCGCTTGGTGCGTTCCAGCTGGTGTGGTCGCACTTCGTCGACCCGTTCATCCTCTCCAAGACCAGCAAGCTGGCCGAATCAGGACGAGGCTCCAGCGTCTTCGACCGCTCGCGGCGAAGGGAGGACCCGCTGGCGCACAAACGCGCGGCGAGGAGGGCGAGCACCAAGACCGGGGGGCTCGCCACGGTCGGGTCCCCACGCGGCGGCGACCCACGCGCGCGTTCCGACTCGCCGTCTGTTCGAGAAAACGTCCACGTCGTGCCGTACGTCGCCTCCGGTCTCGCGTCGGCGTCGTCGCCCGTGGCGCCCAGGGGCCTCTCCCTGGACGAGCTCAGGGACGGCACGACGGTGTGCATCGAGCTGAGGGGCGCGGGGAGCGGGAGCTCCGACGGTTGGTCCGAGGGTTTCCTGTGCGTGCACCCGTACCGCACGTACGAAACCGCGGGGATGATGGGAGCGCTGAACTGGGGCGGGCACCAGATGACGGTGACGCCGCGGGCGCAGGTGGAGGCCATGTGCGCGGACGCCTCTGACTCGGCGGATCACGAGAAAGAGACGGCGAGGTTCCTGTTCCGCGTGCATCTCTTCGGGACCGGGTGCGACGTGACGCTGCGGAGCGAGAGCACGGGAACTCTGGTGACGACTTTCCTGCAGGGGGTCAGGTTCGACAGGCGGAGGGTGGTGGCGTGGCACAAGCAGCGGTCGTCGAAGCTGCTCACCGCGGCGTCGGCGATGTTCACGCCGCCGGAGGGTGGCGCGCTGGAGGAGTGGGCGCTTCACCCGGTCAGGCGCACCCCAGACGGACTGGTGTCGGACGATTTTAGCGGAAATTTGGAGGAAAACGAGTCGCCAAACGGGCAAACGACGGCGACGCCGGAGTTTGCGCTGTGCAGGCCGAGGGACGGTACGTTCTGGGCGTACAACGCGTACGGCGACGAGATGATGGCGTTCACCCGGGACCTGGCGGAGGCGTCGCTGTTCAGGGTGCACCGTGCCTTCACCGATAAGAAGTGGGACTAGCTAGCTAGCTAGGGCGAGACGAGTTGCCAAAATTAGAATCTCGAGTCGAATAAACGACGAGCTCGCTACTAGTTGAGCTTGATGCCCCTCGCCTTCGCGACGGCGCGGATAACGTCCTCGTCCATTCCCTCGACGTCCCTGACGGATATCGCGTACGAATCCCTCGCCGCTGCCGCGCAAACCGCGTACGTCCTCAGCGCCGACGGCGGCTCGCTGAACAAAGCGGAGATGATGTTGTTGAAGTACTCGAGATCCGCCGCGAGCTGAGCGGCTCCCGGCTCACCGAGAGTGGTGATTGCACGCACCTCCGCCAGAAGCAGACCCGCGGCAGCCTCCGCGACCCTCGTCATCCACTCCCCGGAGTCGAAGTGTTCCGCCGCGGTGGCAGCCTCGGCGTCGGCGGCGGTGGGTGACTTTGCCGGTTCGCCCTCCTCCAGCCCCACCCTCCCCATCTCGCCCGCCGCCGCCGCCGCCGCCCGCTCCTCCTCGGCGGCGTCGGCGATGGACTCCAGGTGCTGCGGCAGGGACAGCAGGTACTCGCCCGCGGTGGTGACGTACCCTTGGGGATACGCGCTGAACGTCGGAAGGTCAAAATCGGAGGATTCCGCGCTCGTCGACCACTCGGCCCGTTTCGCCAACCCCCGAAACTCCGACCTCACCTTGGACAGCAGCACGTCAAGCACAAAGTCGCGCGCGCAATCCTCGAAATCCGCGCACCGCGGCACCCCACGCGCGAGGGGACCGAACCGAACGTCCTGGTGCACCCGGTCCAAGAGCGCGCGGAGTCGACGCGCGCCGTCGGGGTTCGCGTGCACCGCGGCGAGAGCCGGGGTCAGGGCGTCGGCGGCGGCGGGCTGGGGCATCTCCGAAGCCGGCCCGGGCTCGGGCAGCGCGGGGAGGAGCGCGCCCCTCAGTTCCTTGAGCGACGCGACGAGCGATCGCTCGAGATCCTTGACGCGCGCGGTGAGCGCGTGGGCCACGGCGGTGAGCTGAAGCGCGGACTGGATGCTCTCCTCGCCGGCCACGACTCTCCCTTCGGAACCCTCTTTTTTGCCCTCTCCGCCACTCGTGGGCAGCCCCTGGGACTTCCTCAGCCTCCTCATGGACGCGGTCAACGAGTCGACGTACCGCACAAGCCCGTCGTCCACCGCCTTGAGCATCGCCGACGCCTGGGTCCCCGCGGTGAGAGCCACGCACCGCTCCATCGCGCGGCCCAGCGACTCGATCGCGACGGGGACAGCCGCCGACATCTCCCCCGCCGCCGCCTCCACGTCGTCGCAACGTCGCACCTCCAACTTGGCGAGGTCCTCGGCAATTGCCCTCGCCTCGAGTTCGCCGTAACGATCGCGGACGGCGTCGAAGGGCGCGAGCGCGGCGCGCAGCGCGTAGGCGGCGCGTTCCGGGCCCGTCGCGTCCGCCACCGACTTGGCCGCGGTTGAATACCCGTCACCCGCCGCGCGGTGCGCCGCTATGAACCAATCGAGACGTTGCGACGCCATGCGCTCGGAGAACTCCCTCTTCGTCGCCTCGCTGAGCTTAACCCACGCGGTGGCGATCAGCTCCTCGCACTCGCGCGGGAACGCGCTCCGGCAGAAGGAAACCTCGCGCCGCAGCCGGGACGCGACCTTTTCGCAGTATCCCGGGAGCCACTCCGCGAACCTTTGCGCCTCGCTCGTCGCCGCCGTCGCCGCCGGCCCGGCCGGTACCGCACCTTTTTTGAACGCGTCCCACTCCCTTCTCAGCGGCTCCACGACGCGTACCTCAGCGTACGCGTGTATGAGCGCCGTGATCCTCCCCGACACGTCGAGCACGTTCCGCAGCTCCGACGCGCGAAACGCGTTCTCGTTCGCGAGCGCCTTGACCAGCTCGGGCTTGACCGCCTGTTCCAGCCTGTGCTCCAACGCCTCCACCCGTTCCGGCGCGTCCTCAAACTCGGGCACGGAGCCGACCACCTTGAGCGACCTTCGCATGGACGCGACGATGTCCGCCATGGATCGAACGTTGCCCCCGGCGAAGACGTCATCCGCCGATCGCATGAGCTCGGCGAGACCCGCGGCTTCGGCCAGCGTGTCCCTGGTGAGCTCCATGCGCCCTTTGACAGCGTCGATGTCTCTCAGGAGGTTGACGCTCGCGCGAGATCCGGTCTCGGCCTCGTCGAGTCGCTTGAGGATGCCGGCGATGCGCGTCTGGAGGTTCTTGGACTCGAGCTCGACGCGATCGATCTCGGCGACGGCTCGGGGGATGCGCTGCAGGCCCGCGACGGACTGCTCCTCGAGCGCGAGGGAGATGTCCTCGGCGACGAGCTGTAGCTTCATCTCCACCTCACTCAGGTACTTTTCCATGCTCTCCCCACGCGGGCACCTGACGGAAATGGGAGAGGGGACGGCAGGGAAGGTGAGGATCGGTCTTTGGGCGGGTTTCGGATCTGCGCGCGGCGACGAAGGGGGCGGGGATGGGACGATCGCGCACCCCGCGCACGCGCTGTTCACCCAGGCCTTGACGTCGAAGTTCGCATCGGAGAACTCCGCGGGGTTAAACGACATCGCGCCCGCGAAACACGGGCCAGAGGTTCCGCGCTCGGGTGTGAGCCAGGGTCGCGCGCGTCCCCGCGCTTCGAATTTCTGGGCCAGTCCGAGCGAGGCCCGTCCCCCGACTCGCGCACATCGTCCGATGACGTGTTGTCTGATGTTATCCGGTGGCAGTCTGACGCGCGCGGGTGAGATGAGCGCCCTCACACCGTATCGCGTCGCGATCCTTACCGCGTCAACCGCCGAGGGACGATTCCGCGGACGCCCAAGGCTCTCAAGGTCGCCGACGTCCGGGAACGACGCCGTCGTCTCCCGAGTCGTATCATCTTGTCGATCGGGAACACTCACCAACCGTTGCCGAGCGTCCAGGAGCTCCCGACAGGCTCCCTGGAACGATGTGCGCGTCGAATCCGGCTTCGCGTTCCGGCGTCGCGTCGTAGTTCACACCACCGCGGACAGGACCGAGGGCGAGGCGTCGGCGACCCCAGCCGCCGATGCCGTCCCGGTGATTCGCTCGGGGAGGTTGAGAGACGTCATCGTCGACGAAGTCTTGGACGCCATCGAGGGCACCGACAGCGGACGCAAGATGTCCCCGGAGCAGAGGGACGCGACGGACGCGAACCTCGCGGAATTAGAGTCCATCGGCAAGACCCAGGCTCCGAACTCGCTCGCCGACCCTCTCATCTTCGGCGACTACGACGTCGCGTACGTGAGCACGGGCGGGAGACAGATCGGCAACCCCGCCGGCGGCCGGTTCCGGGGCGGGCTCGGCGCGATGCTCTTCCGCACGATCGGCCTGGAGCAGAACCTGTACGAGCCCAACGTCGTCGTCAACCGCGTGGCGTTCCTCGTGTTCGGCCTCATCCCCGGCGAGGTGGTCTTGAACGGGACGTTCGCCGCGCTCACCGCCGAGCTCGCGGAGAAAAACGAAAAGGGCGAGGTGAACCCGTTCGGCATCGACGACGGACAGACGGTGCGAGCGTTCTTCGACCCGCCGCGGATAACCCTGGGCGGGTTACCGTCCTTCGGAATCGGCCCCAAGTCGTCGGTGGTGCTGTCGACCACCTACCTCGATGAGCGAGTGCGTCTCGGCCGCGGGTCTCGCGGGTCGCTGTTCGTGTTCACGAGAAAATCCGAGGAACAAGCCGCGAGGGACAGGCGGCGGTGGAGCGTGGGCGGCCTCGGCGTGACGATGATGCTGGCGTGCACCGCCGCGCTGTTCGTGTTCGCGGTGAGGCGGTTCCGGAGCGGTGGGGTCACGGAGCTCAGCGTGGCGACGGCGGTGGCTGTCGCGGTGTCGTTCGCGATGGCGCTCGTGATGCGGCAGGGCGGGATCATCGCCGAGGACGCGGACTACGACGAGGCGTACGAGAAGACGGTGGAGGCGAACAAGGCGGTGACTAAGGCTGCGCGGGAAGGCGAGGGTGAGCAGTGACGGCGACCGCGCGCGTGAATTGGACCGTGTTCCGCTATCGTATTACACCTCCGTCAACTTGAACGTTGACGTTTCTCGGCCCACGTCTAGTTGAGGTCCACCATGTCCTCGTCCTCCATATCCAGGATCTTCGGCGTGTGTTTATTCATGTCTATGGTGTCCCCGTCGAACACCATCCGGCCCTGCACGGTTCCCTTGAGTGGCCGGCCCGCGTCCGATTCCAAGAAGTCCGCGAGGATCTTCGAGAACCGCTCCCCATCCTTGCATTGAAACTCGTGCGACCTGCCGTTGCTCAGCTTAAACTTCAGGGTTATTGGATTCCCTCCCCCGGGGGCATCGTCCACCGGCGGCGGCCCTGCATCCTCCTCGTCGTCAGAAATATCCACCGTCTTCTCCGTCGCCGCCCTTCGCATCGCGGCCATCTGCTCGCGATTCCGTCGTATTGCCTCGGACGCCTCGCTGTTCACTCGCCGGGACGCCGCCGACGCGCCCCCGCCTGGGTTGGAAAGCCCGAGAATCTCGTTGATGTCAATCTCCTTCTTTTCGCCCGATGCACCTCCCGCGGTCGACCCTGAAATCGCCCCTTCACCGCTCGTCCTCCGCCGCTTCGCCGAACGGCCCCCGGGAGAGATTATCGCGGGGGAATCCTCCCGGTCCAGGAGCGCGATTGGCTCCGGCGCGCCGTCGTCGCTAGCCTCGTCGTCGGACCATTTCACCTGCCTGGTCTTCTTGTAGACGAGGCACGCGGACGAGTCGCTTTCCGAGTCGCTGTCCGAACTGGACCCCATGTGGCCTGCGGGAAGAGCCGCGCGCCTCGGAGCTGTGCTCCATTTCGGACGCGGCAAAGTTCAAACAGAGAATGATGCGAGCAGAGAATATTCTGCCACGACATGCCATCTTGAGGGGCTTTGCCAGACCTGGAGGCGATGGCCGCCAAAGCGATGGCCGCCAAAGCGATGGCCGCCACCGCCTCCTCGACGAGCTTCCACCTAAGCGCACGAGCGAACATGGGCTTTCGTCGACTGAAGACGTCGACGAGCGCAGCGGAGGCGAGCCCCTCGTCGTCCGCTTCGAAACTCACGCACGTCTTGGCGACCGCCTCGCGTGCCGGATACGGGCGACGTCGACCGAGCACCGTGCCGGACTGCCAGCCCGCCACGGCGGAGGAGATCGCATCGCTCGCGTCGTTCATAGGCAGCAAAGAGAGGCTGCTCGTCATCACGGGCGCGGGATGCTCGACGGAGTCCAACATCCCGGACTATCGAAGTCCCACGGGAGCTTACTCGAGTGGCTTCAAGCCGATGACGCACCAGGACTTCCTCAAGACCGAGGCGAACCAGCGACGATACTGGGCCAGGTCTTTCGTCGGCTGGCGCAGGTTCGCCGAGCAGACCGCCCCGAACGACGCGCACCGCGCCATAGCCGAGCTTCAGCGCGAGAGCAACGTGTGGAGACTCATCACGCAAAACGTGGACCGGCTGCATCAGGTCGCGGGCGCCGAGGACGTCCTCGAGCTGCACGGATCGACGCACGACGTCCAGTGCCTCGCGTGCGGCGCCGTGTCGTGCAGGAGGCGCCTGCAGCGACGCCTCGCGGACCTCAACCCGAGGCTCGCTGCCGCGGCGGACGCCGCGATCGACCCGCGCTCGGGCGAGGCGCCTTACGACGACGGCGCGACTCCTCCATCCGGGGGTTTGGCATCCGAAACTCCAAACCTCCGGACCCGACCCGACGGGGACGTCGAGCTCGACGGCGAGTTAGTCGTGGACTTTGTCGTTCCCCCGTGCGAGAAGTGTAAGCACGGGCCGCTCAAGCCCGCGGTCGTCTTCTTCGGCGACGGCGTCCCTTTGGCGACGGCGGAGGAGGCGAGGCGAGCGAGCGACGGGTGCGACGGCGTGTTGATTGTCGGTTCGAGCGTGAGCACGTTCAGCGCGTTCAGGCTGGTGAGGGACGCGCACGTGAGAGGGGTGCCGGTGGCGGTGCTGACCTGCGGTTGGACGAGGGTGGACGAGATGGCGTCCGTCAAGGTGGAGAAGCTGGCGGGGGAGGTGCTGCCGCGGGTGGTTGAGCGACTCAGGCGGGAGGAGCTGTGGGGGTTCTGAGCGACGCTCGGCACGTTCGTCGAAGCCCGTCGCTCATCGTTCGCCGATCGCCGCCTGGAGCAGAGATATACAGATAGCATGAACACTGATAAGATAGTCTAGTCCACGAGCTAGCTAGCATCCTCGCGGACTGCGCGACTGCAGCCCCGCGCCATATACACACGTCGCTATATTCATCGGCTCTCTCATTCGAGGATGCCCGAGACGACATCGATGGCACTTTCGGCGACGCCACCGATTGCGTTAACCGCATCCCCCGCGACGTCGCCCACCGATCCGATGCAGCCGCTGCACGGCTCCAGGATGGGCCCCAAGCACCCCGCAACTGGCTCACAGATCTCGCCGCACATCCCGCCCAACATGTCCCCGCACACGCCGAGGTCGATGTCGGGTATCGCGATGCCCGCGGGGAGGTTGATACTGCCGAGGACGCTACCCAAATCCCCGATGCCTCCCGCGACGTTCGCCAGCGACGCGCCCACGTTGCCAAAGTCGGCACCCGCGAGCGCGCCGAGCACCATGACGCCCGCGGCGCCGCCCACGGCGTACTTGGCAATCTTCATCGCGCCACCCTTCTTCTTGGCCGCCTCCACCTCCGCAGACTTTTTCGGGTCCACCTCGAAGGCGCAGAGCTTGGTGTGCGGGCACGGCACGCCGTACTCCAACGAGAGAGCGGTGACATCCGCCTCGGCGGATTTGTTGTTTGTGAGCCACGCGTTCGCCGTGAGCATGTCGATGCGCTCCTTGATGAAAACCTTGTCCAGCGGGATGCTCAGGACGTTGTTCTGCAGATCAGGAGCGACCGGTATGGTGCTCTCCCACTCCTCACCGCTCGCCAGGCGGCCCTTGATGGACATGCTGGGCGGCAAACCGCCCTGAATCTTGCCCGCAACCATGACCGGCGCGCCGATGTAGAGGTCGGGTACCGGGAAGGGATACACCTCAACCTTGGAGCTCTCACCCGCGCCCGGAATGCCGAGCATGACGTCGGTCAGCACCGGGGTCCTGGACGCGTTGATGAGAGCGATCATTTGGGACCCGACACGCTCGTCCGTGTACGCGGCGTCGGAGAGACCCTTGCCAATCTGAGAGAGCATCTTGAGGAAGTAGTGGTTGCAGTAGCGGCCGATGCCAAAGGTGCACACTCGCGGGTGGGTCATCAGACCCTCGGGCGGTGGCGCACTCATGACCTCCTGCATGTACCTGCAGATCTCGCGCTCGTTCTCCACGGCTCCGTCGGTGACGACGTAAATGAGGGGCACCGCGCCGAGCAAGGGTCTCTTGCTGAGGATGGCCACCGCGGCGCGCAGCGGGCTCAGGATGTCGGTGGTACCGCGCGCGGTGCAGTGGCCCTGGATCCAGCCCTTCGCGGCGTTGATGTTCTCCGGCGATGCGGGTACCATGTCCTCGCTCAGGTACTCCTGGAGGTTATCGAAGGCGCAGATGTTGAACGTGTCCTGGGGACCGAGCGAGCTGAGGCCCGCGAGCAGCGCCTGGTTGGCGCCCGCCATCGGCTTTCCGGTCATGGACCCGCTCCTGTCCACGATGAAGAACACGGACCTCGCGAACGGCGCGCAGCTCTTGGGGTCCGGCGGGGAGATCGAGATGATGAACGGCGCCCTGGTGTCCGCCGTCGGTCCTTTGGGCGACGGCTGCTGCACCGCCGCGGCGGTGATGCTCGGGCTCCAGACTGGCATCCTCATGAGATAGTTGCCGTTGCCCCACTTGTTGGACCTCGGGTCGATCATCACCTGCGTCACGCCGGGTCCGGCCTGCACGAGGGTCACGGGGTGCGACTTGCACTCCACCATCACGGGCTCGGGCCGCGCGCCGCGTACGGTGGTCATGATGTGGACGATGTCCTTGAGCTGTGCACCCTGCGGCAGCGCGCCCTTGGGCAGGGTGGTGGGCGCCTCGAATATGTACGCGCCGTCCTCGAACTTGAGGGGCTGAAAGTAGGTCACCTCGATGTCGACAAGCTCGTTCGCGGGGACGTTGGGGATGGCGATTGCGAAAACCTCGGGGTGCACCGGGCACGGCTCCGGTCCGTTCCTGCCGAATCGCTTGCCCGAGAACTTGCCCGTGTCCGCGACGGGCACGACGCACGACTGGATGTGCATCTTCTTCATCTTGGCGGATATCGAGGTGACGACGCCCTTCTGATCCATGGGCAGCGCGAATGTGCACGAGTTCTTACCCTGGTTCGCGCTGCTCTTGAGCAGCTTGGACGGTACCATCCACTGCGTCTTGCACGTGACGAACGCGGTGGAGAGGTGACATTCGACGTTGAACTCCAGGCTGTTGCACTCGGCGGGGGTGTAGATGGTCTCGTCGTGGTCCCTGAGCTGGTAGTCAGCCTTTAAGATGGTCGTTGCGTACAGACCCGGGCAAGACGGCTTAAGGACCGAGCTGTCCATCGCCGCCATCTCGGGAGGCCGATGCGCCATTTTTCCCTTGCTTCGTCAGCGAAAAGTGTTGAATTCCTTTCTCGCGGATCGTCGGCTGCGCGCTGCGAACGGCGAGCGGAGGTCTCGAGGACGACTTGCGCACTTGAGTCCCGCGTGGGTTTAAGCTGCGTTGCGCGGGCGGACTCTTCCGCGCGCACGATCCACTGGCCTGGGCCGACCCCTCGTCGTTCACCCAACTAGACGTTGACACGCGGTTTTAGACCGTGCACGGTATCCCAGCCAGTCACGTGCCTCTTGATGGGCAGGCTGGCCATCGTCCCGGACTCGGTCAAAATTCTCGGTCAAAAAATGGTCAAAATTCACGGGCAGACTCACGAAAGGTTCCGAAACGTGGGCGAGTGACGTCACACCGTCGATGCTCTGCGCGCGTGCTCCAACCCTAGGGTGGACGACTCGACGTGCAAGACCCGTCCTGATCGTCCGGGCATCCTCCTCGTCCGCCGCTGCAGCTCCCGAGATGCGTAAAATCCCCAACTCCAAGCTCTTCGTGTCCGAGCCCCCTCCACAATGGTTCGGGAACGAGTCCAATCCCCCGAAGGGATCGGCGCCGGGCTGGACCAACGAGAACTGGCTCAAATCTCGCTTTCACTTCTCGTTCGCCGAGTATAACACGCACAAGAACGCGGACTACGGCGTTCTCCGCGTTATGAACGACGACCTCGTCCAGCCCGGCAGGGGTTTCGGAACTCACGGCCACGCCAACATGGAGATTGTCACGTATATCGTCGAAGGTTCGTTAACGCACAAGGACAGCATGGGAACATCCGAGAGCCTCGGGCGGGGTTCGATCCAGTTCATGACCGCGGGCACGGGCGTAAGGCATAGCGAGCACAACCTGGACAAGTCCAACCCACTCCGCTTCATCCAGATGTGGATCACGCCAAACGCCGGCGGGCTCGCGCCAAACTACGGCTCGCACGAGACCTCGCCGGATGAGAGGAAGAACAGGTGGTGCCGCCTGGTCGGTCCCGTGCCCGGCGCGGGCGCGAACGCGGGCACGGCTCCCGTGCAGATCAACCAGGACGCCGGCATCAGCGTCGCCGAGATCGACGCCGGCCAGACCCTGCCGCTGAGTGTCCCGGCGGGGAGACAGGCGTACCTGCTGTGCATGGAAGGATCGGCGGCGGACGGCGCGGGAGGCGAATCGCTCGAGAGGCACGACGCCGCCGAGCTCGAGGCGGGCACGGAGCTGAACCTGACCGCGGGTGAGGAGGGAGCGCACCTGCTCGTGGTTGAGATGGCGGAACGCGCGGGATCGGGTCGCAAAGACTTGTAAAGAGAGAAGGCGTCGTCGCTCGTCATCAATCGACACTCGCGAATCGTCGTTTCACGCGTCACCCGCGGGTTCCTCCTTGATCTCGGACTCCGCGGGTTCCTCTTTCGCCCCCGTCGCCCAGTCCCTGGACATCCTACCGACCATCCCGCTCCCTCCCTCGCCCGGTACCTTAGGGGGCTCGCCCAGTACCTTGGGGGGCTCGGGGAACAGAAACGGCGGCAGATCCTTGTGCGACAAATCAGCCTTGGTCGACGCGACGGCGGCGACCCAGATGCGAACCTCGCAGTCGTCGCTCCCCGACGCCGCCATGAACGGATTGGAGGGGTTCCAGCTCACCGTGTTGATCGTGTTGAAGTGACCGGGGATCTCGCACAGCTGTGCGCCGGACTTGCGGTGGAAGATGTACAAGGATGCGTCCTCGCCGCCGGCCATTACGAAAGCCTGATTCCCCCCGCCGAAGCAGCTGCGGGTTACGAAACGGCCGCCCCTCCCGGGCGCGCGGCCCAGGCGGAAGGTCATCGACGGCGACAACGGGACGGGATCTTTGACGGGCCTCGTCTCGCGAAGATCGGGACGCTTCCACACGGGTATCGCCGCGCGTTCCTCCTCCTCCATCTTTTCGATGAGTCTGTTGACGTCCCACAGGTGAATCTCCGAGTTGGACAGGTTCACCAGCAGCCAGGTCGAATCGGCCGAGAGGCTCAGCGACATGAGATTATCAGTCTCCTTGACCTTGAACTCCCGACCGTCCCCCAGCCTGCGCAAGGTGACGTTTTGCTCCATGCATATGCTCACCGCGTATTTGCCGTCGTGGGTGATCGCTATGTCGTTCATCCTGGCGCTGTGCCAACCCCCCGCGCGCACCCCGTCGAGCGTCCACGCCTGCGCGGCTTTGTCCAGCCCGCAGGTGACCAGTCGGCTCCCGTCGGGCCACCACGCCGCCGCGGTGATGTGATGCACGTGGCCGCCCGCGCACGTGGCGTGCAGATCGCCCGTTTCGGCGTTCCACACGTACGCGGCGTTGCCCGCGGTGGACACGACGTACGAATCGTCCGGAGACCACAGCAAAAACGCCACCGGTTTCCGTCCGCTCAAACTCGAAGAATCGGAATCATCGCCTGGACCGTCAGCATCGGAAATATCCGCTTCTTGCCCGTCGCCGTCCTTGAGCTCGTCGACGCGCAGTGTGTGGCGCACGCGCACCTCGTCCGCTGACAGGACGTCGTATACGACCACGGATCCGTCCTTGCTCCCGGACGCGAGCCGCTTCCCGTCGTGAGAAAACGCCAGGTGCCAGACCTCATCGGCGTGAGCGGCGAGCCTCTGCACGGTTTTGATGGGCAGCTGCTCCTTGCCACAGCTGTAGTTCTTGTACAACGTGAGCGGTTTGGCCGGGGCGTTGTGGAACTGGCACTTGTCCATCTGATACTCCAGAGCCTGCTCCACGAGTGTCTCCAGTCTGGCGGGAGGCACGAGCACCTCGGGTGGCATGAGCAGGAGAATCCGCTCCCACAAGGTATCGCGCATGGCCTGCGTCTTACCCAACCATGGCCCCCACGGCGATCCCCACTTCTTGCTCGGTGCCGACTCGGGGTTGGAAAACACCGTGTACAATTCGTCCTTCACGCCGCCGAAGGCTATGAGCGACGCGATGTTGTGCATCCTCTCCGCGCCGCCGAGGAATTCTTTGTTGAGCTCGCGCCGTTCGCCGCGTCGCTTCCGTCGCTCCAACCGCTCGTCCCAACCCTTGACGCCGGGCAGGTTGAACATCGGCGCGATCTTACCTCGCAGCAGCTCAAGCGCCTCCCAGCTCGCGTCCTTGTTCCCGGCGTTCAGGAGCTCCATGTAGTGCTGCTCGTGTATGAGCAGCATGCAGTGCTTCACGTACGGGTTCATCAGCTCGAGCTCCTCGTCCCTGTCCTCGTCCCTGTCCTCCACCCCGTCCCCGTCCCCGCTCCTCGCCTCCATCTCCGTCGCCGCATCTGGCGTTGGGTCGACCGCTCGGGCGTTAGCCTCGCGCGCCAACACGAACAGCGATTCCACGGCCTCGGACCACCGCCCCGTCAGCACCAGCCGCTCAAACGCCGCGCCGGCTTCGGTTCGATGCGACACTCCCGTCCGCTCGCGAAGCGACGCGGCGACGTCGTCGTATCCCATGCGGCACAGCGCCTGCTCTATGAGCGCGACGTACTCCGTCCTGTTGATCGTGCCCTTGGGTCCCAGCCACCGCCTGTCGTCGGCGACGGCCGGGTGTTTCGACCGCTCGACGCGACCGGCATCTGCGACAGCCTCGCCCACGGCGTGTCCGTTGCCGCCCAGGTTGACGACGGCGAGGCATTCCTCCGCGTTCGCCGTCACCGTCCCGCCCGGAGAGTTCATCGGAACTTTCTTTAGAACCTTCTGCGGCGTGGAACCCGCGTTGTTCTCCCTGCCAGCCGCGTCGCCCTTCTCGCCGGGAGTCGGGTCGTCCCGAGGCTTTCGCTTGGACGCCGAGCGCGCGGCGCGCCTTTCGTCTACCTTGCCGGGTGAGTCCTTCTCGCCCGGGCCGTCGTCGCTCACGCCTTCGTGGGACATCTGAGGGATGTGCGCGTGAAGGCCTTCGCCATGTGCGTGCGCCTCGGAGAGGGTGGTATAGGCAGCGCAGGGCGTGAGCCAGTTGTGGCCTGGCAAATCTCGCGCCAAGTCTGCCAGTCTGCAAGGGGAGACCAAACAGGGCAGGATTTTCACCATTCGCGCCCGCGCACGATCTAAGGACCGTCGCCATGAACCAACCTTCCCGCGCGGAGAAGTTCGTCCTTCCCGACGGGGTCAGGAAGCTGACTTTCACCCGCGATACCAAGGTGGCCAACGCGGGCACCTACGTCGTGCAGAAGGAGGACCACACCCTGGGGAACATCGTGCGAATGTGCGTACCGATCCCGCGCTCTGTGCCCCGCGCGACACACCCGCGTCCCGCGTGAACCCCGGCGCTGACCTCGCCCCGTCTCTCTCGAATACCGATCCAGGCAACTCCACCGAGATCCCAACGTCGTCTTCGCGGGCTACCAGGTCCCCCACCCTTCCGACAACCGCATCGTCATCAAGGTGAGGCGCCCCGAAACTTTGAGGGAGATTAGGGTTTGTTTGTCTCCGCCGATTGACCAGACTGGAGCGTCGATGCCGACCAAGACACACCCACCGTCCACTCCCGCAGGTGCACACCAACAAAAACTCGTCTCCCATGCAGGCGATGACCGAATCCGTGAACTGCCTGTCCGAAGAGGTGAGCCGTTTGTCGACAAAGAGAACGACCCATTCGACGATGATTAACATCGCACCCGCTCACGCCCGCGCCCCCCCGCACGTCTCCTCGCAGATCAGCACGCTGACCCAGAAGTTCAAGGACGAGGTCCAGGCCTACAAGTCCAACCAGGGGTATTAGTAGCGTCGCGGTTAGAATCGCACCTAGATAGATATGTAGTCATCAACGTAGCCTTCTCACCACGCCGGCGGTGCCCACCTTTCTCCCCAACGAGGGAGAATGGTCGGTCGACTTGGGATCGACCCACAACTTTGGTTGGCCACTTCAAAAGGTCGAGAACGGTCACCTCCCGGCCTCCATCAGAGAACGAAGCGCCGCGTGTACGTCTCTGAGGCACCATGGCGTCCGATAACAGCGAGGACCTCTTCTCCGTCGCGATGCTCATCGACGAGCTCAAGGTGCGTTCGACATCCTCGCTCGCATCCCGCCCCGCACTCGTCGTTCGACCGGGGACCACGCGACGGCAAAAAGTCACCGACGGGGTTTTCGCCCACTCGTTTGGGAGAAAAACCCGTCCATCTGCCGCCCGAGATCCGCGACCGACGCGCGATGCGACGACGCCTCGGCCGCGCTTCCCCGCTTCCCGACCTCCAACTGACATCACCCATTCGCACCCGACCCCCAGAACGAGAACGTCCAGCTCCGTCTGAACAGCATCAGGCGCCTGACCACGATCGCATCGGCGCTGGGAGCGGAGCGAACGAGGTCCGAGCTCGTGCCGTTCCTCACCGACAGCAACGACGACGAGGACGAGTGCCTGCTGGCGATCGCGGAGGAGATGGGCAACCTCATCTCCAAGGTTGGCGGCCCCGAGCACGTCCACTGCCTCCTCGCGCCCCTGGAGAACCTCTCCACCGTCGAGGAGACCGTGGTGAGGGAGAAGGCTGTGGAGTCTGCGTGCAAGGTTGGCGCGGCGATGACGTCCGAGGGTATAACGGCGCACTTCGTGCCCGCCGTGCAGAGGCTCGCGTCCGGCGACTGGTTCACCGCGCGCATATCCGCGTGCGGCATGGTCGCGGTGGCGTACGAAGGGTGCCCCGCGAGCGAGGCGGAGACCCGATCGCAGCTCAGGATGACGTATTCCAAGCTCTGCGCGGATGAGACCCCGATGGTTCGCAGGGCGGCGGCGCAGCACCTCGGCAAGTTCGCCGCGGTGTGCGAGCCCGAGAACGTCAAGGGCGAGATCATGCAGCTCTTCCAGCAGCTGGTGCAGGACGAGCAGGACTCCGTTCGCCTTCTCGCGGTGGAGGATTGCGCGGCGCTGGGCAAGCTTCTGCCCCGGGAGGAGTGCGTGGCCGAGATCGTGCCGACGGTGAAGAAGTTCGCGGCGGACAAGAGCTGGCGCGTGCGCTACATGGTGGCGCAGCAGCTCTATTCCCTGTGCGAATCCGTCGGCGCGGACCTGGCGCGAACCGAGCTGCTCCAGTCGTACGAGCAGCTCCTCATGGACAACGAGGCGGAGGTGAGAATCGCGAGCGCGGGGAACGTCGCCGCGTTTGTGCAGCTCGTCGGCGCGGCTGCGGCGGGGGCGAAGATCGTGCCGCGGGTCAAGGACCTCGCGACTGATCAATCCCAGCACGTGCGCGCCGCGCTGGCGTCTTGCATCATGGGACTGGCGCCCACCATGGGCAAGGATCAGACCATCGACCAGCTCCTCCCCGTGTTTCTCACCTTGCTCAAGGATGAGTTCCCAGACGTCCGCCTGAACATCATCAGCAAGCTGGATCAGGTCAACCAGGTCATCGGCGTGGATTTACTGTCCCAGGAGCTCCTGCCCGCGATCAAGGACCTGGCGGAGGACATCCACTGGCGCGTGAGGTTGGCGATCATCGAGTACATTCCCTTGCTGGCGTCGCAGATGGGCACCGCGTTTCTGTTCCAGAAGGGCGAGGGCGACAAGGGCGGCGAGCTCAACGCGTTGTGCCTGCAGTGGCTCGGCGACCGCGTCCACTCGATCCGCGAGGCTGCGGCGGTGAACCTTCAGAAGCTCACCGAGGTTTTCGGCGCGGAGTGGGCGTGCGCGAACATCCTCCCCCGGGTCATGGAGCTCATGAGCAACAACCACTACCTGTACAGGACCACGGTCGTGAGGGCGATGACCCTGCTGGCGTCCGCGGTTGGCCAGGAGGTGGCGATGAGGGATATCATGCCAGCGCTGAAAGAGGCGACCAAGGACAAGGTGCCCAACGTCAGGTTCGCCGTGGCCAAGGCTCTCGGCGAGGTGGCCGCGGCGCTGGATCCCTCGGTGGTTGAGGGCGAGATCAAGCCCGCGCTGCTGGAGTTGCAGCAGGATCAGGACGTGGATGTGCGATTCTACGCGGGGCAGTCGCTGCAGCTGTGCGACGCCAAGCTCAGCGCGTAAATGGGATTGTGGGGGTCATGTAGATTGAATTAGATTTCCCGATGAATGACGAGTTGAACCGGTTGGGACAAGACAAGGATGCGACGCGTCTCTCTTTTTCATCAAACTGATGAGTCTGTTCCTAAAAGTGTTACGCTAATACAGGTTTTTGGGCACTGATACAGGGTAAGGTATTCGTACACGCGACGGGCGGAAAATCCACCCTGGTAGAGACCATGGGGGGACGCTCCTTTTGCCGGTCGACTTTCCACTTCGCTACTTTCATCTTCTCATCGACTTTGGGGCACCGGCTGCATCCCCTCGTCGCCGGATCCGAAATCGGAGGACCCGTCATCGATGGGCGCGGGGTAATACGCCGCGCCATCCCATCTCTCCACCTCCGCCTTGACGTCAGTGAAGATCTCGCCAATCTGCCGCAGGAAGATCTTGTGCGCATACGGCGGCGTCAGCGCGGGTCGCAGCGCGAGCGTGTGTCTCACCCTCACGCCCCCGCCAGGCTCGTTCGACACCGTCCACGACCCTTCAAACTCCCGGATGAACCCCTTCTTGTGCAGTGCCACCTCCATGTACCGCCTCGCGGGTTCCTCCTTAACCGCCAGGTGGCACGGAAAGGCGCCGCCGAAGACCATGAACTTCCACCTGCACTGCTGGCTCACCAGCAGCCTCCCATCGTCCAAATCTCTGGTCTGGACGCTGTCCACGGTGCTGAAGATGCGGGGCGACGCGGCATAGTCGGTGAGCATCCGATACATGGAATCGGCGTCGCTGTCGACAACCATCTCTCCGACAAGGCTGTACTTGCCGCCTTCGTTGCTCAGCAGCTCGCACTTCGGCTCCTCGAGGATTACGCCGCCTCGGGACGACGCGGAGGGGTCATCTGCGGACGCTCGCGCGTTCAAGGCGGCTTTCCTTCGCCCACGGCACATGTGGGTGGCGCCGTGACGACGTTGGGATCGAAAACGCGCGGATCCCGCATCGACGCACCCTATCCCGCACCGCGCTGACAACGTCGAGGCAAACATGGTTCGGATGTCGACGCGACGACACGCTGCTAATCCTCTCGACGGTTCGATCGATCACCGATATGCCAGTCGCGTTCGGGCCTCGAACGCGTTTAGGTAGATCGTCCGGTGGATCCCCCTTCCCCTCTTTATCCCCGTTCGGCGGCGCGGGCCCTTCCCAGCGGCGCCTTCGCAAGTGCCGCGTCGAAATATCGAAACGGTCTTCAAGGAAATCATTGGCTGTTTCGTTGGTGAATCGGATCGGGAGCGGACGCGTGATTGGTCAAGACGCGACGAGTTATTGAGGGTCTAAATGTCCCCGACTCGTCCAGTCGTCGCCGCGGGTGCCCTTCCACAAGCAAAAGAACGAACATCCACGTCGATCGCGCCCACAACCTCGAGCCCGGGTCGAAGCCGAAATGAGGACATCCGTGATGTTGCGGGCGCTTGTTCTGGCTCTCTGTCTCGGTCTCACCACCGCGAAGGCGTCCCCAGGGGTGTGCGTCAACCACCAGGGCGTCCCGTCGTTCGCGCTCGCGGGCAAGCCTCCCGCGAAGGGCAAGGGCCTGACGTTCTGCGAGGAGTACCGCGAGGAGACGTGCTGCGACGCCAAGACGACGGACAACGTTCGACGTGTCGCGGCGCACATGCAGCTCGGAGGGTTCAAGATCCAATGCCGCGAGGTGCGTTTCATCAGATGACCCGGAGAACGGGTATCTGACCGATCGTTCCGTCCCAAATCCAAATAAACTCCCCGGTGGTAACAACGCAGGCGTGGACGCAGCTCGAGTGCTCCATATGCGATCCCCGCGCGGGTATCACGTCGAAGACCAAGGTGTGCGCGCATCAGTGCGATGCCATATACCGCGCGTGCAAGGACGATTATTTCACCGAGGACAAGCTGCAGCGGCTCACGCCGTGCAGGTCAAGCGACACCATCTGCACCAAGCTGAGCGAGTGGGCGGACGACATGGGCGGCGGGCAGATGTGCGAGGACGCGGGGTACGAGGTTGTATCCGCGGGTAAATCCAAGGCGGATGGCGGTTGGTGCTTCGACGGCTCGAACGTACCCAAAGCCGGCGCCTCGCAGAGGTCGTCGGCCCAAAAGAAGGACAAGTCGCGGCGGAAAGGGAAGGGCAGCTTCGCTGGGGAGATTGCCAAAAGCGGGTTTTACCTCGTAGTCGCGGCAGTCTTAGTCCTGGGGTACTACGCTATGAGGGCGTACGCCGGGAATAGGAGAGGGGGTTCGCACTCCACCGCGAGGATGGCCGCGAGGATGGCGGCCGAGGCTCGGGCGCAAAGGGCAAACGCGTATGCAAAGGCGAGTCACTACCTCTGAGTGTACGTATTAAAAGTCTGTGGCTGCGTCGATATCCGCCGCGATGGCATCCATCGCCCTGTTCGCATCCACGCTCACGACCTTCTTCGCGCCGTAGTGCTCGAGCACCGGGACCGTCTGCGCGTGGTACGCCTCGAGTCGGCTGGACAGCGCCGCCTCCGTATCGTCGCTTCGTTGCATCAGCGCCTCTCCCGTCTCGTCGTCTCGCATGTTCTCCGTCCCCGGCGTCTCGCCGGGACGCAGGGACTTGGGCGGGGCGAACTTGACGTGGTAGGACCTGCCCGAGCCCTTGTGCACCCACCTCCCGCAGATTCGCTCGGTGAGCACCGCGTCCGGGACGGAGAGCTCCAACACCCTGGACACCTCCTCGCCCGTCTTCGCCAGCTCCGCGTCGAGCATCTTGGACTGCTCCACAGTCCTCGGGAATCCGTCCAGGATGAACCCTCGGGCGCAATCATCCTCCTTGATGCGATCGGCGATGATGCCGACCACGATCTCGTCGGTGACCAAAGCGCCCGAGTCCATCGCCGCCTTGGCCCGCTTCCCAACCTCGGTGCCCGCGGCCACCGCGGCGCGGAGCATGTCGCCCGTGGACAGCTGGGGGATCCGGAGCTTGTCCACGATCTTCGGGGCGTGCGTTCCTTTCCCCGCGCCCGGCGGTCCGAAGAGGATGAGTATGCGCCGCGCGGCCGCCGCTCGCTCCTGTTCCTCCCTCAGCGCCGCGTTCACCAGGTTCAGCTCGCGAAGCAACACCTCCACCGAACTGTCCTCGAGCCTGTCCAGGTTGAGCACCATGGGCTCCTTCGTCGGCGTTCCCTCCGCCGGCTGGGTCACGATGTCGATCGTGTTGGAGCTCGCGGGTGGTTCGGACGAACGCGACGCGCCGCCGCCGGTGAAAAGCCCGGACCCGGGCTCGGACCCCCGCGGAAGGGACGACCGCGCCTTCGACGGTCCCTTCGAGGGTCCCTTTGAACCCGAACTGGTCGTCTGGCGGATTTCGCGCACGGCGGAGTAGTCGCCCGCCGCGCGACCCGTGGCGCGCGCGGTGCCGTTCTTACGCGACATCGTCGCCCGCCTCGCCGCATCCATCGACGCCTTCCTACGCTCGAACGCCTCCATCGGGTCCACGTCCTGCGCGCCGGGCAAAGTCTTGGACGTGCGCCACGCGGCTTCGAGTTGCGATCCACCCGTCGCCGCCTCCTCCGCGAGTCGTCGCTCGTACTGCGCCCTCACCAGCTCCTGCGCCCTGGCGCGCTGCTCCATTCGCTCCGCGGTCGTCGACGGTTTCTCCCAGTCGTTGGGTCCGCTCGGTAGCGGGCCTTTGGCGTACGTCCCGGGCGCGGGGAGCACGGGAGGGATGGGCGTGTCGTCGTACTCGATCGGGGGCGGGGGAGGATTCTCCTCCCTGTGTGCGAAGCCGTCCTGGTACTTGTTCTCCTTGGTGATAATCTCCGTGACGGGCTCCTGGTAGTAACGCTCAGGACGCATGCGCTGCTTGGCGCCGCCCATCGTGCCCCTCTTCGACGTCGCGTTGCGAAGGGAGAGGTCATGCCTCCACGTCCCCTCCAGCTCCTTCATCGGGATTTCTTAATTTAGATTCTATCGCGGAGCGGGGTTCGCGTCAGGGTTTCGAGAGTCGTGTCGCCCGAGGATTGCAACGTCCCGGACCTGGTGTGAGAACGACGTGGATCGCGCGCCGAACGAAACTCGTGGGGTCGCGTCCTTCTGCCCTGAGCTTTGGGAGGGCGCACCTAGGTTCAAGAGGCAAAATCGCCAAACCGCTGTTGGCGCTGGCGGAGCGTGTCAGGAGTGTGAGCGTGTCGATCGACTGCCGGTTTTTTCACGGCGAGTGCCGTGCGCGACGTCCGCCAGAGTCGAGAGCGATGGCCGCACCCACGGCCTCCCTCGCCACCGTCGCGACCAGCACATGGACGTGTGCATCCTCTAGGAGCGCCGTCGGGGCCGCGGCGCGCGTCGCCACGCCCCGTGTTCGTCCCACGCGCGCTTCGTTCCTCCGAACCGCCGCCGCCGCCAAGGCGAGCGATGACGCCTCCACCGAGTCCACGAGCACGGACAAGGCCTCCGATCCGTCGTCTAAATCCCCCGAGATGTACGATAACCTCGCGAAGATTTTCCTGAACCGCAAGGAGGAGGACTGGCTCGGCCTCCTCGCGTCCAGCGAGCAGTGGCCGCAGCTCAAGGACGGCTTCTTCGCGCGGCTGAAGGTGCGCGCTGCGGAGGAGGAGGATCCCGAAGAGATGCTGAGGGTGTCGCGGGTGCTGCGTCTGCTGCAGGGCACCAGCGACAGGGTGATGCAGCACGCGGCGCTGCTCGAAGAGGTCCAATCCAAGGACGAGGACATGTGGGAGGGGATGGTCACGAGCCGACGCGCGGAGTTCACCACCGAGTTCTTCCAATTCATGCGATTCAAGCTCGAGGCGCTCGTCCGCGCCGACGCCGCCAAGGGGGGCACGTCATCCTCACCGCGCGGGGGCAAGACGGTCACCGCGGATGAGCGGGCCGCGCTCAAGGGGGAGCGCGAGGACGCCGGTAAGGACGAGAGGGACGCCGACAAGAGGCGCGACGATCTCGCGCGGCTCGCGTCGGTGCTGCTCACCATCTGCGAGGCATTTGACGAGGCCACCAAGGACCAGCAGACCCTGGAGGACGCCGCGGATAACTTCAAGGAGCTGCTCGAGGTGGAGACGCTGGAGGAGATGAACACCAAGATCGACGAGATGCAGGCGCAGGGTAAGCTGGACCCGGCGCTGGTTCTGACCGCGGCGAAGGCGTACATGAGCGTCAAGGAATCGCCGTACGTCGAGGAGGAGGTGAAGGACGTGATGGCGCACCTGTACTTCAAGATGAAGGAGACCATGGGCCGGCAGCAGCCGAAGGAGGTGCGGATACTGAAGTACCTGCTGTCCATCGAGGACCCGCAGGAGATCAGGAAGGGTCTGGAGGAGGCGTTCACGCCCGGACCGGAGCTCACCGTCGGCGATGAGGACTACCTGTTCTGCGAGGCTCCCGTGCTGCTGCAGACGATCGAGACGGTGCTGAAGGCGTACGACGCGCAGAAGGGGAAGGCGAACATCACGGGGCAGGCGGCGGAGCTGATGCAGCCGGAGGTGATCGAGAAGATGAAGACTGTGAAGTTCCAGATAGAGGCGCACTTCATGTAAAATCGCCTAACCATAAAATGACCCAGTTCTCGTATAGGCATTCTACGTGGTGATAATTCACTAATTGACGTGGTTTCACTCGAGAAACGTATGTGAACTAGTCAGAATCCAGATTTTCGTTTTTCAAGGCGCTGCATTTGGACCCGATAAAATTTGAATTGTCTGCGCGAGGTTCGGTTTCACCCGGTCGCCCCATCGCGGACCAAAGGAGCGAGCGCAGGGTGCGCAGGTCACGCCACCCCTCGCACGTAGCCTCGCGCGTCTCTTTCGGCGCTGGATACGATCACGTACGCGTCGAAAGTCGCGATGGCCCCGCCGCAGGGCGCCGCCGGCGACGACACCGCCTTCGAGCTGAGGGTGAACGTCCACGACGGGCGTCATTTTCCTCTCGACGCCTCGTTCGAGGTCAGGGGCGTGTTCGACAACGAGGTGGTGTGCACGGGCGTGAGCCGCGCGTCCACCAACCCGTCGTGGGGCAGCACGCTCGTCTGGAGGCGCTCGTCTGAGAGCGTCAGGAAGCTGCAGTCGCAGGGCGCCAAGCTGAAACTCACCGGTGCGTCTTTTTTTTGTCCCCTCGGATAAATCCGCCCCTATTCAACTGTCCTGACGCCTCCGTCCTGACGCGCGCGCACCTTCCCCATCCTTCGACAGTCACCGGAGGCGAGGATCATCGCCTCGGATACGTGGTGCTCGATATCCGCGCCATGAAGCAAGCGGCGCTGCTGTACGCGCCCGAGGGCGAGAACCCCGGCAAGTGGATGCAGCTCAACTCCGCAACGTTCAGAGGCGAGAAGGGCACCGCCGTCCCGGAGCTGCGCGTCTTCGCGGCGCTGCGCGAGGTCCAGCCCGAGCCCGGAGAGTTCGACGCTCCCGCCGCGGGTGCCGCCACGAAGATCGACATCAGGGAGTCCGTCGCCGTCTCGGACTCGCCCGAAATCGGCGGCGACAGCCCCCGCGCCAGCCGAGCCGAGCCGACGCGAGCGGGCGCGAAGGACGACGACCTCGCCGGCATCGCGAAGGCCCTCGGCGCCGCCGGCGGCGACGACGACGAGCGCGAGGAGCCCCTGCACCTCTTCTCCCTCACCTCAGAGGTTCGCAGCTTCAAGTCCACCCGCCGGATGCCCGTCCCGACCGCCTCGGTCGCGGTCAAGCTCATCCTCCCCGCGACGCTCCTCGACTCGGTGGAGCTGGGGGGCCGCGCGCCGCACTCGGTGGCTGTTCCCGTGCGCACCAACCCCCCCGCCACCGTCGCGCGCGCGTCCGAGGTGACCCTCCAGAACGGCGTCGGGTCCGTCGATTTCGGCGCCGGGGTGATGGGCCTGGCCGCGGTTCTCGCCGGCGCTCCCCGCGTCTGCGCCGAGGTTTGGCACAAGGACAAGTACGCTGCGGACCAACTCCTGGGCACCGCGACGGTGTCCCTCGCGCCCCTGCTGCAGGAGCCGGTGCTGGACGGATACGCGCCCGTGATGGCCGCGGTGGACCCGGATAACGCCATGAACCCCAGGTCGGCCACAGCCGCGGAGCACGGCGGGTTGGTCAAGGTTGGCGAGCTTCGGATGGTCATCTCGCTCGCGGAGAAGGGCCCGCTGCCGGCGTGGGCGAGCAAGATGGGCGGGTACGATCGGTTCCCGCTCGCAGCCTCCGTCGCGGGCCCGACGCAGCCCGTACCGGTGACGCCCGCGGCGCACAACAAGCACCAGACGATGCGGGCGTCCATCGAGCGAGCAGCCGCGATTGACAAGGACTCGGGCGCTTCAGCCGCCCCGACTTGGAGCGTCGGCGAGGCGCTCGCGTCCCAGTACACCGGCGTGCCCACCGCGGCGGAGACGGCCGCGGCCGCGCAGCACGCGCCGACGGGCGTGGCACGGGAGTCGGTCCCCGGGATGGCCAAATCCGTCGCGGACAGCATGGGCGGCATAGAGGACCTTCGCAAGGGCCGCGAGTACGCCGTCGCGTGGGAGCTCGAGGTTTGGAAGCAGGCGCAAGAGGCCAAGTGGACGGCGCACATGCGCCAGAAGGAGACGGAGCGCATGGCCGTCCTCGAGGGCGAGTGGCGCCGACGTGAGGCGCAGCGCGAGAGCGACCACCGTCGCATGCGCGAGGACACCGCGGCTCTCGAGAAGAAATTAGCCGCCGCGGTGGCGCAGGTGGAGGAGCGCGAGCGTAAGCTCATCGCCGCGGAGGAATCCCTGAGCGTCCGGCGCGAGGCTGAGCGCAGGGAGATGGCGCAGCGGATGTCCGAGGCGCAGCACGCGGTGCGACGGCTGCAGCAGGAGTGCGAACACCAGCTCGAGATGGAGCGCGGTCGAGGCGCGGATGTCGAGCGGCAAAAGAAGGCGTTGGAGGAGCGCGTCGAGGAGGCTAACGCGCGCGCCGCCGCCGTGGAGCGCGCGTTCCACGGGTACAAACGCGCGCACCTCGAGTCATCCGAGGCGACGCTCCACGCGGAGATCGCCAGGCTCCAGCAGCAGCGGTCGGACGCCGAGCAGACGGCGCACGAGGCGGTGAAATCCCGCGACAGGTTCAAGACGCAGATCCAAAAGATGGCCAAGCAGGTGGTGGCGCTGGAGCGCGAACGGACGTACCTGCGCGCCGCGCTCTCCGCGGTGGGCGGCGGCCAAGAGGTTCGCCTCCCGGTGGGAACCACGCACCCCAAGCCGAGACCCGCGCCGTCCAGGACCGACTTTATGTCGGACCTCTTTGGCGGCGCCGACGAAAACGCGGCGCCGAGCGTCGGCAAAAACGGTCAATCATCCACACGCGCGTCTGACGATAACTTCCTCCAGGAGTTTAGGGATTCCATCGCCGCGCTCGAGGCGGAGGCGGCTGAGGCTGAGCGCGTGGGGCACGTGTCCCACGGCGCCGCGCGGCAGGCGGCTGCGGCGAAGGCCCGGGAGGAGAACGAGCCCTGGCGACCCGCGGGCGCGTCCCCGGCCAAGCCACCAAAGTCGCCGGGCAGGTCCAAATCGCCGGGCAGGTCCAAGTCACCGGGCAGGAGCGTGCGCAGGAGCCTCGCGGCGGAGACCGAGGAGGCGTCGACCAAGGGCGGCAAGTCCCCGTCCGCGCTCGAGCAGCTTCGCGCGAGGCGCGCGGCTTCGAGGCGGGAGTCCCCCGCGAAGGACCTCGGCGAGCCCGACCCGTCCTGGTCGTACGGGAGCGAGTCGGGACTGAAGGCTCTCTTCGCGGAGGCTGAGGCGGAGGAGGCGGCGCGCGAGGCGGCGCGCGAGGCTCAGGAGGCGTCCAGGGAGAGGCGGACCGCCGCCGCCGCCGCCGCCGAGCGGGAGAAGGATGCCCCCATCGCGGTTGAGCCCGAGCCTGAGCCGTCCCCCGAGCGTCCCAAGCAACCCGTCACCGCGGCGAGCCTCGCGGAGAAGAGGTCGCTGGAGAAGGAGGTGCGCCGGCTGGTAGCTGAGCGCACGGAGCTTATGGCGACGGGGGCGTACACGTCCTCGGACAGGGTGGTGGCGATGATCGACGAAAAGATCGCCGAGCTCACCAAGGCTGTGGCTCGATGACTCGGAGGTGTACATACTTGATTTAATACGGGTTACACAGAACCTAAATCGATGCTCATCAGGAACCTTTATTGTCTTTGTCGGGGTTATCTGGCGACGACATGATAAAACCTGGCTCTCCATCCTTCAGAGGCGCCGTCTTGATGAAGTTGTCCAGGTTGCAGACGAACTTGGGGTCCGCGGAAGCCATCTGACTGCTCTCGGGATGTCGAGCGATTCTGTACATGTCCACAAACTTGTGGTTGTGAAGGATCCGGCTGAACGGTCGCAGCTTTTTTTCCACGACAGGGTCCATCAACAGAGGATCCAAGTATATCGCCGACATCAACACCGAGTTCCCGTCCATATCCATCGCGCTGAGCGTCACGAAGATGTCTCGTACCTTCTGCCTGCCCCCGGGAAATCCATCGTTGAACGGCGAGCTCGCATCCTTGACGCTGTGTCGTAAGGTTATGATATTATTCGAGTTCCTCCAGAGTGCGTACTTGCTGCGAATCAAGGGCATATCCACCGTCTGTCCGTTTACGGTCATGCCCTGCATCGTGAACTCCATGTTGTAAAGGAATCCCATCCCGTTTTGAATCTGGTTCCTCAGCACCATGAAGCGGACTTGCACGGAGTCGTCGTTAACAACCATGTCCGGCGAGAACAATCCAGACCGAGCCGGTCGCAGCGCGCGCGCCACGATGAGCGCCGATGCCACGCTTAGCAGTAGCCAATGTGTCCAACCGTATAGTGCCAGCACGCACACCTCCAGCGGAGAGCTTGCGGTAGTCGGCTGCCAACCGAATATCTTGTCGGTGGACAGGCGCACGGTTGTCAACGAGAGCAAGAGGTTGTCCTTAAAGGTTGCGTTGGACCCGCTATCCCCTTCGAGCATCTGCGCGATGGTGAGTAGGCAGCCGCACGTGAAGATGACGATACCCTCCAGCACGATCTCGCCTCCAATGAGTGTCGGCCACGACGCGTCGTTCACCAGCATGAACCACCAGTCCTCCAGCGTGCCGAAACTATAAATTGAGCGATCGCCTTCGAGCGCACAGATGTGCGGGGTGTATACGTCGGAGTTGTGATAGACGACCGGATCGAAGACTTCCCGACCTTCCAGTGCCTCTGTTTTCTCTTTCGCGTCGCTCGAATCGACGTGAACCTTTACGGCGCTGCCGCTCCGGGGAGCGTTGTTGTTCTCGGCGTCCAACTTCGCGAACGCTTCGGAGAACTCGGGATGTCTGAACTCCTTCGGAGGGACGGGAAGGCCCAGGAACGAGCGGAACAGATGGCTCTTGTTCCATGCCAAGTATCCGTTCAATCCTCCCCGCGGGGGCTCGTGTTTGCGACTGCGCCCCATCGGCGATGCGCCGCGTTATATGGGCGAACGGCTGATAACGTCGTGCAATTTAGGCAACATGAGGTAGACCTGTTGTTAACATATGAAGATGCGAAGGTAGCTAGTTACTTCAGTGGTCTGTCTTCTCCGCCAAACTGCCATACCTGGCTTATGGCGATAGCACCCGCAGACTCGGAAGTCAGAACCCCGTCCTCGTCCCCGTTCGACGTCGCTTGGACTTCTCTTCGAACTCCTTGTGCCTCGCCTCTGCAACGAGCTGGAAGATCCGCTCCTGGAGTCTTGCCGGCAGCACTGCTGAGTTATCGGCGATGAGGCCCAGCAACCATCGCGGGTGCAGGCCGTGAAAGCACGAGAGACCGATAAGGTAAAGGGCTGTGGGCCACGATGCGTTGAGAGATATCCACGCCCACCCCACCGGGGATATGCCCATCAGATTCCTTAGAGCCACGCTGGAGGTCACGTACTGTGTTGCCCCCAAAACCATGTAACACGCCCCCATGGACTGTACCACGCATCCCCCCAAAGACACCGGAGCGTGCTCGGTCTGACCCTTGAAGATGGTGAACGCCATACCCACCGCGGTGAACGTGGCGCCGTTGCGGACCCAGTTCAGGTATGCGTTCTCGTGCGTGTAGTACATCGACCAAGCCTTGGCGGGGTCGGGATTTGTCGAGGCGCTGGCGAAGCGTCTTCCGCCGGGCGCCTGACGAGCGAGCATGCGCGACGCCGCCTCCGCGCCCGTCGCGCTCCGGGCGAATAAACCGTTAGGGCCATGGGAAACCGCGCGCTGGAACGTCGCGGCTCCCGTCAGGGCCTTCGTCGCGAGTCTTCGGAGCGACATGGTGTCTGCCCCGAACGAGACGGCACCTTTCGCTTCAGCAGTTTGGTTTTGGGGGGAACTCATCAAAATCGCGTCCCCGCAAACCGCCGGTGCGCCGGGAGCACCGCGCTCCCGGAGACGCACCCGAGCGAGCGCCGTCGCGGACAACACGAGCGATGGGGTTCTTTTCCCCGAGTCGCAAGAAGCAGCCGGCGGAGGAGGCGCGCGGGAGCGACGGGGACGGCGGCGACCCGGCCTCGGCAGCTTCCGACCCGGCCCCGGCCGTGACGACCGGGGTCCCGCGACCCGCGCTCGTATCGTCGGACCGCCGCGCCGCGCCGCCTCCCGTCGTCGCGCCGACGAACATCACGTCGTGCATCACCGCGGACGACGACGGCGCTTGGCGCTTCCAGCCGTGCACCGTCGTCGTCCACAACCCCGGCGCCGCGCCCGTGCTCTTCAAAGTCAAGGCTCTCCATCCCGACGAGGTGTTCGTCAAGCCCAACCAGGGCGCGATCGCGGCTGGGGACGATATCGAGCTCACCCTCACGTTCAAACACCCCGACGTCGCGGAGACCTCGGCCCCGAGGCCCAACGAGCTCGCCGTGCTCTCCCTCGCGTGCGACGCCGGGCACTCGCTCCCGTGCGACCCCGCGGTGGAGCAGCCCCCTTCGGTGTTCGTATCGCGAGCGTTCGACGCGGCGGACAAACACCGCGCGTTCCCCGCGCGTAAGGTGGCCGTGAACTTCGACATCACCGTCGCCAAGGCGGTGAGACGCGCGTGTGAGGCGGCGGCGAGAGAAGCGGAGGGACGCGCGTGTGAGGCGGCGGCGAGGTCGGCGAGGGCGAGGGCGAGGGGAGAGGCGGCTCGGCGGTTTGGCTGCGTGTGGCGCGCGCTCGCGAGGACGCGCGCGCTCGCGAGGCAGGGGTACTACTCCGAGGACCTGGCGAGTGAGGTGAGGGCGATGGAGGCGAGGTTCGAGTCCGGCTTGGCGGCGGCGCGGGCGGAGAACGACGGGCTGAGGACCAACCTGGAGATATCGCGGGGCAACGCGGCGAGGGAGGAGGCGGAGTGTCGCAGGCTCGAAGCCGAGATTGACGAGCTCAGTCTGGAACTGGAGCACACCAGAGCCGAGGCGGACCGCGCCAGAGCGGAGGCGAACGCGCACGAGGAGGCGGCGGCGTCGGCATCCGCCGCAGCCGGCGTCGCCGCCGACCGGCTCCTCTCCGCGGAAAAGTCGAGAGAGGAAAAGCGGGACCGGATCGTGGAGATGGTCAAGGCTGAGGCGGAGGGGAAGATCGCGCAGGAGACCACGCGCATGGCGACGGAGCACGCGCGGCGACGTAAGCTGTTCGACGACGTGGTGACGAACCTCACGGGTAGGTGCGAGGCTTCGGATAAGGAAAGACACGACGCGGTGGCAAAGTTGGAGCTCTCCAGAAGCGAGCTGGCCGACGCGCGCAGACGACTGGATACGCTCCATCGCGCCGTCCCGAACGTGCTGGCGAACGTTCACGCGCGGTGGAAGCTGGGCGGTGGCGACGGGACGTGGACGGCGCGCGTCGTGTTTGCCACGTGGCGCCACGTGGCTGTCATCGCGAGGGAATCGGAACGGCTGAACCGGTGCGTCGAGGAGCTCGTGCGTGAACGCGCCGAGCGCGAAACAATGATCCGCGAGGCTAGGCGGGAGGCCAGGTTGGACGCCGAGCGAACAGCCTCGGCGCGCGTGGTTCGGCTCGAATCCGCGAACGACGCCCTCATGACCGACCTGAGGGACGCGTCCGATGCGGCACAGCTGGCGCGGGGCGAGGTGGCGCGGCTGGCTCGGCTTCGAGAGACGGATTCGACGGAAAACGCTCGGCGGATGCGAGCCGAGTTGGACGCGAAGGAGGCGAGGGAGGAGGCGAAGGCGCACGCGCGCCGAATCAGGGCTCTGCGGGATCTCTCCTCCCGGGTGGGGCGATCGCCGGTTGAAGGTCCGGGCGGGCGCGGTGGCCCGGTGGCCGAGGACTCGTGCGCCGGGTGCTCGGACGACGACGACGAACCGTCGTCGCCCGCGTCTCGACTCGACGCCGAAGCTCGCGAGAATCTCCGGCGAGGATCGCTGATGAAGAGAACCGGCTCATCGCCTCCTCCCTCTCCCTCGCGGCGTGCGGCCTCGCGCGACCCGCACGTGCTCCTCTCGCGCGCCAAGTCGGCGGCGAGGGCGTCGTCCCAGGCGTCCGCGGGATGGGGCGGATGGGGCGACGGGGACCGCGCGACGCCGCCGCCGTCCCCCGCTGGTTGCGCACAGCTGGCGACGAGGCGAGCCGAGCGAGGCGGCGCGGGCGTGGACGGGTACCTGGCGCTGGCGCGAGCCGCGGCGAGGCGGTTCAACGAGCCGTTGGTGTCCCCGCCGGCGGCTTAGGCGGCTCAGGGGGGAAGGCGGTGAACGGGCGATGGTCGACGTGGAGGGCGCCGGTTGATTTCGAGTCTCGTCGACTGACTGACGTCGCCGAGTGCCGGGGTTTTTTCGGCGGTGACGCGGGGGTACGTGTCGCGGGTGCGACGGGGCGCGGGACGGGCGCGGGGCGCGGGCGCGGAGGTGTTGGGCGATGTGTATGTTAAGATTAGGGTCCAGACGCGTGTCGAGCGTGATGTTCGCGATAGAGTGTCCCAGTCCCGCGCCGGACGCGTCCATCGAGGTTCATTCATCTTGGAAAGAATTGCGTGCGTCACGAGAAAAGAAGGCGGGGGGTTTTACGTTCAATTTTCTGAAGCGAGGCAGGTGGAAGCGAGCCATGTTCGCGATGTTCGTTCGACGTATCCTGTGATTAAAGCGACTACAACTATGAAGATGTCCTAGTTGTAACTTTTCCGCGCGCCGTGCGTCGTCTTCCACGACGTCAGCGCGCCCGAGGCGCGGGGCCTCCTCGCCAAAATTCAACCCGTAATTCTCACGCGGCAATTATGATCTTCGCCGGGACTTACTTGGCGTACTTCTTCTTCTCGGCGTCGGAGAGCTTCTTCCACTGGGCGCCGAGCTCCTTGCCAACCTCGCCGAAGGTAAACTTGGGGTTCTTGGCGACGATCTTGGGGCGCATGGCCTTGCAGAAGAGCATGTAAGGGCCGGGGGCACGCTTGGGCTTGTCAGCCTTGTCAGCCTTCTTGGCGGTCTTCTTGATGGTCTTGGTGGCCTTGGGGGACTTGGGGGTCTTGGCCTTCTTGGGCGCAGCCTTCTTGGGGGTAGCCTTCTTGGGAGCCATGGTGGGAAGGGTTTGGGGAAAGTTTTGCGGTTGCGGGTGCAAGCGCGCGAGAGTTGTGGCCGGTTCGGGCCGCCGGATCGCGTATAATTGGAACCGCGTGAAATTTCAGTGCAGATTGGGCGGCAAATAAAAACGGATGCGTTTCATCACAAACACCAGTTTACGAACCCACATTCTTGATTCGTTTCAAAAAATATCTGCGGGGCCAACTTGGCAGCCGTGAAAATTGCCCCCGCTTCGTCGGTTGCCGTCTGAGGAATCCCGAGGCTTGTTGCTCTCGGCCCAACCGAGATTCCGCCTGCTGATGCTACACGGCTGCTGCGCCCGTGCCATTTTTTAGGGTGCCGATCGCGCCGGTGCTGGCCGCGGTGGGGGGCATCTAGCGAATAGGTGGCGGCGGCGGCGATGGCTCGTGTAGTGTCCATGAGAGCCATGGCGCTGATCGTGTTCACGCTCCTCATGGCGATCACCGCCTCGCCGGTCGTCGCGCAGCCGAAGGTGAGCCAGGTGCGCCCCGCGAGGATCTACAAAGCGTCCACCGGCCCGCTGAAGACCCCGGCGGGGAGCGGCACCAAGGCATCCCCGTCGCAATCGAGGGGCGGCAGGTGGACGCACGCCCTCTTCGAGAAGGTCCGCGGCGAGGTGCAGAGGAGCGCGCACGCGTTGCTGCACGACAGACACGACGCCCCGTTGGTCCTCCCGCTCGAGGTGAACATCGTGCTCGTCGGCTTCGACGGCGACGGCGGCTACAGGTACAGGGCGGACGCCGAGGCGCTGGAGACGTTCCTCCGACAATCATTCGGACACTTCCGCCCGAGCTCCATGAGCACCGGCCGGCCGCTGGAGGTCAGCATCGAGCTCCACTACAACGTGGTCCACGCGGGCACCGACCACCTGCGCACGATCGAGTCCGCCATATCGCACTCCGCGGAGCCGGCGGATGACGAGCCGCCGCCGCACCCGTGGGGCGACGTCGAGCTCCTTGCCAAAAAGTCCACGAACGACAACGACAACAACGACAACGACAAGCGGTGGCGCGCGTACGAGGTCGAGGCGGCGGGTCCGGTGGAGAACGCGGTTGATTTCGTCTACCGCAAGATATTCGCGTCGCTCAATCCCACGGTGCGCAACCTGGAGCCCGTCGCCGTGTTCGTGCTCAACCCCGACAAGTGTCGGATGGACCCGGGCAAAGACCACGACGCGCTGGACTGGAGGGACGCGTCGGGCATATCGCGCGCGCCCCCCGAGACGCTGTCCCCGCCGGAGCTTCTCGCCGAGGAGTGCGGGTACGCGTACAGGTACAGGTACATGGACGGCGAGGGCGCTTCGGCGGCGTGGGTCGGCGCGGGCCGATACGCGGTGCTGGACCTCGGCGCGGGTCCCGCGGCGTTGACGCGGGTGGGGCGGGGCGTGGGCGGCGCGGAGAACGGGGGAGCCGCGGCGGATGGAACCGACTGGGGCGACGCGGCGACCACGACGGAGACGTCGCTCCCGCGGCTCGGTCCCTTATTGCTGCCGTACGCGCGGTACCTGGAAGAAAACGGGGACGACGAAGGGACGAGAGCGGACTTGGTGACACGAAGGGACGCGCACATGCGCGGGCGGCTCTCCACCCTGGTGCTTTCGAGCGTGCGTCACCTGCTGGCGCCGGACGTCGCCGCGGAGACGCTCGATTTCGCCGAACGAGTCATGGTCCCCGTCATCGTGCTCAGGGACCATAACTCGTTCTGGCCGCTCGATCTGGAGAGCGCCGGACCGTTTCGGCACCTCGACGTCGAGCTCGTCAAGGAGGAGGCCAAGAAGATGCTCCAGCCCGGGCAGGAGATCGTGCTCATGACGGGTACCCACAACCTCCACGAGCACAAGCGCCTCACCGCCGCGGTGCTACGATCGCTCCGAACGTCCTCGAGGGCGGATCGTCGCAACGCGGGAAGTGGGCCGGGGCACGAGCACACCTACCACGTCACCGCGCGTCGATACCTCGACGGCGCCACGCTGTTAGAGGAGTTTCGCGGGAGCGCGGACTTGCTGGCGTCGGGGCTCGTGGGTCTGGAAGATCCGGACCTCGACGCGGCGTTTTACGCGCAGGCGAATCGGTTGGCGGATTCGACCGATGGGGACGACGAGTTGGTTGGGGACACGAACCAAGGACGGGGGTACAAACCCAAACCCAAACAGCAACACGGCACGAGGGTCGTCCCGGTGTACGTCCTCTCCCTCGCGGGTTTACCCCCCGGCGTCCTCATCGACGGCGAGTCCATGGTGGCCGCCGCGGACGATCTGGTCATCGTGCTGCAGGGCGTCGGCGATCCCAAGCTGGCGGCACCGGGCGCCGAGCAGCGCGGGGCGTGGGCGCGGGACCTGGACGCCGAATCCGAGGCGGCCACCGCGGAGCTCGCCGAGGCTGCGGAGTTTCTCGAGATGCACTCCGCGGGCCACCCGGCGCACGCGAGCGTCAAAGCCGCGGCGACGGCGGCGGCGGCCAAGGTGGCGGAGCTCGGCGCCGGCCGCGGGGAGTGGGTCCCCGTTCGGTTCGCGTCTAACGACAGGTTGGTTCACGCGAGGCCGGGGGAACCGACGCGACACGTCGTCGCCGGCGTCGCGCGAGCCCTCGGCGGCGTCGTGTCCCCGACCGAGCGCTGGTCCCCGATACACGGCGGCGTGGTGGAGAACTGGCTGTGGGCGGTGGGACACCACCCGTTCGGCCCGTTCTCGGGATGTCCGACGATGAGCGTGGTGTTGCAGGACGTGGCCAAGAGGAACGCGGCGCTCACGCGGGTGGACACCGCGTTGAGGGCGGTTCGCGCCGGCATCGCGGAGATTGAGGCGTTTGGGGATGAGTTCCTCGCGTCGCCGTTTAGATCCCTCTCCACAGACGACACAGCCGGCGACGACGACGACGGAGCTCACGTGGTGCTCAAGTCGTCGAAAGGAACGTGGCTCGACTACCTGTACAGGGACCCGAAACGCGTAGGCCCGCCCGGTCCGCTGCCGCAGTCGGTGGTGGCGCAGCTGGAGAAGGAGCTGAGGGGCGTCGAAACCGCGTTTGTGGACCTCGGGGGTAAGCTGTACAACCACGACCTGGACGAGGCGCACTCCGCGTCGTCCACCATCCTCATCGCCGCGCACGCGTTCGAGGCCAGGGCCAGGGACGAGGTGGCCCGCGCGAGGCACGGTCTGCGGTGCTGCCGGGCGGAGCACTCGAGGCCCGGCGCGGCGCGAGAACGTCGTCCGGGTGCGTTCCCAGTCGTCGCCGTCGTCGGCGCGGGGGCGTACCTCGCGGCGGCGTACCTGCGCGGCGGGAGCGGCGGGCGCGGCAGGGTGGGCGGGGCGCTGAGGGATGCCACGGGTCGGGGTCGCGGGTGGATGAAGTACAAGCGGAGGGCGCACGCGGACTGAGCGACACTACTAATAGGTACCGAAGCTTGTGACACTCACTTGGCAAACGCGGAAGGTTTCAGATGAACGCGTCGGTCCCCGGAACGCGCGTGAACACCTCGCACCCGCCCTCCACCACCCCCACGGTGTGTTCGAACTGGGCGGATAATTTACCGTCCTTTGTCACCACAGTCCAGCCGTCCTTAAGGGTCTTTGTCGCCACCGCGCCTTCGTTGGCCATCGGCTCGACGGTGAAGAACATCCCGGGCTTCAGGAGTAGCCCCTGTCCCCTTCGTCCTTTGCCGTGCTGGATGAACGGCGCCGCGTGAAACGTCCGCCCGATGCCGTGCGCTCTGAACTGGTTCACGACACCGTACCCCGCGCGACTCAGGTGCTCGTGTATCGGCTCGGTCACGTCCCCGAGCCTGGCGCCAGCCCTGCATCCCGACAGCCCCAGCCTCAGCGCCTCCCGCGTCGTTCGCACCAGCCTGTTCGCCTCATCGCTCGCCGCGTCCTCGCCCCCGACCACGAACGTCTTGCTCGTGTCCCCGTACCATCCGTTGAGCACGGTGGTGACGTCCACGTTGACGATGTCCCCAGCCTTCAACGTGACCTTGTCCGATGGCACCCCGTGGCAGACGACCTCGTTGACGCTGATGCACGACGAGTGCTTGTACCCTCTGTACCCTAAGGTGGCGGCGGTCGCGCCATTGTCGGCTATGAAATCACGCACGATCGCGTCTAGCGCCGCGGTGGTGACCCCGGGCTGGATGTGCGGCTCGACGTGGGCGAGAGATCGAGCGGCGAGCGCACCCGTATCTCGCATTCCCTCGAAATCCTCCGGCGATGAGTGAATGGGCACCACGTGTTGAGTGCCGAGCTGCACGAGAACCGAGGCCGCGAGCATCACGTAGCCGACGATCGCGACGATGGCAACCTGAGACAGCCCCATCGGGGTCTTCGCGGGCGCATCGGGGGCGGCGGGCGGCCGATAAGCCTCTTCGCCAGCGCGCTTCTTTCCCATCGCGCGACTCGTTCTGACCCAATCTGGTGGTTCCCGTGTTGTTAGTTTACAGGTTGTGACTGACTGTAAAAGCTTGCTACTCCCGTGGCGCGCCACGCCCAGGCCAAACCACCCTAACCGCGTGTATCATCGACAGCGGCAGCGCCAAAGCCTTGGCTGCGAGCGCCAAGCCCACCCCGCCGCGCGCCGCTCGTCTGTTTGCCGCCAGCTCCGGCCTCGCCATCGTCGCCGCCATCACGTCCGACATCCTAGCCATGACGAACACGTCGAGGCCCAACGCGAACGCCAGCGCGCACACGTGACCCACCTGCAGCACCGCCTGCGTCCTCCAATTAGAACCCAACGCGCCCTTGCCGCCGCCGAGCGCCGCGCAGACGGTCAAGACCGCGATGGGCAGGTCGTGACCCGGCGCCGCCCACTGACCTCCCGACTCCCACAGGCACGCGATGAGACCCCCGAGGAGTTGCGCCGCGGCGCACGCCACGAGCCACGTCGCGGTGGTTCGTCCGTCCACCGCGAGCGTCGCCTGCCTTGCGGTCCACGCGCCGATCTCGTGCCCGGACCCGCGCGCGGACCACCTCGCGCCAGTGCCGAACTTTGCCACCGCCGCGAGGTTGAGCGAGCCGAGCGATTTTCCCTTGTTACTTTCCCTTGTTACAGACTCTCCTCGCCGGTCCTGTCGCCGCGACGTCCCTTCCCTCGCCAGCCTCGCCGCGCGGTCCCTCCGGCTCTCCTTGCCCCTGAGGGGAGACGCGACGTCCTCGTCGTCGTCGTCGTCGTCGAAACCCCCCACGCCGCGCTCGACGTCGATGCCGAGGACCGAGGCGAGGATGTTGCTCGAGTTTGGCTGTGACGACGCCGCGGCGTGCGATGGCGCGGCGGGGCGTCTCGCCGGGGAGCTCTGCGCGCTCGCGGTTCCCCCCCTCGATGCCGGTGCGGTGGGCGGGGGTCTCGACGACGCGGCGGGCGCGTACGATGTTTGCCTCGCGCTTCCGATGCCCGAGTCCGAGGCGCGATGCGAGAACGAGAAGGTGGGCACCGCACCGCCGGTCGCTCCACCCGGCCGGCCCACGGGAGCCGCCGCGGCGGCCGCGGCGGCTCGTGTGCTCGCGCCCGCTGACGCGCCCGGTCCGACCCACGTGGGAGCAGCCGCGGGCGGAGGCGAGGGCGCGCGTCGTGGCTCGTCCTCCTCGTCCTCCGAGCTGAACCGGGGCGCGTCGTCTCGCGCGTCGTTCGCCGGGGCCCCGCGCGGGGGTGCGACCGGCGCGCGAGGACGCCGGCGCGCGAAGTCGAGATCGCTATCGTCGAGTTCCGACTCCGTGAAGAGAGCGCTGGTGTCGCTCTCGTCCTCGGAGAGCACCCCCATCGAAGCTTCGGCTTCGAGGTGCCCACTTCGAGTGGGAGCTGACTTTCCTCGGAGACGACTTTTTGGCATTTCAAAAACTCGGCGCGCGGATCACGCTCCAAGATGGCCATGATCGAGGAAGACTTCGAGAAGGAGGTCAAGGTGGTGGTGCTCGGCAACGGTTGCGTGGGTAAATCCTCCATGATCCGTCGGTACTGCATGGGTACGTACACGGACGAGTACAAGAAGACCATCGGGGTGGACTTCATGGAGAAGACGCGGTGGATCGACAGCATCGGCGAAGACGTGCGCGTGATGGTCTGGGACACCGCGGGGCAGGAGGAGTTCGACACGATCACGCGCACGTACTACCGAGGGTACGACTTCGACCCGATCGCCCGACGCGAGTCCCCCGACAAAAACCCTCCCTCGCGCCTCCCCACGCCACGCGACTGACATCTCAAAAAAACCCTCTCTGAACAAACCCCCCCTTCCCGACTCGCAGCGCGGGCGCCGCCCTGCTCGTGTTCTCCACGACGGACCGGGCGAGCTTCGAGGCGATCGAGGAGTGGAAGCGCAAGGTGGAGGACGTCTGCGGCCCCATCGTCATGTGCGTGTGCCAGAACAAGGTGGACATGATCGACGAGTCCGCGGTGGCGCCGGAGGAGGCGGAGGACCTGTGCCGCCGGCTCGGGCTCAAGTTTTACCGCGTGTGCGTCAAGGAAAACTTCAACGTGGACAAGGTGTTCGACTACCTCGTCGAGCAGTGGTCGCACTGCGACCGGGACGTTCGCGCGGCGCAGGCGCCCGCGATGGACATACGGGAGGTGGCGAGGCAGACCTTGATCGATCGGGGGGAGGCGGTTGCGAACGCTCCCGCGGCGGCGACGTCGCCGGCTGGCAAGAAGGCGGCCGAGCCCGGGCACTTCGTCGCCCCCGGGATGAGGGGCAAGGGGAAGAAGAAGGGGGGGGACGGGGGCGAGACGTTGAAGCTCGAGCCGACGAAGCGACGCACGACGGGCAAGAAGAAGCTCTCCAGCAGGCTGAAGAAGAGCTGCGTGATAGCCTAAACTTTTGATTGGCTCACATCGAAACAGCGTGGCAGATTGGCCATATTCCCGCGGTTTTGACCCCTTTCCCGCGGCAGAGTCGAGGGCGCCGCTGGTCATGTTGCGCGCCGCCGCGAGGCGCCTGGCGCCCGCGACACACGCGACATGGCGCATCCACAATCGTATGGCCTCGATGCCCGCCCTCGCGGAGGAACCTCCAGTGCAGGTGCGTCGCGCGACTCGCGCGCCCCCTGCGCGTCCATCATCTTGTCTCCAATTCTTTATCCACTCGATCCAAGCGGCGACCTTTCGCAGCTGACCGAATCTCCCTTCGATCCCTGACGTACAGTCGCAACCGTCGTTCCCCGGGGGTGAGCCGACCGGTCCATCGATGCGCACGCCGTGTCCCGGCCCGGAGTCCGAGCGCATGCGCGCGCAACTCGGCGCGACCCAGGAGACCGGCGCGGTCAAGTACTTCGTCGACATGGAAAAGTCGCGCGGCAATTACGTCGTGGACGTCGACGGTAACCGCATGCTGGACATGTTCTCGCACATCGCGTCCCTCCCGATCGGGTACAATAATCCACGAATGCTCGACGTGTTCCGAGATCCCGCCAACCTGACCTGGCTGGCGCACAGACCCGCGCTCTTCAACCTGCCCCCCGCGGGCTGGGCGGAGCGGATCCAGTCCACGCTGATGCGCGTCGCGCCCCCGGGGTTGACGCACGTCACCACCCAGATGTGCGGATCGTGCGCCAACGAGAACGCCATGAAGCAGGTGTACATCGCGGTCGCGAACGCCAGGCGCGCGGCGGACGGTCTCGCCGGTCCGACCCCCGAGGAGCTCGAATCGTCGATGGTCAACAGCGCGCCGGGCGCGAAGCCGTACAAGATCATGTCCTTCCACGGCGCCTTTCACGGCCGCACGCACGGCTGTTTGTCCGTCACGCACAGTAAGCCCATACACAAGCTGGACGTCCCCGCGTACGACTGGCCCATCGCGCCCTTTCCCAAGCTCAAGTACCCGTTGGCGGCAAACGTCGACGCGAACGACGCTGAGGAGCGGCGCTGCCTCGACGCCGCGATTGCGCTGATGGACGCCGATCCCGACGTCGTGGGGCTCATCGTCGAGCCCGTGCAGGCGGAGGGGGGCGATAACCACGCGTCCCCGGGTTTTTTCCGGGCACTGCGTCGCGCCGCGTCGGACCGCGGTGTCAAGTTCATCGTCGACGAGGTTCAAACCGGGTGCGCCGCGAGCGGATCGTTCTGGGCGCACGAGGCGTGGGAGCTGGACGACCCTCCGGATGCGGTGACGTTCAGCAAGAAGATGCAGATCGCCGGGTACTACACCAAGGCTGATCTGGTGCCGGACCAGCCCTACCGCGTGTTCAACACCTGGATGGGCGACCCGTCCAAAGTTCTGATGCTCGAGGCGGTCATCGACTGCGTGGAGCGAGACGGGCTCATCGCCAACGCCAGGGAGACGGGCGACGCCCTAAAGGGTGGCCTCGAGGCGCTCGCGGCGGCGTACCCGGGAAAACTGATGAACGTACGCGGCGTGGGCACGCTCGTCGCGGCGGACCTAGCCTCGGGTGCCGAGAGGGACCGCGCCGTCAAGGAACTCAGGGCTGAGGGAGTCGACATCGCGCACTGCGGAGAGGCGGCGATCAGGTGCCGACCCGGGCTGTACTTCACGCCGGAGCACGCTCGCGTGTTCCTCGACGCGTTTGACCGCGTGCTGCGTAGGATGTGAAGATCGATCGTCATGTAAGATTCTTTTGTACCGCGTCGTCGCGGCTGTAAAAAACAAATTTGTCCCCTCCCTCGGGTCGTGGCTTGATGGGAGGCTCATCATTTCATGTGAATTGAATAAGTCAGGGTTATTAAAACTTATATAAAGGCAGATGGTGCTCATCTTCAACTTGATCTGCGACACCCAGTGACGGTCCGAGCACTTATTAATAACTTAACACCGCTTTTGTTGCTGCGCCAATTTAAACGGCAGAGGCAGCCTTGAGAGGGTTGGCGTACTCGGTGCCGTTGTTGCTGGTGTCCTTTCCGCTGTACGCCTTCTCGCCGTGGATGGAGGTGTCGAGACCCTCGCTGAGAGCGGACTGGGGGGGAAGGACGGGCATGAAGAGGTTGATGACCTTGATGAGGGCGAAGGACACGACGAAGGCGTAGACGGCGCAGAAGGTGGCGCCCCAGAGCTGCTTGCCGAACTGCTTACCGCTGGCATCCGGGCCGCCCAGCCGCTCATCCGCGAGGATACCGATGAGAAGGGTGCCGAGATAGCCACCCATGCCGTGCACGGCGAACACGTCGAGTGCATCGTCGAGGTCGAACTTGTTCTTGACAACCTCGATGAGGAAGTAGCACCAGGGGGCGGCGAGGATGCCGATGACCATCGCGGCCCAGGGGTACACAAAACCGGCGGCGGGGGTGACGGTGGCGAGACCGGCGATGGCGCCGACGCAGGCACCGACGAGAGTGGGCTTGCCCTTGTGCGCCCACTCGATCATGAGCCACGTGAAGAGCGCGCAGGACGCGGAGATCTCGGTGTTGATGAGGGCGTAGCCAGCCTGCTCGTTGGCGCCAAGAGCAGAGCCACCGTTGAATCCGAACCAGCCGAACCAGAGGAGGGCGGTGCCAAGAGCGACGAAGGGGATGTTGTGGGGATCGGTGTCGAGCTCGGGCTCGAGCTTCTTGCGGTGGGGAAGGGCCATGACGACGGCGAGGGCGCCGAAGCCGGCGGTGCAGTGAACGACGATGCCGCCGGCGAAATCCCAAACTCCCTCATCGTACATCCAGCCGCCGCCCCAAATCCAGTGGCAGAAGGGATAGTAGACGAGGTGGATCCAGAGGAGGATGAAGAGAAGGTAGGGCTTGAACATGACGCGATCGGCGAAGGCACCGGTCATGAGGGCGGGGGTGATGACGGCGAACATGCCCTGGAACGCTGCGAGCAAAAACAGGAAGGGGAAACGTCAGAATTCCGTATGGAATTCAGTTTTCAAAAAGTTGCCAAAAGAATCATGAATCTCTTCCCCCTCGTTGAACGTCGTTGGAGAATTTCGGGTTGGGTACGCCGGCCCCGAAGCGCGTTCGCGGCAGCGGAAGATGCGGAGAACGCGCGAAAACGGGTCAGTCGGGCGTGAAAAGCGGTGTTTCGGACTGTGCAGCCCGGCGATTGGGTCCCGAGGACGGTAAAGGGAAGCGTGAAGCAGTCTACTCACCAGCGAAGACGGTGCCAGGGATATCGCCATCGTCATTCTCGATGCCGGAGAGCATCGCGTGGGTAGCGGGGTTGCCCCAGATGTAAGAGGTCTTGTTCTCGCCGAAGCAGAGAGAGTAGCCCCAAACGATCCAGACGATGGTCATGAGGCCCATGGAGACGTAGTTCTGCATGATCATGGTCAGCACGTTTTGCTGACGAACGAGACCGCCGTAGAAAAAGGCGAGGCCGGGGGTCATGAGGTTGACGAGCCCGCAGCTCATCAGCATCCACGCGGTGTGACCGGCGTCGATGGCCATGGTGTTGAAGTTAACTGAAACGAGGTCGTCGAGACGAACGAAGTTTCTGTGCCACGAGCGAAGCGCTGCTCAGGCGGAGTGACGCCTTCCGCCGCCGCCAATCCCCTTAACGAACTCGACAAAACGAACAAAATCCTGACTAACTAACACGGCCGCGGAGAGGGTGCATTGAGACTGGTCAAATTTTGACGCGCTTTTTTCACTTTTTTATGACTCACAACGCGTGGAATTCCAATTTCCGAAGTTTGGAGATTCTCTGCGCCCGTCTTTTCGATTTGCGAAAGGTCACCCATTTTGCATCACGTTTTCTGGGTTTGCAAACCATCGCGATGAAAATGTCGTCTCCTTTGTGAAAAAATCCAGGTTGAATCTGCGCAGTGGAGGCCCTCCTGGCAATTTTCAAGCGGGAAAGCGCGCCATCTCGAGTTCGCGGCGCATTCCGAACCGCGAGCACGCAATCCCTGAAACTTCGGGTGTGAAAAGTGAACTGAGATTCTCGCGTTCCCGCCTCCGTGGTATCAAATTCTGACTAAGCAGCAGTGACCCCCCACGAAAAACTCACATTTGAAAAGGCAAATTCCAGCGAGGCACGAAATGCCGGACCGTGCTCTCCTATCTGCGTCGACGATGGCACCGCCTCAGTGCGTTTTCGGGGTGACTCGAGACTCATCCGATGGACAAAGCCGGCTCTACTTCACCTCCTCGTCGTCATCGTCCTCGAAGCGCCCGGGATCGTCCCTGATCAGATCGTCCACGCCCGGATCGATCTGCAGCATCTCGTCGAACCGGTCCAGCGCCGCGCGCCTCCCCTCGGCGCCCGCGCCGCGCATCACCTCGTCCTCGTCGTAGAAAAAGCCGCCGCCGTCGTCGTCGTCGTCGTCGTCGTCGTCGGGGTTCATCGCGGCGCACTCGCACAGCACTCGGAACATCTCGTCCAGACCCGCGGTGTCCTTGGGGACGATGCGCAGCTCGAACATGTCGTCGTAGTCCCCGTCGCCGCCCCCCGCGGAGAACCCGTCGTCGTCGTCGTCGTCATCCTCGTCTTCTTCGTCGTCGTCGTCGCCCGCTTCCTCCGGTCGGTCGGTGCCCCCTCCGCCGCCCGCGATCGTCGCCCCGAAGCCCTCCGGCGGCGTTCCCTCGACCTGCGCGTATATGCACGGGCTCGTGAAGTCGGCGTCGCCGTCCTCCGCGCCCCGCGACACCGCGTGCATCGTGAGCGAGGTGAACGGCACCTCGTACCCGGCGCAGTCGGCGCCGTCCCCGAACCACACGAGGCGGCGGGTGGTGATGTGGAGAGTCCCGGCCGCGCCCTGGACGTCGTCACCGATGTGAAACGATACCGGAACGGTGAGCGCGACCGCCTCTCCGTCTGAAAGCGACGGGGGACGGGGGAGCGAGGGTCAGATCGGGGTCACGGGGCGGCGTCGGCACGATCGCGTATCGGATCCCGGGCGAAGAAGGGCGGCGGGCGGGCGCGGGAGGGGGCGCGCGCACCGGCGACGTCGCACACGGGTCCGCCGTCGGAGGCGCGCTCGGTGCAGATTTGGAAGCCCGCCGAGTTCATCTTCGACTCTCCCGCGTCACTCCGCGGTGCCCGTCGTCGCGGCTGGCGCCGAAGAAATTGGCCAAGAGGGTCATCCAGTCCGCGTCTTTCTCGAAGTCCCGTTTTGGCAGATGCCGGCCGTCGGCGACTCTCAGAGCGTGAGACGCGCGTCTCGACCCGCACGAGCGCGCCCGGGCGCGCGCACGGAGTCGAAGACGCGCGAAGGCCGGACCCGGGGACCCTCGGTGCCCCCGCGCTGTAACGCGGACGCGTCGTCTCTTCGTCCCCGCGGGCGTCTCGGGCACCCCCCGGGTGGACGTTGGGGGACGCGATGGGCGAGGAGGACGAGGCCGGCGACGTCCCCGACGCGGTCGAGCGGGTCCCCGAGGTGACGTCCAAACCCGGCGGGATGTTTCGTGACCTCCTCGAGGGATCGTTCCCTGAGCTGTACGAGGAACCGAAGCCGGAACCCGAGGGCGGGGAGGGCGAGGAGGGGGAGGACGGTGGCGACGGCGATGGCGCCCCGGCGGAGCCCCCGGCGGGTGATCCCCCGGCCGAGGGCGAGGAGGACGCCGAGCCCGAGGTGGATGAGTACCAGCAGCGAATAGACGCCATCAGAACTCAGGTGCGAGCGCGTCCCCGCGTGACGCGCTCCCCGCTTCGCCGGCCGCGACCGCGTCGCGGGGCCGGTCAAACGTTCCTCCCGTTCCCCGACCGAAGCCCGCGAACTGACCCCCGCCGCGTATTCTCCAGACCGCCACGCAGGTGGAGCAGATGGACGAGCTCGAGCGGTACCTCGAGGAGCGCACCGCCGCGGCGGACGAGCTCGAGCGCGCGCGCATGGAGGAGAGGGATTCGCTGTACACGATGGACCACAGGAACGCGCGAATGCCCCGGCTGCCGCACGATTTGGACCTGGACAGGGACCGCGTGGAGGGCGTCGGCCTGTTGGACCCGCGGACGCTGATGGAGGATAACGAGCGGAAATTACGCGCCAGCGCCGCGCCGCCGTCGACGCTGGAGTTTCTGGACGAGACGCGCGAGCCCAAGTACATGGAGCCGACGGAAAACGAGCGGGTCCGCGACGCGATGCGTGTAAGGGAGAGGGAGACACGGAGAGGGAAACATTCCGAGTACCCCCGGCGGCTGGTGTTCAGCGCCGAGGAGTGGGAGCGCAAGAAACGGGACGCCGAGGACCGGCTGAGGGAGCTGGGACGAGTAATGACCCCGGGGCAGAGGGACTTGGAGGAGCGGGTCATCGCGGGTATGCGGCGCAAGCAGGCGTATCTTCGCAACCCTCGGCACCCGGAGGTTCCGTCTGCACTCGACGGCACCGAGCGAAAGAGGGTGGGCGCGGCGATCGACCCGACGGACGTGTTCGTGGTGGAGCCCGACATCGTCGAGTTCCACCAGTTCGAGCTCGGTGAGACGTACGAGATGCGGCTGACGATCCGGAACAAGTCGGCGCTGAGTCGACGGCTGCGGATCCTGCCCCCGCCGTCGAGGCACTTCAGCATCACCGAGCTCAAGTACCCGAGCAACCACGGCCTGTTGGCGCCGGGAAACGCCGCGTACGCCACCGTCAGGTTCAAGCCCGACTCGCTGGCGGACTACGAAGACTTCGTCACGGTCATCACGGAGACGAGCAAGTTCAGGGTCGAGTGCTCCGCGAGGCGACACCCGCCGTGCCTCACGTTGGACCAATCCCTCGACGTTGGATACGTTCTCGTGGGCAACGACGTGGAGACGCGGATGCCCTTCAAGAACGTGGGCGGAGAGGGCAGGTTCCGGCTCGTCGACGAGGCGGACTGGCCGGAGCACACGACGCCGCTGACGTTGCCCAACGAGGACGCCATGCTCTCGCGGGGCGAACTTAAAGATCCGGAGCCGGTGCCGTGCATCGGCGTCGCGCCGTTCAGAATCGGACCGGGGTACATGGAACTCGCGCCGCTGGACGTGGAGCAGCTCCGGATAGGCTTCGCGCCCCCAGGGCCCGGAAGCTTCATGCAGCAGTTCAGGATGGTGTGCGACAACAGCCAGGTGCAGACGTTCACGGTGACGGGAAGAGGGACTGTGCTGGACGTGGGACTGACGGAGATTGACGCTCGCGCGACCATCCCCGGGGAGCTCACGCAGGGGCCCGTGTACTTCGGCAAGGTGGTTCCCGGGTCGGTCAACACCAGGACGTTCACGGTCAAGAACGCCACGATGGTCCCGGTGCCGTTCGTGTGGGAGCACCCGAGGGAGGCCGGGATATTCGCCGTCGACCCGCCGCTGGGCGTGTTTGAACCGGATTCCGTCAACGCCTTCACCGTCACGTTTTCGCCGAACGATTTAACCCCGTACGAAGCGGACGTGAGGCTGGTGGTTGACGCGTCCGTGCCCGCGCGCGTGCCCCACCCGGAACACCCCTTCGCCAAGCCGGTTCTCATCGAGGATTTCTCCGTCTCCGGCGTCGGCGCGGAGAGGCACTGCACCATAGACACGAACCTGGTCAACTACGCGGGATCGCTGCTGCCCGGGCGACACTACGACCGCGAGGTGACCGTCGTGAATCACAGCGACGCGGCGGCGCCGTTCAGGTGGGTCGGTCACGACCCCGACGCGGGCTTACTCGTGTACCCCCACGAGGGGATCCTGGAGCCCAACGGCGGCTGCGTGACGTGCGTCGTGGAGCTCACGCCGCCGCGGGTGCAGCGCTTTGACGCGCAGATGAGTTGCGTGGTTGAACACGGACCCACCTTACCCCTGCGGGTCACCGCGGAGGTGGAGGGGCCCGAGGTTGCGATCGCGCAGTCGCAGGTTGACTTTGGCCTGCTTCAGCAGCACGTGGCGGGAGATACGTACCTGCTCATACGCAACCAGAGCGCGATCGCGGCGACGTGGGCGCTGGAGGAACGAAGGCCGCAATCGGTTGACGGGGCGCCGGCGCCGCGTTCGGAGATTGTATTTTCCGTCGCCGAGGGCGAACTCCCGCCGTACGCCGAGGTGGAGGTGGAGTGCACGCTCGTGCCGTCCGCGCCCGGTCCGTACAGGAGCAACATCGTGTGCGTCGCGGGCGGCGGGCGGGTCAGCGTCGTCGCCGCGCGCGCCGACGTCCTCCAGCCCCTCTGCGCGCTATCCACCGCCGAGGTTGACCTCGGGACGTGCTACGTGAACGTGCCGGTGGAGCGGGAGATTGTGGTCCAGAACATGACCATGCTCCCGGCGGTGTTCCGGTGGTCGCCCGAGCCCGAGGGCGAGAGCGAGGAGTGCGCGGACTCGATGGACTTCGACGTGGACTGGCGCGAGGATGAGATTCCGCCCGGCGGGTCCAAGGCTGTGCGGTTTATTTTTACGCCGCTGAGGCCTTGCGCGAGGTACGAGGCTCTGGTCGCGATGGACGTCGACGGCGCGGCGAAACCGTTGGGTTTCGCCCTCACCGCCGACGTCAGGGGTCTGAGCGTTGAGTACGAGGTGTTGCGTGGTTTGAACGGAACGCCCGTGGCTGGTGACGCGTCGCACGTCGCGGACAGTTCCGTGCTCGACGACCACGTCCGGGTGGATTTTGGCGACTCGTGCGAGGTTCGCGAGCACGCCGCCATGGAGGTGCTCATCAAGAACACGACGGCGATAGAGACGTCGGTGAGGATCGACGTCGAGAGGCACGGCGTGCCGGACGCGGTGGGCATGAGGGTGATGGAGTGCTGGGCCGCGGCGAGGGGCGCGGACGCCGCCGGTTTGAGCAAAGGCGGCGTCGCGAGAAGGGGCGCCAAATCCGTCGGGGGCGTCGCGGGGGGCGACGGTATCGTGGCCCACACGATGGGACGGACTCAACTGATGGAGGCTGCGAGTTACACGAGCACCGTGTTCGGCGCGGCGTCCACGTCGGGGCCGGACGCGCTGAGGTCGTCGCTGCGCCCGCACGAGCCGGCGACGCACGAGCACCGAGGGGGTACGTACGAACACCTCGGGGGAATCAAGTCTGTGTCGATGAAACACGGCGGCGCGTCGTTCGCGCGGTCGCTCCGCGGGTTGACCCAACCCTCCCTCCTTCGGGGCGGGTCCCTGCCGACGATCGCGGAGAAGCGTGGCGGCAAGAAGTCGGGAGCGGCCGTGCCCAGGACGAGGTCCGACGCGCCCGTGACGCTGAGCGCGGAGCACGAGAAGGTTTCGTTCTCGAGGGGCCTCGGCGTTCAGATGCACGCGACCCGGAGCGCGCACGAGGCGGACGCGGAGGCGCTCAAGTCCGGCGACGGCGTCGCCTTCGTCGTCTACCCCTCATCGGGTATCCTCCCGCCCTACGGCGAGTTCAGGGCCATCGTCACCGTCGTCAGCGACATGCCCGGCGAGTACTTTGACGCGTTGCGGTGCCGAGTCGGCGACATGCCCGAGCGGCGGCTGCCCGTCCGCGCGGGCATCACCGGCTCACCCCTGGTGGTCCAACCCGTGAGGTACTCCCCGATGGGTTACGACGCTTACGGCCCGAAGGGTCCGAAGCGGTTCGCGGGTTTGGACTGGGGTTCCGTGCGCGTCGGCGCGCCCGGCTCGACCAAGCGGTTCTTCTGCGTCAACTACGGCCCCAAGGACATGGTTGTCGAGTTCCAACCGTGGCTCGACCCGGATCCGAAAAATCCAAAGGATGCCGACGTTCCCGCCGCGCTCGCGACGCTGAACCTGGACGAGATCGGCGGTCGCGTCGGCGTGGACATCGTCGGTAAGGGGAGGATGTGCCAGCGCGTGGGACCGTTCAAGCTCGTGCCGGCGCCCGCCGGACCGGGGTTGGTGACGATTCCCAAAAGAGGCGGCTGCGTCGGGTTCGAGGTGGAATACCGGTACGGCGGGACCAGGGCCAAGCGTTTCGTCGGGTCCGTGGTGGGCACGCAGCGCGTCGCGGACCACGAGGCTGTCGAACCCGAACTGACGCTGGAGCTGGGATGCGCCAAGACGAAGCTGCGGATCGGGGGAGTCGACGGCGACGGGGACGAGGTGGAAGCCGCGATGGCAAACGCCGAAGCGAAACCGATCAGCGTGAGCATCGGCGGCGCCATCGCGCCGGGCCGCGCGCAGCCGCCCAAGCCCATGAAGCCGCTCGTCGTCAGACTCACCGCGGACGCCTACCACCCCCGGCTCAAGGCTGACCAGAACGATTCGTTCAACTGGACCTGCTACGCGCATCGGCACGTCTCGCACTCGTCGTACTTCCGAACGGTCACCTTGACCAACACCAGCGCGGAGGCTGCCGCGACGTTCAGGATGAAACTCGTCGCGCCGTTCTCGGTCGTGGAGATCGAATCGTCGGTGCCCCAGCTCGCGTTCGGCCGCGGTCGCGTGATGACCCGCGCTGGTATTTCCCCCGATGCATCAGAGGAGAAGAGCGTTATAACGCTGCCACCGAGGGAAAACGTTCAGGTGACGATGCGGTTCACGCCGCCGGACCCGGACGTGGACGACGCGGGGCACGTGTACAGGGACGACTACGAGAAGGACGCGGCGCTCGTCGTCCTGTACGACAACGGCGACGTGCAGAACTTCCCAGTCACGGCCAAGTACATCCACCCCGAGCTCAAGGCTTCGAAAGCTGAGCTGGACTTTGGCCGGGTGCACCCGCGCGCGGCGAAGGAGCTCAAGGCTCTGCGCGTGACGCTCACGAACGACACGCCGACGGATGCCGAGTGGACCGCCACGTTCGTTGGTCCCGGCGCGCACGCGTTCGAGTGCGTGCCGCCCGACGGTGTGGTCAAAGGGAAGGGACCCACGGGGTTGGCGCAGTCGACGGATGTGGAGATTTTCATGTCGCCCGACGGGGAGGGGGAGTTTAGCGCGAACGCGGACTTTGGCGTGAGGGCGGGACGCGGGTGCGGGATCTCGCTCCGCGGTGAGGGGACGTACGCGGAGGAGGAGGAGGGCGGGAAGATGCCGAGGTTCGACCCGGTAGAGGCCCCCATTAGCTTGGTTGCAGAGGCAGAGTGACTGCACAAACTAGCATTTGGAACATCCTGTTTTGCGGATTTGGGCATTTGGTCCGGGGGTCAAACTTTCTCTACAGATCCGGCTCGTCCTACCGACACAGAGCCTTGCGGGCGATCTTCCTCGACGACGTATCGGGACCCGCGAGGTGAGCGCGTGGTTAGGAGGTAAACATGTCGTACCGCGAGATTCGAAGTGCGTGCAACGCCCTCGTCCCGCCCCTCAGCGCGTCGTCCCGTCGTTCCAAACGGCTCACTTTTTTCTCTCCATCGTGCCGTTTTCCCCTCTCGCGCGCGCCCGCTGACCCGGCCGACCGAACCCTCCTCTCCACCCGCTCCGCTCGCAGACTTCACGGAGTGCATGCGTTCCCTGGGCTACCCGCGCATCATCTCCGTCGAGAACTTTCGCAATCCCAACTTCGAGCTCGTCGCGGACTGCCTGGACTGGCTCGTGCAGAGGTTCGACGAGAGCGCGGACATCGACGACGACATCAGCACCGAGACGGACAGGGTGACCTTCCTCAAGAACGTCTCCAAGGTGTTCATGTCCAGGGCGCGGTTAAAGCTCAACATCAAGAGGCTCTACGCCGCCGACGGGTACGCGCGTCCCCGAAGACCACCCTCCTCCAACCCTCCTCCAACCCTCGCCACCCACTTTCAAATCACCGAGCGACATACAGGGCACCCGCGCTCACCTCGCCGCCCCTCCCGTCCGTCCCACAGGCTCGCCGTCAAGGAGCTTCTCAAGATCGCCAACCTGCTCTACCAGGCGACCAAGAACGCGGACGAGGACGACGCGACGGACCCGGAAGCAGCGACGGACGCCTTCGAGCTCGACGCCGGGGCTTTCGACGTGAAGCTCGTCCGAAGACTCGCGAGCGAGATCACGCAGAGGGGCGCCGCCATCTACGACGCCCTCGGGGACGAGAAGCGCCTTCGCGGGGAGCGCGCGAGGGCGGTGGGGCGGGACGTGGACCTGGACGAGATCGAGGCGCAGGTGCAGGAGCAGATCGCGTCGGTGCGGGACAACGTCCAGGGCCTGGAGCGTATGCTGGGAGACTTGAGACGGGACGAGGAATCGCTCGAGTCGAAGATTGAAAAGCGCCGAGCCGAGCTCGAGCGAGCGGAGAAGCGGCTCAGCGCCCTGCGTCAGGTGCGACCCGCGTACATGGACGAGTACGACCAGCTCGAGGCTGGCATGGACGAGATGTACGAGGCGTACGTGGAGAAGGTGAGGAACCTGGACTACCTCGAGTGGCAGCTTCGCGAGATGAGCGCGGATGAGGACGCCGCGCGGGAGGAGAAGGAACGGGAGCTGCGCGACATGCAGCGGCGCATGAGGAACGAGGAGATGAAGATCCTGCGGGGCGAAGGGAACGTGGGCGGCGACGACGAGGACTTCGACGTCGACGAACCCGCGCGCGCGAGGCCGGGTGCGGCGGCGCAGAGGAGGTCCCCGCCGAAGGGTCCCGTCGCGAAGAGGTTCGGCCTCGACGGAGGGACCCGCGCGGGATCGCGTGTGGGTTCGACAGGGACCGGGATGGGCGGACGACGGGAGCCGGCGGTGACGGGGAGCATGACGGGCGGGGACCTCAGCGGGGACAGCAGCGAGGGGGAGCTGTTCGAAGAGGACGATTCGTCGGGTTCGGACAACGACTTCTGACGTTGACGAAACATAGCACCAGACGTGAATAAACGCAGCAGGTCACGATCGGGAAAAACACCGGTTGCGCCCCTTCGCTCAGTGCTCAGTGCGCGGGTTCGGTGACATGTCCACACCGGGAGGCGACCGCGAGCCGTATCCACCGCCTCCGCGCAGGCGCGCACGGTCCAAGGCGTGCTGGGGGGCCATGTTGTTCGATAAGCGCATGGAGGACGCCGGAATCCCCCCGTGGTGCGCGGGACTCAACTACGGACGGTCAAATCCGCCAAGGCACGACAGCTTCGAGGACGCCTCCCCCCCGAACACACTCGGCGCGTTCAAGTACGTGTGCGTCGGGTACGCGGAGCGCAAGTACCCGTTTTACTCGAAGGATGCTGACGAAGGGGGCGGTGAGGGCGGGGCGAAAGGTGGGGAGCCGAACAAGCTCCCGTACTGCGAGGGGATCCTCATGCTCGTCACGGACAAGGAGGGCGGCCTGGAGAAGCCGCCGCGGGCCGCCCGCGTCGTGAAGGAGCGTACCCGGGACGCGGACGAGGACGCGGACACGATCGATGCGTCCACGAGCGGCGGCGAAGGGCCCGCGCGCGCGGGAAGGCCCCTGCCCGGCCTCGGCGTCCCGGGCCTCTCATCGGACGGGGCGCGGGCGAGGGAGCGGGGAGGCGGACGAGTCGACGCGCGAGCGGGTGACAAACCAATCGTGGAGCCCGGGTACGTCACGCCGAGCGCCGAGTTCGAGAGGAAGTTCATCAAGAGCGCGGGGAAGATCGTGAAGAACATGAAGCGACACGCCGACTACATAGCCACCACGGTCTACCGCGCAGTCGGAGGCGGACCTTAGCTTTGGTTGATTCGTTTGTTTGGACAAAGGTACGTCGTTCGTCATACCAGTCCTGATACCAGTCCTCGTTCGCCCCGTCACCTAAACCCATCACCGCCGTCACCGCTCTCGTCGAAACGCACCGCCCCGATGTCGTTCGACCTCGCCCACATCGCGTCGTCCGCGTCCGATCCGCCCCGTCCCAGCCACGGCCTCGGCGACCCCCACGTGTAACACGTCCCGCCGCCGTCTTTGGTAACCCTTTGGTCGTCTTTGGTAACCCCGACGCACGCCCCTTTCGACCCGCCCATCGCGTCCACGACGCTCCCGCACGCCACCGCCGCGAACGCCCGACCGGCGCACAGCGACGCGGGCGACCGCACGTTCCTCATCGCGCCCCATAACCTGCCGTCGTCCCCTCGACCGAACCCGTACAGCGACCCGTCGGCGGCTATCGCCAGGCAGTGCTCGTCGCCAGCCACCACCCGCTCCACCCTGACGTTCTCGAGCGCGCCGCGGAGGGGACCCGCGGGGGACGTCGCCGTCCTCGTGTGCCCGAGCCCCGTCTGCCCCTCGTTCCCCTTGCCCCACGCCCACACCCCGCCCCGCGTGTCCACCATGAGCGCAGTCTCGTGGCTCATGTCGAGGTACACCGTCTTGGGCGCGTTCTTGACTCGGCGCGGATTGGGCGGAAGCCGCCGTACCCACGGCTCCGTCTCCGACTGCTCGTAGTCGTCCCCGCTCAGGTTCCCGCCGCTCGCGACGCGCCCCACGCTCATCTCGTTGCAAAACGCCGTCCACACCCCACCCTCGACGTCTAAAAACACGGTCCGGTGCTTCCCCGCCGACGCCGACACGAACCGAACCCCGAGGTCCCAGACGTGTTTCAGGCGCTGCGGACGTTTCCAAACCGTCCTCGCGACGTACTGATCCCCTCCCCCGCCCCCGAACGTCCACGCGGGTGACCCGGGAAGTCCCAGCTGTCCGCTGTGATTGTACCCAAACGCGTGCGCCGCGCCCGTCGCGTCGACAACCACCGTGTGCCACGTTCCGGCGCTGACGCTCGTCGCGAACGCGACGCAGCCGTCGTCACCGCTGTCGTCGCAGCTGTCGCGGGTACGGCTGTCGAGACCGAACCCCGCCACGCGCGTGGGTCGCGGGTCGGCGGGGGCGTCTTCCAGCTCAGACTCCAAAGTCAGCTCGTGCCTGACGAACCCGACGCTGGGTCGGCCCAGCTGGCCTTGCCGGTTGGCGCCCCACGTCCACAGCCCGCCGCGGTCGTCGACGCACGCGACGTGTCCGTCACCGACGGAGACACCGGTGATTCTCACTCTCGTTGGAGCGAAGAGCGTCGCGCGCGGATCGACGGAACCTTCGTCGCCTTCGTCGCGTGGATGGGTGAAACTTTTTGTTTCGACGGGACCCCGACTGCTCCCCCGCCGCGGCGCCAACTCGGAGTCGAACCGGACGACGCGGGGGGCGTGTCGGACCGTGCGCGTCGCCGTCGGCGCGTCGGTGAACCGGTTGACGGCGACGGATGCGGTGCGTGCGGTCGGCGCGTCGTCCTCGTCGGACTGGCCTCCGTCGCCCAGCATGCCGTGCCCCACGTCGACGCCCCACGTCCAGAGCCGTCCGCGGGCGTCCACCCTGCATGCCATCTCCGCTCCCATCCCCAGCGTCGCGTCCGGCCTGTGGCACCTTCGATGGACCGCGCTCCACGACTCCGCGCCGCGGGGTGGTGCGGTCGGGTCCGCCGCGGGATCCACGAGGAAGGGCAGCGACGCGCGCACCGCCGACTCGGACGCGGACTCGGCGAGGCTGCGGGCGCCATGGCCGAGGGCGGGTCTCGCGGCGACGTCCACCGCCGCGAGGTCCACGGGCGAGAGGAGGCCGCGCGCGGCGGCGAGGGTGACCGCCAGGCGCAGGACCTCGCCGTCGCCCACCGATATCGCGGGCGACGGCGACTCCCCATCCACCCTCTGCGCCATCGCGGTGTGCGGTGAGCTAACATCGCGACGGGGCTTTCTCCGCTCAGCTGGTATCGGCCACCTCAGCTGCGACGCAGGTTTTTGGCGGCAGGATCTGGAACCCCCACGCGCAGAGTTGAACGCACAGCGGCCCACACCCGCTCGTCAGACCCAACAGCACACACGATGTCCGCAGAGGAAGAGACCAAGCCGGTGCGTCATCTCGCCCCGGCGATCCGCGGCGACCCTCCCGCGTCCGATCGGCGACCCCGCGCGTCGGCCGAAATCTGGCGGCTGCAGCGCTCTTTTTTTCCCCTCGATCTCGTCGAAACGCGCGCGACCTCCTCCGCGTCCCCGCGGCCCGCGCTGACGCCCGATGCCTCCCGCGTGTTTCCCAACAGACCGAGGAGAAGAAGGAGGAGACTCCCGCCGCGCCCATCTTCGGCTTCGGCGCAGCGGGCGGCTTCGGCGCCGCGGCCACCTTCGATCCCAGCGCCTTCGCGTCCGCCCCCAAGGCTGCGGCCGAGGGCGGCGACGACGACGACGACGCCGCCGCAGCCGCAGCCGCCGAGGCCGAGTGCAAGGCCGAGTTCGTTCCCGTCGTCAAGCTCGAGCAGGTCGAGACCGCGAGCGGCGAGGAGAACGAGGACGTCCTCTTCGAGGCCAAGTCCAAGGCGTACCGATTCACCGAGGGTGAGTGGAAGGAGCGCGGCCTCGGTCCCATCAAGCTCCTGCAGGACAAGGACAGCAAGAAGATCCGCGTGCTGATGAGGCGCGAGAAGACCCTCAAGGTGTGCGCCAACTTCTTCGTCAAGCCCGGCACCAAGGTCGAGGAGCACGCGGGCAGCGAGAAGGCCAGGGTCTTCACCACCATGGACTGCTCCGACGGGGATATCCGGCCGGTGATGGTCAACATGTGCGTCAAGTTTGGCTCCGCGGAGAAGGCGCAGACGTTCCAGGACGAGTTCGAGAAGGCCATGGAGGTGATGAAGCAATTCGAGGGTGAGGAAAGCGAGGAAAAGAAGGACGGGGACGCCGCGGCGGACGCGCTCGCCGATAAGGTGGCGGAGGCCAAGGTTGGTGAGGAGGAGAAGAAGGAGGAGGCGTGAACCCAAAGCTGAGGAACCGAGGGTGTGAAAAGCCGCGATTGGTAAAGCCGCGTTTGAATCGCCAAACGAACGCCAAACGGCGAATACCAAACGGCGAATACCAAACGCGGCGCAACTCCCTCGTCTTCGTCGGTCGTAGCCCGTGCAGACGTCCGAAAAGACTGCCAAATAGACCACGATGCGTTTTCAACACGACGCGCAAGGACGTTGGACCCAAAACGCCGTCAAACAGCACCCCCCAAAACAACTACCCCGCCAAATCCCGCCTGCGTCCCTCCGCCACGTCTCTCGCCGCAACCACCTCCGGGATGTCCCCGGGCAGACACGCCAGCACGTCGCGAGCCGCGGCCACCACCCCGAGCGCGTTCACCCGGTCCCCGACCCACCCGCGCCCTTGACGCCTCTGCCTCCTCGCGACGGCGATGGAGTCCATCGCCTCGCGAGGGTACCCCCGAGCTCCGCGCGGGCCCCGGCCGGCGACGAGGGTCATGAGGTTTTTCCTTAACGCCTCGAACGCGTCGTCCGGGGTGAACTCCAGTATGTCCTCCGCGTCGTCCCGCACGGCGACGGCCCACATGTCCCCGAGATCCTCCCTCAGCATGGCCTCCACCGCGGGGGGAAACGCGGCGTCGAGCGCGTCGAGGACTCGCGACACGGACGCCGCCGCCTCGTCCGAGTTTGCGGGAACCCCGCCGCGGGTGGCGGCGGGTCCCTGCCGCGACGATCCTCCTCCTCCCGCGAGAGTCGTTGGGTCGTGACCGAGGGTGCCGCGCGGGGCGGGCGCGGCGCGGGGCGGTGGAGGCCACGCCGAGGGGACGAAACCCCCGCTTTCCCCGGCTCTCTCCCCGACGGTGACAGACTTTCCCCTCCCCGGCGCTGCGGTGACGTCGGCGACTACCCCGCGGACGCGTTCCTCCGCGCCCGCGTAAAACGACCCCACCGCGCGGAACAACGCCAACACGTCGTTGGCCTGGACGTCGTTCGGGTGGAACGCGCAGACGGGCACGTCGCCGGGTCCCGCGACGGACGCCGCCGTGACCGCCGCGTTGACGTCGGCGGTGAGGAGGACGACGACTTCGCCCAGCGACTTTCGGCGCCGCTGACAGAAGTAGACGATCTCCTCGTCGCCGCCTTTTTCCAAACCCTCCGCGCGCATCCGCACCCTCATCGCGCCGGCGTCGGCGGGTCCCTGCACCAAGAGCTCGGCGTCCCCCTCATCGACACGAGCGGCGTCCCTTTGTGTATCGTGTTCGTGTTTGTGCCGAGCGCCCACCAACCTCCGCTCGAGGGCTCGGTTCACGCTCCTCGCCAGCGCCGCCACCTCCGACCTCCTGTCCCCCGTCCCGCTCCCCGCCCCGCCCGCGTGGGTCTTCAGCCCGTCGAGCTCCTGCACCACCTTCCTGGGCACCGCCACGCGCGCGCGCGTGACCGAACCGTCCGCGCCGATGCGGGCTCGGAACCTTCCCAGCAATCGATCGAGCGACGCGCCGCCCTCGTGGACGAGCACGTTGGTGTCCGGCACGATCGTCACCACCCTCGGGCCTGAAGACTGGCCGGTTTCGTGGGTCGTGGACATGACCCCGCCGTCGGCGTGCGACAGCCCCGCGTCGTTCGTGTCCAGCAGCGAGCGCTCGTGGGTGGGTCGGGGCGTCGCATCCGATGCTTCGGGCACGCGCCCGTGGCGCAGGTGGTCGAGCTCGTGCAGCGCAGCCTCGAGCACCGCCGCGTCCCACTCCATGTCTTCCTCCTCGCCGTTGGTCCAGTCCTCCTGGCTGAAAGGGACGGCGTCGTCCATGTCGACGTCCATGTCCATGGCGTCCCCCCTCCGTGCCCAACCGGGTGCCCACCCGCGACTGGGTCGAGCCCCGGGACCGCAATCGCCGTCATCACGCGTCGAGTTCACCGGCGGATCTCCGCGTTTGAAACCGCCCGAACCGTCGCGGCTTTCAGCGTCCGCTTTCGAATGGCGAATCCGAAAATATCTTTGTCAACAGAACTCCCGCGCGAACAAAACGAAGCGACCGCGGGCACTGAGAGCCGCGCGCGAGCGAACAGCGGGCGCGCGTCGAGCGATTCGCGGGCGAGAAACGCTCGTCGCCGTGCGGTGAATCCACGAACCGCGCGAACCCTATCGAGGACCCCGCGGGGCGTTCACGGCAGCGCGGCGCAAATGCTCTCCGGACTGCCAGGTCAGCCGCGGAGCGCAGCCAGGGTGTTCAGGAGCGTGGAGCGGTTGTGGTCGTGCCACCGCTGCGGCTTCGTCAACTCCGGGATCATCCCGCGGTGCTCGGCGTGCGACGAGCAGGCTACGTCGCCGGGTGATGCCGTGGACGCGATAATGCTCGAACCCGCGCCCGAGCTCGACCACGGGGGCCGCGAGGTGACCGACGAGCATGTTGGGCAGGTCGTGTCCGAGCCCGGGATACTGCCCGAGGTTGAAATGCCCCCGGGCGCCCTCGCGGACCCGCTCGCCGCATTCGACCGGCACACCCCCGAGGATTCCGATACCGAGGCGAGCACGAGCGAACCGGATAAGAGGACGTGGGAAGATTCCCTGTTCACGCTCGTCGGGCGCCTCGCCGCCCCTGCCACCTTCCTCATCAACGGTGCGCGCAACGACATTTTCCAAAACCGCCGCTCCGCCGAACCGAACCCGACCCCAAACCCGCCAAACCCGTCTCACCCCACGCTAACCCCTATTACCCGCTATTTACCCCTCACGCCGCTGTTCCCACAAAATCTAATCCGCACCCACCGTACCATTCGACAAACGAGCAGGCACCCTCACCGGCGTCTTCGTGCTCACCGGCCTCGGCATCGGCGCGTGCGCCGGCGTCGTCGCATCCGGCGCGCGAACCGGCGGCGTCATCCGATCCGCGGGCATCGGCGCCGTCGCGGGCGCCGCGGCTTCGGTGCACATCCTCGACCTCGGCCGCCTCTTACTCCGCGGGCAGTCCATCGCGGGGGCGCAGGACGAACGCGCGATGCGTCAGACCCGCGTGGACGAGGTGAACCCGAGGGTGGGCGGCCGAGCGGCTCGGGTGCGAACGGCGCTGCGGGCCAGGGCGGCGGCGCATCACCCGAACGCGCACATCTCGTCCGCGGTGCGGTCCATCGAGCGGGCGCTGCTCGGCGGGGACGTGGAGCTCGTGCTGAACCAGCTGTTGACGGGCATGGTGGAGTCGCCGAACAGCGTCCACACCGGGGTCATCGACCCCTCCACCGGGGGATTCAACTCCCTCTCGCACTCGTCGTCCAGAGCTGATTTAGGGGCGTCCTCAGACCCCGGGGGGAACCCTGTCGAGCAATCCTCCTCGGCTCCTCACCTCCACCAGCTCCTCGAGGCGATCCTGGTGCAGGCGAACGTGGACGACATGTCCTACGAGGAGCTGCTGGACAGGTTCGGACCGGGGATAGAGGGACCCGCCGCCGCGCCCGCGTCCGCCGTACGAGCCGTGCCCAGACGTCGACTCACCGGCAAGGACGTGGAGGCGCTCGTCCGCAATGAAACTCGATCCACCGAGCGCGCGTGTTGCGTGTGCCTCGAGGACTACGGCAAAGGGGATACCGTGAAGACCCTGCCGAGATGCGGCCACCGCTTCCACGCGCACTGCATCGACAGGTGGCTGCTGTGCAGGAACGCGTGCCCGGTGTGCAGGGTCGGGTTGGAGGTGCCCGTCACGGAGGGGCCGCCGGGACCGGCGGCGGCGGCGGCGTGACGAGACGGGAAACTCTCGAGCGGGAGTGAAGGAGTGGATACGTGGCGGCGCGATGGAGGTGGCCGCGATGGAACGGGTCTATTCCACGACGCGTGTACCAACGACGACGAATTAACGTTTGTAATCCAATTTCACCGCGACTAATTATGAAAATCCCCACCGTGCCCGAACCGAACGTCTAGTCGGCGTCCATGGCGTCGTCGTCCTCCAGCGCGCGCTTAGCCGCCGCGATGGCCTCGTCGGCGATGTCCTTGGGCACCTTCTTGAACTCCCCGCCGCTGTCGTCGCAGATCCACGCCAGTTCGCACTCGTAGTCCTTGTCCTTCTCGTCGTGCGTCGTGACGATGATCCTCGCCGCCTCCTTGACCGCCTCTAAACAGGACATCTCCCCGAGCTTGAGCTTCTCGACCTCGTTCTTCGCCGCCTGTCGCCCCTTGCCGATCGCCATCCCGTGGTACCTCTGGCACTCGCCGCTGGGCTCCAGGAGGTACAGCTCGTACTTGCCCGTCGCCGGGTCCCGAACCGCGAGGAGCACGGCGGCGCCAAAGGGGCGCACGGACCAGTAGAGGGTGAACATGTGCAGGTAGTTGGCCATCCTGTCGGCGAGGATCTTGGAGGGGATCTTATCGCCGTAGAAGGACTTGTAGTTGGCGCACTCGGACCTGGCGCGGGACATGATCTGTCGCGCGTCCGGGGCGAGACCGGCGCCCGCCATGCCCGCGTGGCGATCGACGGGCGCGATCCTGCGGTTGGAGCCCGGCACCAGCATCTTGAAGGGGAGGAGCTTCTCCACGCCGAGCACGACGCCGTCGCTGCACTTGATGCCCAGCGCCAAGCCGCCGTTATCCACGGCCTTACAAGCGTAGTCCACCTGGAACACCTTCCCGTCGGGGGAGTAGGTGGTGGTGGACAGGTCGTAGCCTGTGCCTATGCCCGACATCGGATCAACTTAGGGTTGTGGATCTGAACGGAGCGATCTCGGCGGGGGCGACGCGAAAACGGAGCGCACGCCGACCTTGGGGTCCGAGACGCGACTACTTCGATCACGATTACGATGCCGACGTCCGGTCGACCGCGTGCGCCGCGCTCGCTTGATGTGGCGGCCGCCGACGAGACCGGCCCGCCCATCGCAAACTTTCAAATCGGGACTCATCATCAGGAGCCCAGTCTGGCAGTCTCGCAGTCTGGCGGACCCAAATGCCAACTGCTGGCCAACGGCGCACGCCAAGGAAAACGAGTCGCCAACCAAGCACTATTTTCGTGACTGTTTACTCGCGCGCCGACGGATGCCGCTATTCGCTATTCAGCCTTCACGCCGACTCGTCCGCCGCGCACACGCCACCAACCGCGGACCGTCTCCCACGTCGACGCGATCGCGCCCAACACACGCCCGCCGTGCACCATGACTCGCTCCCAAACCCACACGCCGCCGACGACCCGGTACAAGTCGGTCATTCCCGCCAACGCGTTCCACACGACGGCGGAGGTACCGGGCGCCCACCGTTGCTCCTCCGCCCAACGCCCTCGCGGGTGGCACCCGAGCTTCTCCCAGAACCCCCTCCTCGCCCCCGGCGCGTCGTCGTCCGTCGCCAGGAACACCACCTCTTTAAGAAACTTCGCGCTCTTCCACCCGTACAGGGAAGGGAACACCAGCCGCGGACCCCCGTGTTCCTCGCGCAGCATCTCGCCGCTTTCCCCGTGCACCACCGCGAGGAAGCCGTCGTGCACGTCCCGCCTCTGCACCGTGGTGTCGTATCCGTCCGCGGAGCGCTGGTAGATCCTGCGCCAACCCGGTCGCGGAGCGAAGGCGGGATCGTTTTCTTTGCCATCGTCGTCTTTAGACAACGCGTCGACGACGGCGGAGAACGGCACGCCGCGGAAGCACAGACCGAGCGTGGACCAGCCGGTGACGCAGTGCCAATCGCACGGCGGCATGCGCACCCAGTCCCCGCCCGCGACGGCCTTGATCTGCCGCAGGGTCAGGTCCCGCGAACCGGCGCCGTCGGGACCGAGCCCGGTGAACGAGATGCGATGGTCGTCGCCCGCGCTCCAGGGGTCGTAAGTTGCCCTCGAGGGCCTGTTGCCGAGGTCGAGCACCACCCACTTCTTGACGACGTGGTTCCCCGGCGCGGGACTGTTCCCCCGGCGCGAGCCCGTGCCGTCCCGACGCTTGGCGAGCTCCATCAGCCGACGCTTCTTCGCAACCTCGGCGCTGACGTTCGGGTCGTCGAGATCGATGGCCGGGCGGTCCGCTGACGACGCCATCGCGCCCGGTGGGAAGTCGACGATCGATCCGCGGGATGACACGGTCGCGCGGGGGGAGTGACGTATCGCCGACGGGCACGTGCGAAGCGCGGGTGGCTGTGTCAAGCCGGGCTCCACGTCCAACTCGGACGCGAACATTCCCAGAGTTTTTCCCACTCGACGGCACACGCGAACACGCAGCAGCTCACGAAAACTGAATAATTGAAACCTCCGCCCCGCCGCCGGGACCCCTCTCAGATGGGGTACTCGAACCCCGTGCTCTCCTCCAGCACCCTCCACAGTCTCTCCCTCTCCTCCTTGGTGTCCTCGCCGGGCCTCTGCCTCACCGTCCGGTTCACGTGATACGCGCCGTGCGACTTGACCTCGTCCCTGTATTTGGCGTCGGTGAGGAGCTCGAATTGGTCATTCGCGTCGAAAGTCTCGACGCCGCACGGACCCCACCCCGCGAGGAGCATCTTTGTGTTGACCGTCCCCGGGTCGCACGTCATCGTCAGCACCGAACCCAGCCCCCTCGCCCCGGCAGTCGCCAGCTCCGTGCACCCGGTTTTCATCGCGAAGTAGTCGTGATCGCCGAGCTCGTCGTAGGAGCTGAGCTCCACCGCGCGGCTGATGCGCTCGTGGAGCTCAAACGAGAAGAGCTTCATCATCGTCTTGCTGTGGCAGTACGCCTCGTGGGACGTGAACTTTTGTTCGGCGTTGATGTTGTCGAAGTTGACGTGCGGGAGCTGCGAGATGGACGCGACGTTGAGGATTCGGACGTCCTCGTCGTGTTTCGATTCGTCGTCGCTCGAAGCCGTGGTGGCCAGACGTGGTAACAACATCCCGGTGAGCAGGTAAGGCGCTAAGACGTTCACCTGGAACGTGCGCTCGAACCCGTCGTCGGTGACGTGCCGGCTCGGTTCGAAGACGCCGGCGTTGTTGTCCAGGAGGTGAAGCCTCGGGTGGTTGTCGAGGACGTCCCTCGCGAGCGCGCGGACGTCGTCTAGGGAATCGAAGTCTCGCACGTACGCGCCCACGACGCCCCCCTTGCCGAACTTGTCGAGGAAGGAGCGCGACTCGTTGACGCGGTCCACCGCGTTGCGGACACGCGAGGCGCTCCTGCCGTGGACGATGACGCCGTACCCGGCGGCGCTGAGCATGCAAGCGGTGTGGAAGCCGATTCCGTCCGTGGCGCCGGTGACGAGCGCGATGCGACGTTGATCGTCATCGGCAGCGGCCAACGACCTCCAGGAGACTTGGGATTTGACATCGACCGATAGGTGCCTACCCTTCGCGCCGCCCGGTCGCCCCGTCTCCTTCGACCCGCCGCGCCCGGTGACGAGTCCGCGTAGGCCCGTGGATATAGACGCGATGAAAGGCATCGCGAGCGTCTCGTCGGCTCGCGTGGGCGCCCGACTCTGGCGCTCGAGGGATATATTCGGCGTCCGCAGAATATCCAAACGAGATCTTCAACAGCGTGCCGAGGAAGAAACTTCTCGTCCTGCTTCGGGCCCCTCGGAGGTGCCGACGGGACACAACCCTGTGGCCCGGGCATGGATCACCAACGGAACGCGTCGATCGCGAGCGCGATGAGCGGCGCCGGTAGCGACTTCCTCTCCGCCGAGGACGACGAGCCGGTGACCCTGGAGGGATCCCCCGTTCCCCTCGCGTCCCCGCGGGGCGAGGTGGTGCGATTGAAAGGTTCGTGTTGAGCGACGTTTTGAACGAAAACCGAAAAGAGCTTAACACCCGCCCCTCCTCGTCCCCGATCTACCCGCAGACCTGCTCCAGGAGAGGGACGAGCACATCGAGAGGCTCAAGACGCAGCTGAAGGAGACGGTCGACAAGGGCGAATCGTTCAGGGCCAAGCTTCACGCGGCCATCAAGAAGGGCAAGTCGATCGAGGCTGAGAGAAACGAGCTGCGCGCTCGTCTGGAGCAATCGCCCGCGGGGTCCGTGTCCGGTGACGCCCCGGGGCCGGGAAGCGATCCCCCGTCCACCCCGACCGCGTCCATCGAGGAGCTCGACGCCCTCAGAAAGGAGCTCGACGACGCCAAGAAGGCCGCCGCGTCCGCCGAGAAGAAGCTCGCGGTGATGAGAGCCATGAGCGAGGCCGACTCTAAGAAAAACGGCGACGCCGCCGTCGAACTCGACAGCCTCCGCGAGCGATGCGCGGAGGCGGAGGCGAACCTTGACAAGGCTCAAAAAGAGCTCGACGCCACCGCCGAGGAGCTCGACGCCTCGCGACGATTGTGCGAGACCAAAACCGTCGCCGCGGAGCGCCTGGACGAGGCGCTCCGCGAGGCGACGAAGAAGGCTGAGGCGAAACAGAAGCGGACAGAAGCGGCGGAGGCGACGCGAGCCGGCGACGCCGAGCGACGCGCCGCGAGCGCCGAGGGCGAGCTCGCATCCCTTCGCGTCGAGCTGTCGAAGGTTCGCGCGGCCGCGGCGTCGCGAAAAGAGGAGTTGGAGGCGCTAAGGCGGGAGCTGGCGGAGCTCGCCGACGCGTCAGCCGACGAGTTACAAATCGCGGACGACGCGAGATCAAAAGCGGAGACGGAGCGCGACGAGGCTTTGGACCGATTAAAAACGGCGGAGTCGGTCAAGGCGCAGGCGGAGGTCCGAACGGCCGAGGCGGAGGAACGCGCGGACGCGGCGGAGGCGGAGGCGGAGCGGCTGCTCGAGGAATCGGAGGAGCGCGGCTGTCGATTCACCATGGTGCAGTCGCAGTACGCTAAAAAGGAGGAGGAACTCTCGGCGGAGGTGGAGCGACTGAGGAGGGAATCGGCGACCCGACCTCCGGCTGACGAGGAGACGGCCGGGCTGAGGGAATCACTCGACGGGCTGAGGGAATCGCTGGCGCGCGCGGAGCGGGCCGCGGAGGAGGCCGAGGCGAGAGCGGAGAAAGCGGAGGCCGAGGCGAGAGCGCAGAAAGCGGAGAAAGCGGAGGCGAAGAATCGCGAAGAACTGGGGACGGCGGAGGCGGACGAGGCCGGGAACGAGGCGCACGTCGCGAGGGTGGGCGAGCTCGAGCGCATCGTCGAAAGTCTCAGGCGGGAGCTCGGCGACGCCAGGGAGGAGATCGCGCGGGCCGAACGAGCCTCCGAACGAGCGGCTGAAGACTCGGATAAAAACGCCGAGGGATCGCGGCCGCCCGCGCCGGGATCGAACGACGAATCCGTCCTTTTCAAGCGCGTCGAGTCCGCGGAGGCCCTCGCCAAGCGTCTCAGGGTCACCGTCGAGTCTCTCGAGAGGGATAACAAGAGCCTGCAGTGGCAGATATCCATGAGCGCGGGGTCACCGGCGCCGGGGAAATCTCCATCAACGACGCCGCTTCGGGGTACATCCTCGGCGGGTTACATCGCGGGCGACGGGCTGCTCGCGCAGCTCGCGGGCGGGCGGCGACGGAACCTGAAGAGGAACCTGATCTTTTCCTACCTCGCGCTGATACACGTCGTGCTGTTCGTTGAGATCTCGCGGGGATGCCCGTCGGCGTGAGACGTCTTGAATTTCAGAAATTCTCTAATTTTAAAATGTGTCAGTCGCTCTCGGACTCGTCCCAATCCTTCATCTTGGGCTTCTCCTTCTTCCCCTTCTTCTCCTTCTTACTCTTCTTACTCTTCTTGTGCGACGAGCCCTTCTTCTTACGCCGGCCGGACCCGTCGCTGTCGCTGTCACCGGAGAACGTAACCCCGTTCAACCCCGCAAACTCCTTCTCCAACGCGTCGGCGTCGTCGCCGACGGCTTCGTACTCGTCACCGCCACCCGCGGGCGACCCGAAGGAGGCGGCGATGGTGCTCGGGTCGAGGTCCATGGAACTCGCGGGGTTCGAGCCGAGGATGTGCACGTTCGTCGGCGCGGCGCTCTTACCGCTTCCGAAGAACGGGTCGTCCTTGCTGGGTAAGGGCAAGGGATCGTCGTCCGACTCGTCGCTCTCGGGATTCGGTCCGTCGTCCTCGGAGCTGTCGTCGTCGTCTGACCGCCACCGAACCTGAACCTTGGAGCCGTCACCACCGCCGTCGCTGTCCCAGTCCCTTCTTCGAGGGCTGTCGCTGTCTTCGTCGGAAGATGAATCGCCGCTTTTACCGCCTTTCCTCGGCGTGTCGCCCTCGAAGAAGTCGTCCATCTCCTCGCCCCCCCGCACATCCGGGGTTAACGAGTTCGGCGCGCCGTCGTCGTCGTCGTCAATCTCCCGCCCGCCAAACGCCGCCGCCGCCGCGCCGCCCCGACCGGTGAGGTGCGAGAACTGAGGCGCCACCTTCTCCACGGGTTCGTCCACGTAGTGACCCTTCTTCTCCTTGGGGCCCAGACCGATCGCCTTGGCGACGTTGCCGACGCTGGCGACTGATTTAACGTTTTCGGCAATCTGCGCGGGCGTCAGGTTCGCCACCGCGGTCACCCCGGTCACGGCCGCCCCGATCGCGGCGCCGCCGATCAGCAACGGCGCCTCGCCCAGCGTCGTGTTGCTCAGCTTTTCCCACGTGATCGCCGCCTCTTTCGCAGTGGGGGGCGCGGCGTGACTCTGCCGCGCCGGGGGCTGACCCGGAGTGCCCGCGCTAGCCGCCTCGCCCAGCGCGTTACTCACGTTACTCCCGCCGGTCGCGGCGTCGATCTTGCGCTCGTACGCGTCGTAGCTGTTGCCCCGCACCGTCTTCATCGCCTCCTGAGCCTGCACGATGGCGTGCGTGTTGAGCTGCATGGCCTGCTCTAAGCTGGCGCGCTTGAGGCACAGGAAAGGGATGTGCAGGAACGTGGACAGCGCCTGCAGGCCGTAGCAGTTCAAGAGCGACGCCTCCATGACGAACGGCCGGAAAGGCCGCTTACCGAACGAGTACTCCATGTCCGCCTCCACCTCCTCGAGGCGGATCAGGCGCTTGGACGCCGGGTAGTCCCTGAAGTTCAGGACGACGCACGTGGGGATGTGCTCGGGCACCGTCGCGAGCTCGCGCTGCACGTACTCGTACGTCCACTTCTTCGAGGGGTCGATGAGGAAGATGGCCGCGTGGCACCCGTGGTACACGTCCACCATCGTCGCGTCCAGCGGGAACGTGTGCCTCCCCTCCGCCGTCTCGTCGACGTTGTGCGCGAGCGTGAGCGATTCCGATATCGCGCGCTTCGACGCCTTGTCGATGACGTCCCAGACCTCAAGCATGATGTTGTCCTCGGGATTGGACCGCGCCTGCCACTGGACGTGAGCGGTGCGGATCTCCGGCGTCGGGTTGTAGTCGGGTTGGAACGTGCCCCCGCGGAGCCTGCGCAGCAGCGTGGACTTGCCCGTGGAGGAATCGCCGCGCAGGACGATCTTGAAGTTGAACTTGCCCCCCCTGGCGAACTTTCGGCGCATCTCCTGGTCCATCTTCGCGATCCCCCGCTCCCGGAGCTGCTCCTCGGTGAGTCCCGCGCTCGTACCCGCGGCACCGGCGGCGGGCGTGGACATGTCGGCCCCCATGGCGGGTGCGCCGGGGTGTTTCAGGTGCCGATAATTCTGGCCTTTCGGGAAAGAAGCCAGGCCGCGGGGTTTCCGAGAGCCAAACAATTGTTCGAGTCGAGTCGACGCGTTCGCACTTCAGCCGGGCACTCGCTCTCGAGACACGGACCGGAGCTCCGCGGTCTCGCACGACACCCCGCGCGTATCGCACGCGCGTCTGCACCGCACGCTAGTCCAAGCTAGCTCAGTCGCACCCGAGGAATCGGGCCGGCAGCCAACAGATCGGAGGAGCAAGAGAGAATAATTAAGACGGGAAGATGGCGCGTGGCCTGAGCCGCGAGCAGTCCAAGGAGAAGAACCTCAAGAAGCAGCAGAACGCGGCGAAGGGTAACACCGAGAACCTCACCCCCGCGCAGAGGGCCGAGCGCGACAAGGCCGCGATGGCCGCCAAGAAGGCCGCCAAGGACGCGGCGAAGGCTGAGCTCGCCCAGTCGGCGGACGGCGCCGCACAACTCGCAGCGGAGGAGAAGCGCAAGGCGGAGCAGCGCGCCAGGCAGAAGGAGGGCAGCTTCGCGGCGAAGAACCCCCTGCTGGCCAAGCAGCTCAAGAAGACGGGCAAGTGACGAGAACGCGACGCGTCGCGGGAACGAAGTGTCGCATCCCACCGCGGACGATTGCCTAGCTAGCTCACGCGACGTCGACGGATCAGATTTCTCCTCCTGATTGAAACCAATCGGTTTGCTGCTACGTAGTGTTCACGGGTTCGCCCCGAACCTCTCGAGGCGACGGCGCCTGATCGCCTCCGCCTCGGAGTCGGTGTCCGTCGCGGGGACGATCTCGCCCTCCTCCTCCACCGGCGCAGCCTCGGCCATCCCATCCTCCGTCGGCGCCGCCGCCTCGACCGTCTCGTCCCGCTCCGGCCCGATCGCCTCCCCCGACCCCTCCGTCTTCTCCGGCGCCGGCGACTCCGCGTCGGCGACCACCCCAACGCCGCCGCCGTCGCGCAAACTCTGGGCGGACAGCTGCGCCTGCAGCGACGCCACCTGTGCCTCCAGCATCGCCACCTGCGCGCGGATCGCCGCCGCCCTCGCGACGTCCTGCGGCGAAGAAGAAGAAGAAGAAGGGACCGCCGCCGAGGAAAAAGTCGCCCCCGCCGTCGTCGGCGTCTCGATCCGAACGCCGCCGCCAGCTGTGCCGCCGGTCCCGTCCGCGGCGGGGGTGGGGGGGAACCCGAGGCCGGCGATCTGACCCGCGAGGTGCGGCGGCGGCGCCAGCAGACCCAGCGGGGACATGCCGAAGAGCGCGAGCTGCGCCTGCGCCGAGGCGGCGGCGATGGCGGCGGCTGTGGCGGATGCAATCTGGTGCGCCTGAGCCGGGGTGAGCGGCGCTCCCGCCTCGGGAGGGACCCCAACGCCGGCCACCGAGTCCGTCCCGCCGCTCGCCGGCGGCGTCAGGGGCGGGGGGAAGTAGTACGGCGACGCGCCCGGCGACGGCCACTGGTACGGGCTCGTCGGGAACCCGGGTGGCGCGGGGGCGGGGGCGGGGGCGCCGAGCTGCGCCGCCGCCGCCTGTTGCGCCGCCGCCGTCGCGGCTGCCGTCGCCGCCGCCGTCGCGTGCGCCTGGGCCTGCGCCTGGGCCTGAGCCTGGGCCTGGGCCTGCGCCTGGGCCTGAGCCTGGGCCTGCGCCTGCGCCTGGGCCTGAATCTGAGCGTTGGCCTGAGCCTGAATCTGAGCCGCCTCCGGGTCGAAGCGATTCCTATTTGGGGGAACCTGCGCCACCGGGGGCGGGTTCGTTCCCCGGCGCGCCGCCTCCAGCGCCTCCGCGGTGGCGCGCTGCACCGCGGCGATGGCCTCCTGCCTCCTCGCGACGCCGCCGGCGGCTCCCGCGCCGCCTTGGGGTTCCTCCCCTCCCCTCGCCGCGCCCGGGGGCGGATCCGTCGGGTCGGCGGCGGCGTTCGCCTGGCGCGGTCCAAACAGTTCGTTCATGAGCTGCGCCTGCACCTCCCTCTCCCTCGCGTCCCTTCGCGTCGGCTCCGCGTTGAGGTCCTCCGGCTCCACCGGCGCCCTGCACGTGGGGCACGCCTGCTGCCGCTCCATCCACGTCCGCAGGCACCTCAGGTGGAAGATGTGACCGCACGGCAGCTTCTTCGGCCTCGCGCCCCCCGGGGCGTCCACCGACATGTCGTCCCTGCAGATGATGCACGAGTCGTCCAACGCTTCGAGCTCCTCCGTCGTTGCGTCGGGGAACCGCTCGTTCAGGTTGGCGGTCACCCTCCTGTACTGGATGAACGCCTTGACCCGCCGGTTGAAGTTCCTGAACGTCATGTAGAGGTCCCTGACCAGGTGGATGGGCAAGCCGTAGTACGCGAAGATGATGATGAAGAAGCAAAAGTAGACGAAGAGGTGGAGCAGGTCGGTGACGAGCTCCAGGTAGAACACGTACGTCCCCTTCTCGTCCCACCGACCCTCTCTCCACGTGTCGATCGCGAATATGAGGTACTTGCACGAGGTGGCCACCACCCTGGACGCGAGGATGATGTACTCAAAGCCGAAGAGCAAGAGGACGGACGGACCGACCCTGAGCGTCTCGGTGACCGCGTACTGCAGCATCGTGAGGTCCAGGGCGAGCAAACACGCGGCGAGGGTGCACACGCGCAGGTGCGCCAGCCGCGTGGTGCTCGGCGACGTCTCCACGTACTCCACGCGGTCCGAGCAGAGCCAGTGGAAGATCTTGACAAAGAGAAGCGTGACGAACATCACCACGAACTTCATGTTGAACTCCTCCCGGAATATGGTCATCGCCAGGCAGGTCTCCATGATGGCGTCCTTACTCCGCTCGTACAGCCGCTCCACTTCCGCCTCCCGCAGCTGCCCGAGGAAGATGGACTTGAGCAGGTGACCCAGGCACAGGGTCAGCGCGAACATCAGGTTACCCATGACAACCACGCTCAGCTTGCTGGTGGAGAGGTACAGCATCGCTGGAAAGTACTGCTCCCGAGTCTTGAGCGCGTGGTACACCAGGCCCGCCGCCACGGCGAAGGAGCCGACGACGTACCTGGTGAGGGTCATCGTGCCCTGAACCCAACCGTCGGCGCCCTTCGGACTGATCGCGCGGCCCCGAGGTAAATTTTGACGTACACCCAGCCAATCACAGCGTCGCAAGGCCGGAAAGTGACGTTTCCGAGGCGGACGACGGGACGATTTTTTGTCGTCTGGCGAACTTTGAAGGTACTACAGAGCCACGAAGGTGGCAGACTGGAGTGATGATATAATACACGTCTACTGGCTAGAACACCGCGTTGACGACGATGGTCTTCTGACCCGCCAGGCTGTACCTGTGGTCAGCCGTGGGCGAACCGACGGTGGCGCCCGGACACAGCTGTTCCCCCGCGAGGTTCGTCGACGGCGCGCACGCCCCGGCGTCCCTGCTCGTCGGCGGCAGCTTCAGCCCCGCGGGTTTGTTATCCGCGATCCTCCTCACGTGCGACATGGATACACACGTCGCGCCGTCCATCTCCGCGCACCCAACCTCCAGCGAAGTCTGACGCACGTACTGGAGCGCCGCGGTGCTATCCCCGCGCCGGGGGACGTACCTAAAGTTGAGCACGTTTGGCGCGTCGTAATCCGTCTGATACAGAAACGACGTAGGAAACTTCTCATCGCCAAAGGTACCCGTCGTGCTGTCTTCGTTGGCATCCCCGGCGGTGGCGCCGTCCAACGTGGCGAGCACGAGCTTGATGGACGTGCACACCCTCATGCGCAGCCCCGGGTACTGCTCGGGCGCCGACCACTTGTCGTCGTCTTCGCCGCACGACGCGAGCACGGGTTCCGAGAAGGAAACCTTCACGTCGACGATGTCGGGGGTGCCAAAGTTGATGGCGGCACCCGCGCGGACGCCGTAGCCGTCGTTGTACCCGTATATCCCCGGCGGCGCGTCCGTGGTGACGTTGGTGACGTACGCGCGGCCGACGGTGATGTCCTTGTTGAACGAGAGCGACTGGACAAATCCGCTCGAACCCTTCATCTTGTCCCCCGGCGTGGGCAGCTTGAGATCCGCGTCGACAAACTTGCACTGGCTTCCGTCGCCCAGGTAGCTGCGCTTGCGTCGCGCGATGGACTTGGTTCGGGTCACCTTGAACTGAGCCTCGTTTCCGTTGTCGCCGCAGAGCTTCGTGGAAGCCGTCGTGCTCGCGGTGTCGAGCTTGATCTGAAACTTGCTCACGTCCGACCCCCACGGAGGCGACGCGTCCCAGATGCTGGCCCAGTCCACCCTGTCGAGCGACGTCCCCGCGTCGAGGGGAAGCGCGTGGACCACGTGCTGACGGTTCATCTCGTGGCGAATGTCAGAGGCGATCGTCGCGTCGCTCACGGCGTCGGCGGCGTCGATACCCTCGAGCTGCACGATGTCGCCGGGCAGCAGCCTGTGCTTGCCGTACACCTCGATCGTCGCGTTGCCCGAGCAGTCGATGGACTTGACCTGGAAGATGTTGGCGCACGCGCGCTTAACCGTCCCGCCGTTGAGATCCAGCGCGTCCTTGCCGGCGTAGTCCAGGTCCACGGAGAGGTGCTCCTGGCCCGACGTGGAGCCGAGCCCAGTCTCGGACTGGTCGTAGGCGTTGTCGGACTGGACGACGTATTCGAAGGCGAGAACGTTGTCCATGTACTGCTCCGTGCGGTCCTCCGCGTACTGGAACTCTTTCCGGGTGTTCACGACGCTCCCGCCCTCCTCGGCGGCGACGGCAAAGGTCGCGCCGCCGCCCGTGTTGCCGATGCCAAACCGGCCCGGCTGACCCGGGAGCTGCTGCGCGTATCTCGTGTGGTCCAACAGCGTGGATTCGGACACCGGGAGCGAGTACCTGGTGTCGTGGGAGAACATGCAAAAGTTCTCGCCGTGCGACGACCTGTCCCCGACGCCGGCCGCGCGGCAGGACGCGCCGATGCTCGCGCGGCCGACGACGGCGAAGCGCGCGTCAAACTCGACGTCACCGTCGCTCAGATCCAACGGAGGAATAAACGTAAACAGGTCGTTCCCGCTCGCGCCCGTGGACGCCACGGATCCGATCGTGTGCTGCTTGTTGAGCAAGTGCGCGTCCTTGCCGGTGACCCCCTGGATGATGACGAGGTCGCCCATCTTGAACGAGTGCACACGGCGGGTCCGGACCTTCGCGTTCGCCGTCTTGGTCACGCCGCTGTACGTGGCGCAGTCGGGAACCGTCGCGGCGGTGACCTCGTCGGTGTCGCCCTGGAACCCGCGCATGGTGCAGCCCCCGTCGTTGACGTGATACACGTCCTCGTACCACGAGTTGGGCTCCATGGGGTTCTTGAGCGGGCTTCGTTCGTTGTTTTTCCAAAACGTCTTCTTCTCGCCAAAGCCGCCGCCGATGAACGTGGCGTACGCGTCAGCCGCGCCAGCCTCGAAGTGGTTCCCGGTGTTCAACAGCAGCCGCGGAATCCCCGTGACCTGCACCGCCTCGTTGAAGGTGACGAAGAAGTAGATCTTATCGCCCTCCTCGTACGACCAGTCGCTCTCGGAGACGAGCGGGTGCGGGTTAGCCGCCGTCGTCGTCTTGAGCTTGGTGACGTACGCGCTGCTCACGTCCCACTTCTTGGACGTGGCGTCGATGCCGGAGATGACCGAGAAGTTGTTCATGTTGGCTCCCACGACGGCAACCTTGAACGCCTTGTTGTTGAGATCCGCGCTGTCCGCCCCGAGGACGCCGCTGAACGTGACATAATCGCCAGCCTTGAGCGAGTGCGTCCCGACGACGTTTACAAACCTCCCGCCGTTTCCGCTGTCGCACAGGGACGCGCCGTTCGAGGGGTACGACGTCGTCTTGAGGCTCGCGCCGGTGCCGCACGTCAAGTAGGACGTCTGGAACTGGTTCCTGTACTGGTAGTTCTGGTACCTTCTGTTGGGCGAGTAAGACGTGACGCCCTTGACGAAGGGCTGGACGTGCGTGCCGACGTTGTCCCTCGTGTCCATCGCCGGGTAGGCGTCGGTGCCCCGCTGCGAGTCGTGCAATCGACCGGGCCAGCCCGACGCCTTGTTGATCCCGACGCGATCGTGCTGATTGATCCCGGCGCGGGGACCGGAGAGGGTACCCTCGCCGCTGCCCCGGCCGAAATTGGCGGGCAGCCGAGAACGCGACGGCCGCTCAACCTTGTTGAACCTGGCCGCCTGCCAGTACCCGCCCGGTCTGGTCACCTGCGTGTTGCCGTGGTCCCGCGCGATGCGAACCTCCGGCCCGCTCCTCTGCTCGCGGTAGCGCTGGGGCATATCCTCGAAGCCCACCCACCGCGTGTTATCGCCAGAGACGGAGAGCGTGAGCAGCGACCGCCGCGCCGCGTCCCTCTCGAGCTGCGCCCTCGCGGCCGCGTCGGCGGCGTACCCCTCGCCGGACTCGTCGAGAAGCATGCGGGCGCGCGGGGCGGGCGCGGGCGCGACGTCGTCCTCCGTCGGGTCCGGATCGGCGACCCGGGCGTGGGCATCCGCCTGCGCATTCGCATTCGCGTCCGCCTCGGCTTTCGCATCCGCCCGCCTCTGCGCCCCTCGTCTGGCGGTCTCCTCCTCCGCGCGCCGGACGTCGTCCGCGCGTTTTTTCTCCAGCTCCTCCAGCCTCTTCGCCGTCCGTCGCGCGGCGGCGTCGGGGTCCTCCTTCGGCGGCGTTTTGGGGGGCGCGGGCTGGGCGGAGGGATCCGCGTTTTTCGCCTCGGCCGCCTTCGTCTTCACGGGCTCGACCTTCTTCGCGGGCGCGGGTTCCGGCTGTTGGACGACGGGTTTCGTCGCCTTTTTCGGCGGGGTATCATCCACGTCCTCCGTGGGCACATCGTCCCGCGCCAGACCCGCCAACTCGTCGACGGCGTCGTCCGCGCTGAGCTCGATCCCCAACCGCTCAGCCTCGTCCAGCAAGGCCTCCAGCCGCTCGAGGTCGTCGGCGTCATCGAGTTCGTCGTGGACCGAGGGGTCCGACTGCGCGGTGGTCAGATGCGCGACCGCGAGGAGCAGTGTCAGCAGCAACAGCAGCTGCAGGGCCGCGAACCTCCACCGCATGGTCGCTCGCGGTCTCGACCAAATGGAGGGTTCCCCTCCGACCGATGTTAGCTTTCCTTTCGTTCGAACGGAACGATCGTCTCAACAACAAGTGCAACTTCACATTTCAGTATTTCAGGGATACCTGCTGGCTTGTGAGTCGGCGTTATCTTTAAGCATAAACATAATCACGTCACGCGTCAAACAGTTAGAGTCCTCATGCGGTTTCCCGATGCGCGCGCGAGATCTTCAGGTTTCGGGAGACGAGGAGGCGCCGAGCGTTGCTGGGCGGAGAGCCACGAAGGTGAGAGCTGGGCGAGTCGCGCCCCTTCCACAATCACGCGCGCCGCGTCGACTCCAGACCGCACGGAGCCGATCGCGCGCGTCCCACCCGATCGACAGGAACCCTCTCGACCCTTCCGGCATGAGGCCTAAGGCGAGGGGCCTCTCAGGTGCGCGCGCGCGTCCCCCCGAACCGATCCCTTCGACGCACCCGAGGTTTGCGAAAACGCGCGCGAGACGTGACCGCAGTCTCGCCTCGCCCCGCCGAACCCCCCGCTCGCCCCGTCGCTGACTCGCCCGTCCGTCCCGCGCGTATCAGGCGTCGTCGCGGACATCATGAAGTCCCCGAAGGTGGCGGAGCTCGAGAGGCGCAAGAAGGAGCAGCAGGCGGGGAGGCGTCGCGCGCGCGGCGAGGGATCCGTCCGCGGCGCAGCGACGACGACGAGGGGCGATCCCACCGCGACGGCGCCCCGAACGAACGTCGCCGTCGTCGTCGACGACGACGACGACCGATCCCCTCGCCCGTCCGAGGACGAGAGCGACGACACGCGCGCCGCCCCCGCGGGTACCAGCGCCCGCGCGGGTACCGCCGCCGCGCCCGCGCCCGCGCTCTCCGACGGCGACGCCTCGGCGCACGAGGGCGGGGGGCGCGTCCGAGCCCGCGGATCCGGGTCCGGGCCCACCGCGTCGTCGACGGACCCGCCAGCTGTGCCCCGGGTTGGAAGGACGACGTCCGAGGGAGGAACGCGAGAGCGCAAACCCCCGGGCCGGTACGCGGCGTACGAGACGGACGCCGCGATACACGGCAGGGCGGTGAGTCACCGACCAGTCACCGGGCGAGGGGCGGCTGGTACGACCCGTGCTCGCCGCGACGCGTCCAGGTCGCGGAGCAGGACGCGATCTCCGGCGCGGCGAGGTCGACCCGGTCGAGTCGCCGAGTTGGAGGGCGCCGACGGGAGGGCAAGGGAAAGGGGGGCACAAACGAGGAGGGCACCATCCAATGAACGCGGACCCGCCCCCCTCGCCGGCCCGCAGTCGCCGCCGAGGACCAGGAGCGAGCAGCGTCGGTCGTGGGGCGCGGGGGGAGCCTCGGCGTCTTTGCCGGGGGGTCCCGGACCCGGACGCGTCGACGTCGACCCGACGCTGCAGTGGCGGAGGGTGGTGCTGTACGGGTACCCGCATGACACGTTCCCGAACAACGTCGAGCGACTCTTCACCAACCACCTGAGGGTCAACGAGCGGGCCGTCGAGCGGCTGCAGCTGATTCGAGGCCGGCGAGGGGACGTCACCGCGTTTGCGCAGTTCGCCACCGAGGGCGACGCGAGGCTGGTCATCGACACGCTCACGAGGAAAGCGGACCGGGGCGCGCCGATCACCTTCCGCGACTGCGCGCTGTCGGCGTCGCACTTGCACGACTGGCCGAGACAAATGGACAGGCCGCGGTGGATCCCGTGCGTCGCCGCGCCGGGGTGGACGCCGGATCCGAGGAACGACGTTAGAAACGGAGCGGAACCCGCGCCAGTCCCCCCTCAACGTAGCGGGTCCCCCCTCAACGCCGTCAACGACCTCGGTCGGTGGGAGAAGTGGGGCCCGAGGTGGTGGGAGTGCCACGTCGACACCCGCGGTCACATGGGCGGCGTCATCGGCAAGTCGGGCGCGACGATCAAGAAGCTGCAGGCGGAGACCGGCGCCAAGATGCGGTTCAACAAGGAGGCTGGCGGCGCCGCCGCGAACGAGGTCGTCGTTTGGTCCAACTCGGAGCACGTCGCCGTCGCGGGCGCGAGAGCCGTGTGCGCGCTCATCGCGGATCTCGTCGAATCCTCCCGGGGTGGCGCCCGCGGTCGACGGGAGTCCCTCGGAACGAGAGGCGCCGCCCGGAAGGCGCACAGCTCCGATCCCGAGGATGGCGAGATCCACGAGGGCGCCGTCGTCCTCGCGCTCGGCGGCGGCGACGACGCGCTCGACTTCACCGACGTCCTCCCGACGACGGCGGCGGCGGATGGGCGGAACCCTCGCGAGTGCGTCGGCAGAAGGCTCCGCGTCTGGTGGCCCGGCGAGGGGCGATACTTCGCGGGGGTGGTCGACCGCTGGGACGAGTCGAGGAAGTTGCACGTCGTTCGGTACGACGACGGCGACGTCGAGGCCGTGGACCTGGCCCGCGAGACGTGGGACTGGGAAAAGGCGGACGAGGACCGCGAGGGCGAGAAGGGGAGGGTCGACGAGTCGCCGCCGCCGCCGCCGCCGAGCGAGCGTCGCGGGGCGGAGAGGACGCCGGACCTGCCGAGGGCGCCCGAGCCCGAGCCCGCGCCGCGAGCCGAGGAGCCCGATGTCGAATCCGAGCCCACCGCGCGGGTTGCCGACCCCAACGCCAAGCAGTTCACGTGCGACGCGTGCGGGAAGGGACCCTACAACGCGAAGGGCATCAAGCTCCACCGCAAGATGTGGTGCAACAAGGAGGGTCCGTTTGTCGGAAAGAAGAAGGGGTCCGAGACGGCCGCGGCGCCCGGCGACGCCAAGAAGCGCCCTCGTTCCGCCTCCGCCGACCGCTTCGGGTTCGTCGACGAGGCTGGGGGCGAGAGGGGCGAGCGGGGAGATGTCCGGGATACGCCAGAACCTGAGGAGCCGGCGATTGGCCCGAGCTTTGACGCCATGCGAACGCAGATCGAGAACGAGTTCGCGACCCGCACCCAGCTCGAGTCCACGCTTCGAGACCTGGATACCGACGCCGAGGCCACGGCGGCTGCGAGAGGCGCGTTCGTCCGGGTGAGGCTCAAGCGCAAGAACGCGCTCGATTCCGGTTACGCGTGCGAGCAGATCGATCGGGTGAGCAGGTACCAGCCGGGGTTGGCGGCTGGCGTGACGCCCGCGAGGGACGAGGGCTGGGAGTGGAAGGTTCACTTCGGATCGGGGAGCAGCGCGGTGCGGTTCCTGAGCAACACGAGGCCCGACCGCGAGGAGACGTTCGGGTGGATGGTGAGGCACTTCGTGAAGGACGGCGCACAGCTGGCGGGGGCGGGTACCAAGCGCGCGAGGACCTGATTCTACCCGAGGGGGATCCGGGGACTCGAGGATTCACCCGACTTTTACGTCACGATACGTCGACGACGATGCTAGCTAGACGACTAATACGACACGATGCGCACGCCGGCGAGTCTCACAAGTCCATGGACAGAGGCTGAAGCCCCAGCCGGGACTCCATCGTAGCGACCCTGCGCTTCAGCACTTTGATGATGCCCGCCTGATTTTGAACCGTCGTGATGAGGTAGGCGAAGAGCGCGAGCGCGATGAACATCCAGAGGTACGACAGGAGCCCTAGCACGCTGCCCCCGCCCCCGTCCTCGTCCACTTTGTCGTCGTCGGGCTCCACCTCGTCGTACTCGTCGTCGAAGTCCGCCTCGTCCACGTCGTCGCGGTCGATGTCGTCGTCGTATTCCACCTCCGCCCCACTCGCGTACTCGCCCGGGTCCGGTGCCCCCATCGGGTCGCGCCCGGATGGGCCCGTGTGCGCACCCTCCATGCCCGGTTCGCCGCCGTTGTCGCGCGATCTCGCGCCTTCTTCTGCCATGACCGCTCCTCCGTCGCTTCCACCGCGGCGCGCCCTCTTAAATTGGGCTCTTCGGTTGAAAGTGACGCATCTCTGCACGGGCGGGCGGTCGCATATACCTTCGTACTATTTTTTCGATGGACAAAGCAGGCTCGACGCTCAGACGGAGCGCCGGCGCTTGAAACAAAATCGTGTGATATTGAGATACTACATGTTGCCCGCCGGCTGCGCGGGGCGGCGGGTCGGTTCGTGCACCGCCCCCGCCCGCCCCGCGCGCCGGCTGAAGAATCCTACGGTTCGTGCGGCGAGTCGCCCGGGTGCCGAGCGTCGAGCGATGACGGCCCTCGCTTTTATGCGCAAAGGGTAACCATCCTCCGTCCCGACGAGCTCGAGCACCTGTGCGACGCCGGTGATACATTGCACAAAAACTTTTTTGCCGCGGGGGCGCCTCCGATGCGCTCCACGTCCCGCGTCATCAATCAAATACATCCCAAGGAGACCGACGCTGGCGCCCGCGCACTCCCATTCGGTTTCCGACCGCCCAACCAGATTACGCGATGAGCGCCTTGATCTCGTCGTACATGATGAGCACGAGCGCGCCGCCGACGCCACGGAGGACGTTGGAGAAGGCACCCTTGAAGAAGGCGCCCGCGCCCTCCTGCGAGTAGATCTTGACGAAAGCGTCGAGGGTGCCGTTGTAGAGCTTCTTGCCTCCGGAGGTCATCATGAGGCGACGGCGAACCGTGTCGAAGGGGTAGGAGAGGACGCCCGCGGCGTTGGTGGCAACCTGCGCGACGACGAACTTGGCGACGATGGAGGAGTCCTTGGTGAGGAGCGCACCCTTGCCGGTATCGTAGAGGCCGAAGTAGGCGCCGCGGTACACGATGATGCCCTGCACGGAGACGCCGAAGCCCTGGTAGAGCGACATGGGGCCCGAGCGCTTGGCAACCTTGGTGAGGCAGTCGATGAGGCCGTTGAACTCGCGGCCCTTGCCGGAGCCGACGTCCGCGGCGAGGCGGGTACGCGCGAAATCGAGAGGGTAGACGATGAGCAGGGAGCCCGCGCCCGCGAGGCCGCCGGAGGCCATGTTCACCGCAAAGAACGGCCAGAAGTCCGTCTTGGGGCTGTAGGAGGGGAACAGCTCCTTGATGGTGTCCTTGAAGGCGAAGTTGAACGCCTGGGTGGGGAAGTAACGGACGATGTTGGCCATGTTACCGCGCCAGAAGGAGCCGAAGCCCTGCTCCGCGGAGACGCGGGTGAAGCAGTTGACGATGCCGGTGTAGCGGGGAACCTCGCCAGACATGATCTTGGGGTTGGCATCCTGGGTCTGGATGAGGAGCTTGACGCGCTCGATGGGGGCGGTCGCGGTCTTGGCGATGGAGCCGGAGACGCCACCCTGTTTCGTTCATCGGGGGTGACGATAGAACGGTCAGTCGATTGGTGAGGGCGAAAGGTCGGGGTTCGGCGCGGTCGGTCGTGCCGATCGGCGCAAGTTTCCCTCGGCGCGTCGGCGGCGACAAAATATCGCACGTGCAGCCCAGCTGTCCGTGGGCCGGATGGGAAAAAATCCGCGCGAAAGCCCTTGCGTGGTGCGCGCGTTTTGCCCCCCGTGACGGCGTTCCCGGCACCGGCAACACGTGCGATGATTGGTGAGGGTATTCATCACGCGATACGTCCATCGAGACCGGGTCGTCCTAGGTCGGTGCGGGCGCATTACTCACCACCGCGAGATCCTTCAGGAACGCAACCATGGAGAACTCCTTCTTAGCGGGAGCCATGAAGTTGGCGGTGACCTGCTGGGTGAAGGTCGCGGGCACGGCGCGAGACATGGGGGTCTCGACGCCGCCCGCGGCGAAAGACCCGGCCATGGTGCTCTTGTAGAAGCTGAGGGGAAGAGACATCTTTTTTGATGCTCGACGCGCTGTACCGTGAACGGTCTACGAACGAAGTGGATGACCATCGGTTCACGGCGCCTTTTTGAGGCTCTGAGCAGCTCAAGGGTCCCTTCTCCGCGTCAATCAGAGATCTTTTAGTCACCCAAACGGCGCGCGTGGGTGAATGCCTATGGCGGTTGGCGAGATATTTAGTCGGTTGATCGATCATTCCCGATGAAACGCGCATACGATTTCGGTCGATCGATTTTTTCAAATCCGCGTCTTCCGATTGGTGGAGCGGTGATACACTGGCACGTGACAAACCGAAAACCGAGGGTTCGGGAACCGGCGAAAAGAGAACCCCGGGTTTTCGGTCGTCGGCATTTGGAACCCGATGCCGATTTCACGTTCTGAAACGCGGGACTCGACGTGAGGGCTTGTTCACAGTCGGGCCGTCTCGGTGGGCGGAGGACGCGGGAGGAGCCGGTGGGGGCTCACCCACCGGACGAGATGTTACCGGCGATGCTCGCGGCTACGGCTCGCCGCCTCGCGTCGTCCGGGGCGTCGACGACGGTTCGAGCACGTCCCAACCTCGCGCGGTGGGTCTCGTCCCACGGATCCCTCGGTGCCGACTCCCCGGCTCGGTGCTCGTTCGACTCCCTCGGCGAAAGGCTCGCGGACGTGGCGACCGAGCGGCCGGCGCACGTCGCGGTGGTGTCCCCGCGGGGTGTCGAAGTCACGTACGGGACGCTTCTGGCGCACGCCGACGCGCTCGCGGACTCCATGCGCGCCACCTTCGCGACGATGCGCGACGACGGACGCGAGAGCGCGGCGGGGGACGAGGTGATGGCGCACGAGCCCCCGACCGCGGACGCGCTGAGGGGCGCGAGGGTCGCCATATCCGCGATTCCCGGCCCGGAGTTCGACGTGGCGATGAAGGCGACGTGGATGTGCGGCGCGATCGCCGTGCCCATCGCGCGGAACCACACCAAGGCGGAGACGACGCACGTCCTGCGAGACTCGGGCGCGTCCGTCTTTGTGCACATCCCGGAACAGCGCGACGACGACGACCCCGTCGCGTCATCGATGGAGGAGACGTTCGATTTTCTGACGAGCGTCGGCGTGCGACGGATGGTCAGCGTCGCCAGGGTGGGCGAATGCGACGGCGCCGCGAGGGGGGGGGAGCTTTCGCGTTTGGCAGGCGTACGCGGAGCCGTCGCGTTCGATGAGGGGCCGATCGATGAGGGGACGATGAGGGTCAACGCGCCGGGCGACGGCGCGCTCATCATCTACACGAGCGGCACCACCGGTTCACCCAAGGGTGCGCTTCACACGCACGGCTCGCTCGCCGCGCAGTGCACCGCGCTGATGAACGCGTGGGATTGGTCCCACTCCGATCGCATGTATCACGCGCTGCCCCTGCACCACATACACGGGCTCGTCAACGGTTGGGCGTGCGCGGCGGCGACGGGGGCGACGGTCGAGTTCGCCGGCGACTTGTCCTTCGCGCCCCGCGCCGCGTGGGCGAGGCTCCGCGACACCAACCGGGCGCCGGTGACCGTGTTCATGGGCGTCCCGACGATGTACGTGATGATGCTGAGGGCGCTGGAGGGGCTCAAGAAAAGGCGGAACCGCGCCGACGCGATGGCGTCAGCCGCCGCGGCGAGGTCGCTGCGGCTGACGGTGAGCGGGTCCGCGTCGTTGCCGACGCCCGTGGCGCGCGCGTGGATGACGGAGACGGGCGCCGACGTCGTCCCGCTGGAGCGGTACGGCATGACGGAGATTGGCATGGCGCTGAGTAACCCTCTGCGCGGGGAGAGGCGCGCGGGGACCGTGGGCACGCCCCTCCCCGGGGTGGAGGTGAGGACGGAGCGAGTCGGTCACGATGAGCGAATCGGTTACGATGAGCGAATCGGTCACGATGAGCGGGTCGGTTACGATGAGCGGGTCGGTTACGATGAGCAGGTCGGTTCGGATGCGACGGCGGCGGTCGGTGGGGCGGGAGCGAACGAGGCGGGGTTCGAGGACGTCGAGGAGGGCCCGGCCGAGCTGCTGGTCAGGGGACCGGGCGTGTTCGTCGGGTACTGGAACAAGCCGGACGTCACCGCGTCGTCGTTCACCCCGGATGGATTCTTTCGCACCGGGGACACGGCGGTGAGGGAGAGGGGCGGGTACTGGCGAATACTGGGGCGAACGTCGGTGGACATCATCAAGACTGGGGGATTCAAGGTGAGCGCGCTGGAGACGGAGGCTAAGCTGCTGGAGCACCCGGCGATCGCCGAGGTGGCGGTGTTTGGCGTCCCCGACGACGCGTACGGCGAGATTAGCGTCGCGGTGACGGCGCTGAAGGAGGAGGAGGAGGAGGGCGCGGATACCTCCGAGCTGGCGCGGTGGGCGCGACGGAACATGGCCGAGTACAAGGCTCCGAGGGTGTTCCAGCTGGTGCGGAAGATTCCGAGGAACGCGATGGGCAAGGTCAACAAGAAGGAACTCCGGCACATGTACCTCCACGGCGGGCTCCAGTAGTGGCGTAGTAGGATATTTCGTAATATTGCAGGTTCTTGTTCGCTCTGAGCGTGTGTTACCTTCGTACGTGGTGTGTGCTTCCTCCTCCTTTTTTCGCCGCAAACTCATTCGTCGCCCCCCCTCCCCCCCACCCTCTCTCTGCCTCTCCGTGTGCGTGTGTGTTCGCGTCGATCACTTCTTCTTCATGCTGGCGCCGAACCTGAACAGGTTCTCGGCGCTGAAGTAGAGCGCGCCCGCGGTGAACAGTCCCGCGCTGATGCCCGCCACCCACACGTCGGTGACCATCGCCACGGCGCAGGCGAGAAACGCGAGGGTGCGATCGAAAGATGAGATGAGCTCCCTCATCTTACCCGGTATGGGCCGCATGACGCCCTCCGCGTCGAATGTGACGTCGCAGTGGATGACGAACGCGCTGCGCACGAACATGGTGACGGCGATGCCGAGAGACCGGGGAAGGAAGTCCGGGACGAGCGCCGAGGGCACGGCAAAGGCGCCGAGGCCGACGACGTCGAAGATGATCTTCAGGAGGACGAGGCCGAGGAAGTCGCGGGCGGTGGCACGGTTGCCGCCCACCTGGTCGAGCGCGCGGAGGCCGCCGCGGACCTGCTTGGCGGCCTGCGGTCCGAAATCGCACGCCGCGAGGATGGCGCACGAGAGCGCAATCATGAGCTCGGTGATTTTGAGCGCGGCGGGCTTCACCATGGCGGCGCCGAGGCCGTTGGGGAAGAAGGTGTAAAGGATGTTGTTCATGATGACCGCGCTGATGAAGAGGTAGCCGAAGCTGACGAAGTTGCCCCACTTGTCCGAGTTCTTGCTCGCGGCGGACTGCGGCCAAGGAGACGCGGGGCCACCCTCGGAGCCGGTGGAGACGTCGACGGCGTCGACGTCGATGGCGGGCTGCTCATCCCCAGCGGTGGGCCCGTTGGTCGCGGCGCTGTAGTAGGGCATTGCGATAGCGCCCCGACCGCCCTGGGTGAAGCCGGCGTCGAACCACTGCGCGTGCGCGACGTGGGAGCGCCTGGAGGACCGCATGACGTTTGAATGACGCGCGGGTGTCCGGACGACGGGCATGGGCCTCGATGCGGAGCGAGATCCGCGGGTGGGGGCGCGCGCGGCGACGCCCGCGTGGTGTATCGCGGATGAAACGGTGTACGACATCTTTGTGCGACGGTGGACGATGGAGCGAAACTGGTCGCTCTCGGTGCGTCGCGCGTCGAAGTGGCCTTCCGCGCGCCAAAAAGAAGTACATGAAGGCAATCGAAAAGAACCCTCTGAAGCGTCGTTTGAGCGCTTTCTGGAGTAAACAGACCGTGCGTGGGGATTTGGCACTTTTTTTTTCCAAGTGGCGGTCGTTCGTAAACTTGCCTTTTCTAAACCCAAATTGACGAGTCGGCGTGGGAGGATATCATTGCACCGGATCAGGGGATTTCCAAAAATTGCATTGCCACGGTGGCGGAACTTTCCAGACCGCGAATGCCTGGTTCGGGATCCGCTTTTCGATTCTACGTGGGCACCCCCCGAGAGGGAACGCAGTCCGAGGGAACGCGATACCAAAAAGGTCCAAAAAAATGGGTTTCTTCACGAATCGAAAAACTAACTCTCAATCAATGGTTTACTCGTACACTCGCGACCTCCCCCGCAGGCGGACGGTCGCCAAACAAGCGTGCGTTGCCCCTCCCTCACTCACTCCTCAACGTCGTGAACTCGACTCAACCTACCTCGCGCCCGCGGCGGGACCGTTCCCGCCCCGCTTGTCCTTGCCCGCGACTGTCGGCAGCGGCAGCATGTGCCACAGCGGCGACTCCTCCGGCGGCAGCACGTTCTCGCCCCTGAGGAACCTCTCCAACGTGGGCACAGCCTTGACGTCGTCCAACCACGCCTGCAACTCATCGCCCATGACCTTCTCCTTCTCGCTCAACTCCCCGGTGACGTCGTCGAGAACCTTGCGGTTCGCGACGAGGATCTCCTTCGCCACGTAGAGCGCCGACACGAGCGCATCCTTCACCTCGCCCTCAACCTGGCGCTCAACCTGCGACGCGTCCGCGCCGCCTCCGAAGATGTCCTCGCGGCCCCCTTGCGAGAGCGTGGGCACGGACACGGGCCCGACCGTCGGCGATAGGCCGTACTCGGCGATGGACTTGTACGCCAAGTCGGTCGCGCGCTGGATGTCGTCGAGCGCGCCCGTGGACACCCTGGAGCACGCGACAATCTCCGCCGCTCGCCCGCCCATGAGTGTGACCAGCCGGCCGCGGAGCTCGTCGGCGAACATGAGCTTGCGGTCCTCCTCCCCGGGTGGGATGTAGGTGAACCCGAGTGCGCCGCCGCTTCGCGCCACGATGGACAGCTGCTCGGGCCTGGACGTTCCCGGGATGAGGTTGCCCACCGCGGTGCCCACGACGGCGTGGCCAACCTCGTGCGCCGAGACGATGACCTTCTCAGCCGCGGACAGGATGGACCTCTTCTTCTCGATGCCCGCCACCGTGCGAAGGACCGCGGATTCGAAGTCCTCCTTGCCGACGGTGGTGGCGCCGGTCCTGCCCGCGAGCAGCGCCGCCTCGTTCACGAGGTTCGCCAGCTCGGCGCCCGTGAACCCAGCCGTCATCGACGCAATCTCGTCGACGTCCAGCCCCTCGCGCATGGGCAAGTTCCTCGCGCCGATGTGAACCCCGAGGATCTCCTTGCGCCCCTGCTTATCCGGCCTCTCCACGCTCACCGTGCGATCGAACCGCCCGGGGCGTTTCAGCGCGCTGTCCAGGGTGTCCGCCCTGTTCGTCGCGGCGAGACAGATCACGAGGTGCTCGTCGTCGAAACCGTCCAGCTCGGTGAGCAGCTGGTTGAGCGTCTGCTCGCGCTCGTCGTTCCCCATGCCCCGCAGACGCCCGTCGCTCCTGCCCTTGGCGACGGCGTCGATCTCGTCGATGAACACGATCGCGGGCGCCTGCTCCCTGGCGCGCGCGAACACGTCCCTGACGCGAGCCGCGCCCATGCCCATGTACAGCTCCACAAACTCGGAAGCCGAGACGCTGATGAAGGGAACGCCAGCCTCGCCCGCGACGGCCCTGGCGAGCAAAGTCTTGCCGGTGCCGGGCGCGCCCACGAGCAGGACGCCGCAGGGGGGCCTGGCGCCGAGCCTGGTGTAGTGCTCGGGCCTCTTGAGGATGTCGACAATCTCCTGAAGTTCCTCCTTGGCCTCGTCCACGCCGGCGACGTCGTTGAAGGTGGTGGAGGGCGGGGGCAGGGCGCCGCGCTGCTTGCCGCCCGTCATCCGGCCCGCGCTGGTGTTGGGGCCGCCGCCCATGCCTCGCATCATCCCGCCGCCCATGCCTCCCCCGCGCGCGCCGTCGCGGTTCTGGCCCATCCGGCTGAACTGGACCATGGCCATCCCCACGATGAAGACGGTGATGAACGTGTTGAGGTTGCGCTGCGACTGGTACCGCTTGTCCAGCGCGCCAAACTCAACCTTGTTCTTGGAGAGCTGCTCGTAGGGCACCCTGGCGTCCTCGGGCCTCGCCGCGCTGTACGCCACCTCGATCTTATTCTCGGTCATTCCCATGGGCCCCACGCCCGGTTGCTTGATGACGTAAGGGGTTTTGGGCTTCCACGTGAGGTAGGCGCCGTCAACCTTCAGGTACTTGACCTCGTCGTTCTTGACATCTTCCAGGAACCTGCTGTAGGTGACGGGCACCATGTGCGTGCCGGGCGCCTTGTCCTGGTGGTTGTGGAACAAGTTGGCGGCGAAGAAGAAGAGGAAGGTGTTCATGCCCACGGTGAACAGGCGCATGGGCTGGAAGAGGAGCCGGAACCACGTGGCGAAATCCCTCGGGCGCCCCATCTTGTCGAGATCCTTGGACGCCCCCCGCTTGCCCTTGTCGTCGTCGCGTAGCTTGCTCGCGGGCGGGCCGCTCGCCGCCGCCTCCGCGCCGATCGCCGACGTCTCGGTGGATTGATCATCCTCAGCTTTCGCGTCGTCCTTGGCGCCCGCGCCGGAGCCCGTCGACGCCGATTCCCCCGACGCCGCGTCCTCCCCGACCCCGGAGGTTCCGGACGGCGACGAGCTCGACGCGTCCTTGTCGTCGTCGCGGTTCGACGCCGCGTGCGCCGCGGAGGGGCCCCTCGCCGCGTGTTGGGGCGAGACCAAACGCGCGTGATCGCCGAGGCGGTGGACGGGGCGGATCTCGCGCGGCGACGCGCGACGCGCGAACACGCGCGCCCTGACGGAGCGCGCGCGGGTCGCCTCGGCGCCGAGTCGTGGCTCCGACCGGGAGCATGCGCGGGGCGCGGGAGCGGCGCCGAGGCGACCGCCGTGCCGCGCGCCGGGCCGAGATCCGGCTCCCGCGGTCGTCCTAACGCCAATGGGCTGAACGAGGAGCGTCATCGCGTGCGAATGCATGCCGCGCGCCCTTTGGCCGCTCCTGTGGTTGCCGTGGAAAGGTTGCCCTCCTCTGCTCCGTCTGTGGCAGTGTCACAAAAATATCAACGCGGGAATGGGAGTGCCGCGCGTTACGGGCGCGCGCTCGCACTCTTCACCGGAGAAGTGCGCTGGCGATCTGGCCCGATGAGAGTCCTTTGGCGTCGCTCGAGGTTTGGCCTCGCGCGTTCTGTCCTCCACGTCCCTCACCGCAGCGCTCTTCGCCCGGTTGAAACCTCCCCTCTTTTCCCAGCGTAGACGTCTGACGTCATCCCCACGCGGGTCAGATCGAGACTCAAATCACGGTTCGCGACCCCAACAGGAGCTCCCTCGGTCAAAACTGGCGACAACTCAGCGTTTGGCGGGCTTTTTTTGACCGGAGATTTGATCGTGCAACGGACGAAAGCACCGGGTCCACATGGGTCGTGGGTCTCACGTCTGCAGCACCTGACTCGTGCGGAGCTGCGGAGGCGGGGCATAGATTTAGGGCACGACGATGGGGGCGAAGAGGGTGATGTATTGGCGGCAGCCCGCGGCGCAGCGGACGATGAAGACTTACCTCGCGCTGAGCGAGGCGGTGCGCGCGGAGCTCAACCCCACCGACTCCCGCGTCCACAGGTGGAGCGCCGAGGTGAGCGCGCGTCGCAAGAACGTCAACGCGGAGGAAGGGATGTTCGTCTCCCTCACCGCCGCGGGCGTCGCCGACGAGGTCTTCACGTGCACGCTCGTGGACCATCCGGAAACGTCGAAAGAGACGTCGTCGGCTCCCACCGCACAACCCAACGAGAGGCAGGTGGTCGTCCTGCGCAAGGAGCGGGAGGTGATGGAGGGAACGACGAGGGTGAAGGAGTACCTCGCGCGATGCAAGACGCACACCGTCGCGCACAGGAGCAAGGTGGACGGCGTCGGGTGGTGGTGCGGAGACTACGCCGTGAGGATCGGGCGGGTGGAGAACGCGCAGGGGACGTACGCGGGGCTGGTGTGCGAGGTCGAGTACGCACCGGTTCGTGACGTCAACGTCGCGGATGCGTTATTGGCAGAGTACGCGGAGGCGATTGGGGAGTGTCTGCGACGCGCGGCGGGCGAGTCTGCTGGCGCCGGTGCGCTCGTGCACGTCAACACGGGGGAGTGCGTGGGGGCGTACGGACTGGGGAACGTCGCGTTCGGTGACGCGCACGCCGCGGTCGCGTACGTGAGCACGGTCATGACCATGCAGTCGGGAGGACTTTAGGACGCGTAGCACTTCTTATTAGCCCGGTCGCCTGAACGACAGCCCCGAACTGCCCGACACCCGCGTGTGGAACTTTTTGGCCCGCCTTCTTGAATTTCAAAATTTTCTGCTTGTCACCGCCGGCATAAATCGGGCGCGCACCATGTCGGACTTCAGCATCGAGCCCGAGAGTCCGGGCCCCGCGCGGGTGTCCAACTCGCTGCGCAACTCGCGTGAGATGCCCCGCGACGCCCTCGGCCTCGGAGGATACCCGACGGTGCGCTTTCAACCCCCGATATGACACCCGAGCTCCCCGCCATCCGCGAGATGAAACTAAAACGCTGACTTTCCTCGGCCCCGGCCGCATCCCCGCCGCCCCGCGCAGTCCGAGAGCACCGAGTTCGACACCGTGCTCGAGACGGGAGGCTCCGAGCCCCCGACGACCGACCCGGAGTACACGGAGACGGAGCCCGAGACCGAGGCGGAGCTCCCGTCGCCGCCGCGCTCTCCCGTGCGCAAGAGCGTGGAGTTTGCCACGGACGCTCCGATGCCCAGCGCCTCCAGTCCGCTCCGACCCAAGTCCCGCGACGCGACGCCCGTGCACAGCCCGATCCTCCGGTCGATGCAGGCGGACGACGAAGACGCCTTCGAAGACGGGCCGTTCAGCCCGCAGCAGGCGGCCGCCGCCGTCGCCGCCGCCGCCGCCGCCGCGGCATCCGAGGTTGCCAGGAGATCCAACGACGGATTCGGCGAAGTTCGAGCCACCTCGGAGCTCATCCCCCCAAACACCCCGATCCCCGCCATGCCCGGCCTCGACGACTCCGACGCCTCCGACGGGGACATGACCGCCGAGCCCCCGCAGCCCATACCCAAGCCCGAGGTTGGCGAGACCGAGACGCACTTCCTCAACAAGAACGAGCTCAACCAACCGGACGTCATGTCCTCCATCGCGGGCCTCCCCGTGGGTCAGTCGCGTCCGTCCAAGGATGTCCAGTTTGAACAGGCGCTGGAGCGGGTCAGGGCGTCCAGGCGCGAGATCGCCGAGCAGGCCGCCAAGGGGTTCGAGGACATGAGGGCGTACTACGAGAAGGAGCTGCAGCAGGAGCGGTCGAGGAGCGCCAGCGTGTCCGCCTCGATGGAGCGATCGACGATGATGCCGCCGCCGCCGCCGAGGGATCCCGCGAGCGTCGTCGCCGCAGCAGCCGACGATGAGGGTTTAGGACGGTCCGCAAAGAACGGCGGCGTCGCCTGGCAGCTCGACGAGGAGGCCCTCCGCGCGTCGTACCCATCCGCAAACGTCAGGGCGGGCCTGTCCCGTTCGCCGGAGAAGGTGTGGCCGGACGCGTGGAGGGGGAGCTACTCGCCCCCGAAGGACGTCGTCGCGCCGCCGCCGTTCCCGCTGCCCCAGGCGTGGTCCGGCCCGCCCAAGGACCGCGCGCCCGAGAACCCGCCGGACGTCTCGTACCCACACGAGGCAGCCGCAGCCGCCGCCGCCCTCGCCGCCGCCGTCGCCGCGCAGAACAGGGAGGAGATTGAGCTCGAGCGAGCGCGGAGAGCCACCCGAGCCGCCGCGGATCACTACGCTTCGCTTCGGTCCTCCGTCGAATTCGTCGCGCCGTCCGCGGGGCGGGCGGCGATGGAGGCGAGGACGCCGACGAGCGCGACAAAGGCGGCTGACCACCCGCCTGTTGAACTGACGAACAAGGCGACGACGCCGGTGAGCGCGACGAAGGGCCCCGGGGTTAGTTCACCCGCGCCTCCCGCGAGGGCGGCGGCGATGGGTTCGCCTGGGGAAAATTTCGACCACGTCACCGACGTCGGCGCGCTTCGAGAAAAGATCCGCAGGCTCCAGGCGGACCTCTCCGCGTGCGAGCGCAGGGAGCAGACCGCCGAGCGCGGCATCACGCACGCCGAGTCCAAGACCCGCGAGGTTCAGGAGAAGCTCCGCGAGGTGACCGCGAAGCTTCAGGCGAGGGACTCGGAGGTTCGCGAACTCGGGCAGGCTGGCCAGACCCTCAAGGACGCCGGCGCCGAGGCCAAGGCTGAGGCCACCGACGCCAAGCGCGAGCTGGGCGCGGCCAAGTCGACCATCACGCGCATGACTTCGGAGATGACGGAGAAGGCCCACAGGCTCGCGGCGCTGGAGCGATCAGTCCAGGATCTCAACGCGCAGATGGACATGACCAAGCGAGAGAAGATCGCGCTCGCGTCGAAACTGACGAGGTCGGAGGATGAGAACCGGAGGCTCCGAGAGAAGGTGAACGCCGCGGCCGAGAGGGAGAAGGAGGCGGCGAGGACCGCGGAGAGGCTCGTGAGGGAGGGCGACGCGGCGCGGCGCGAGACGCAGATTCTCCGGCTGAACAACCACAAGGGCAGCCAGGAGGCGGCGGACCTCTCGGCGTCGCTGCAGGCGGCGAGGGAGGAAATCGCCGAGCTGAGGCGCCGGTGCAAGCACCTGGAGCACGCCGCGCTGCACGCCGCGACGGATACCGCGGCGGGCCGCAGCTACGGCGCGTCCCCGCCCCAGCACCGGGAACAGCGCCCGCCCATGCGCGCCATCAGCGAGAACGTGTCCTCCCTCGACGACGCGCAACTAAACAAGCCGGTCCTTCGGAAGTCCTGGGCTCAACCCTCGGCGGACGTCGTGGAACTTCCACCCGCGGGCCGCTCGACCCGCGACATCGCCGAGTCCAAGGCGCCCGCGCGTTCCCTCTGGGACCACGACACCCACGACCAGCGAACGACGACCGTTACGACGACCGTTACGGCGCCCCCGACACCGCCCCCGGTGACTCACCGCCCGGTGACTCACCACCCGGTGGGCCCCCCGCCGCCCGCGCGAGTCGTCAACGAGTCGCACCTCGGACCGGGGTTCGTGCCGGACCCCGCGCACTCCCTTCGCGAGGAGTTCAAGGCGGAGTACGGCGACGAGCACCTGGTAAGGGACTCCACCTCGCACTTCGGGCCGGGCATGACCTTGGTGAGCGAACGGGAGATGCGCGAGAGGGAGGCGCATCAACAACGAATGGCGGCGACGCGCGCGAGGGCGGAGGCTGCCGAGCGGGAGGAGACGGCCGCCCGAGAGGCTGAGGAGATTCGAGCCGCCGCGTTGGCCGCCGCGGAACGAACCAACGCGGAGCTGGCGGCGGAGCGCGCCAAGGTGCGCGCGCAGCTCGAGGCGGAGATGGATCGAGAGCGGGTCGCTGCGGAGGCTATCGAACGCGCGGAACGGGAGGCTGTCGAGGCGAGGAGGACGAGGCCCAAGACGGCGCCGCCCGCCCGGCGCACGGAGCACGCCGCTCTGGAGACCGCCGCGGACAGGTACAGCGCCGCGGAAGCTTCCCGCAGGGGCCGCGATGGCAGCGGGTGGTACGGCGGAGTCCTCGACGGGGATGGCCAAACCCTCCCTAAACCCAAACCTCGCGACGAGGGCGAGATTCCCCCGTGGATGCCCGTCACGACGACGGATGGAACGGGGAGGCGAGACCCGAACGCCACCGCGGGTCGACCCGCGGGCGACTCGCAGCCCTTTGCCACGTCCGAGTCGCTCGAGTCGTGGTCTTCGCACGTCGCCGCGGTGGAGGCGCGGCTCATGCGGCTCAGCGTCGAACGCGACGAGCTGGAAGGGGAGCTCGGGAGGCTGCCGGAGGGCGCCGGGCGGACCATCGACGAGCGCCGACGGAAGCAACACGCGGAGCGCCGGCTGGAGGAACTTCACAGGTCCATGAGCCAGGCGAGGAACCAGCTCAAGCAGGCGCAGCGCGTTCACCTCGTCGGCGCGTGATGAGAGACTTCCGGAGAGGGCGGGTGGGCAGCCCGGGCGAAGACCCGAACGCGACTCACTAATAAGGGTTTAACAACCACGAGACGAAACACTTCACGAAACGAAACGACCCGTGGTGCGTGCGTGTCCGACTCTCTCTAAAACACCCAACACGCGATTGATGCAATCATCCCCCTCGCTCCATCTCCACCTCGCGGTATTCCCTCCCGTCCACCAAGTCCTCGCCGCCAGCTGTGTCGAGAAGCCTTCGCCGCGCCGTCCCGAGCGCGTGCGTCGCGAACCCGAAGAGCGCGCCGAGGCCGGTGCTCCCGCTACCCACCGTCGTCGCCGCGGTGACTATCAAGGCGTACCGATCCGTCCAGCCCGGGTCGTACCACGAATCCACCCCTGTATAGCCCCCGATTTCCCCCGCGCCGTCCAGCCCGGCTCGAATCAGCTCCGCGGACGCCGCCGCGAGCAACACCCCGAGCAGCGGCGCCGGGAACTTACCCAGCAGCGTCAGCAGCGACCCGCCGAACGCGACGCCCAGGAACAGCTTGCCGGCGCCCAGGAACGCCGTCGCGGCGCCCGTTCTCGCTCCGAAGCGGTAGTGCGCGGCGAGCCCGCCGGCGCCGTGGCAACACGGCATCGCGCCGAGCCCGAGCCCGCAGAGGTTCATCGCGCCGACGCTCACCGCGACGCCCGTGGGTCGCACCTCCGGCTTGTCCGGGAACAGGTCCTTGGCGAGCGCGCACGTCGCGACGACGGAGTTGAGCGTCGTCAGCGGCAGCTGGGGCAGGCCCGCGCGGAGGACGCCCGTCGCGACGTCTGTTGCGGATGGAATCGCCGGCGTAGGCGTCGATGGTCCCGCGCGAAGCGACGCGAGGCTCCCGGGGCGACACGCCGCGATGACCGCGCCGACCACGACGAGGACGAGGGCGACGCGGGCGTCGCTCGATCCTGCCCCCCGAGCGCGCGTGTGCGTTCTATCCGCGTCGATCCCGGCGCCGTCGCCGATGACCTCCCGTGCCGCCACAGCTGTCTTCGTCGGCGCCGCGAATGCGAGGACAAATGCGAGCGCGAGCGCGCCCAGCGCCATGCCGTCGGGTCCCCACAACCCCCGCATCGACTGCCTGGTTCCGTCCGTCCACACCGCGAGTGTCCACCCCTTGGCGCACAGGAGCATGCCGAGCCCGAGCTGCATCCCTCGCACCACTCCGAACGGGGTCACCGCGTTGAATCGTTCCATGAGCCCGGTGCATCCGAGGACGAGGACGACGAGCGCCACGAACCCGCCCGCGGCGACGATCTGCGGCACGTCCATCGGCGGGTCCATCATTGCCACGGCCGCGATGGTCTTCATCGGTTGCAGCGGCATCGGAACGTCAAACGCGAGCGCGGTGGCGAGGTTGTACAATCCGGTGAACACCAAGGTGGTGCCGACGTCCAGGCCGCACTCCGCGGTGAGGCCGACCAGTAAGGGGATGAAGGTGCCCAGGTCGCCGAGCGAGCCCCCAGCCTCGCGCCATGTGAAGTCGCGGCGAAGCTCGGCCGCGCGCCGGAGCAGCCAACCCGCCATGGCCACGGCGGCGCCCCCTTCCGCGTGTTGGTGAGGGTTCCACTGACGATTTCTTCCGCAGCTTTTTGGCGACCTTTTTCTCCAACTCCCTAATGCGAGTTATTCTGGTCTGACTGATACGCTGTTGAGAGAGATTCACGAAGACTGTGACTGTTTTAAGGCGGGAATCAAATACGAAATACGGAAATAGTCGCGGCGGTCACGGGGTGTTGGAGATTCCCCTTCCGTGGCTGACGACGAGCCCAACCTCGCCCAACCCTGAGGCAGATCACCGCGCGCGTGCTCGCGCATCGTGGCGGCGGATCACGATGGACGCCTCGAGCACGTCCTCTTCGAGGGTCGCGAGGGCGGCGAACGCGTATCGCGCGCCAGCAGCGGCGGCGCTCACCCGTCCAGGCGGGTCATCCGCGTTTGCGGCTGCTGCGGTTTTGGGCGGTAACCACCGCATCGTCGGTGTCGTAGCGCCCTCGACCTGCTTCGCCGCCGCCGCGCGCCCCGCTCACCCCGCGGCTTTCTCCGCGGCTTCCGCGGACGAGGGCCAGGGTTTGATGAGCCGCATGTACGCCGTCGCCATGGGTTCCCGCCAGGCCGCGGCGGGCGGCGCCGCGGGCATCATCGCGCGCACGGCGTCGGCGCCGCTCGACCGGATCAAGCTCCTGTTCCAGGTGCAGGCGATGGAGGGCGCGGGCACGTCCGCGACCGCGTACACCGGCGTCGGCCAGGCGTTCCTCAAGATTTACCGCGAGGAGGGTATCCTGGCCTTCTGGAAGGGCAACGGCGTCAACGTTATCCGCGTCGCCCCCTACGCAGCCGCGCAGCTCTCGTCCAACGACGTCTACAAGAAGATGCTCGCCGACGAGAACGGCCGGCTGGGGCTTAAAGAGCGACTCACCGCGGGCGCGCTCGCGGGCATGACCGGAACCGCCATCACCCACCCGCTGGACACCATCCGCCTGCGCCTCGCCCTCCCGAACCACGGCTACAGCGGCATGACCAACGCGTTCGTCACAGTCGCAAGGCACGAGGGTGTCGGCGCGCTATACAAGGGTCTCCTGCCGACGCTCGCGGGCATCGCGCCGTACGCGGCGATCAACTTTGCGTCCTACGACATGGCGAAGAAGTCGTACTACGGCGAGGGCGGTAAGCAGGATCCCATCGCGAACCTGTTCCTGGGCGGGGCGTCCGGCACGTTCAGCGCGACGGTGTGCTACCCGCTGGATACCATCCGCCGTCGCATGCAGATGAAGGGGAAGACGTACAACGGCATGGCGGACGCCGTCGTGACGATCGCGCGGAAGGAGGGGTACAGGGGGTTCTTCAAGGGGTGGGCCGCGAACACGCTCAAGGTGGTGCCGCAGAACAGCATCCGCTTCGTGAGCTACGAGGTGATCAAGTCCCTCCTCGGAGTGGCTACGCAGCCCATCTAATCTATTCTTTCATGGGAGGCGGGGGGGGGAAGTATTTATCGTCGTACATCGACACGCGCGTATTGAAAAATCGACACATCACATCATAAACGCATCGCGGTCAACACCTAACCGCCGCACGGCCTGAACACTCGAAAACTCGCCTCGTCCGAGTACGCCGGCGCCGTCCACGCCAGGTCGCGAAGCGCGTGCTCGTCGGAGTGCGCCCGCGTGGCGTCGACGTCCCGAGAGCACTTTTCCGAACAGAAACAGACCACGCGGCAGTACACGCATCGCCTCAACACCCGGTCGTGGTCCCCGCTCCCGCACGTGTGGCACGCCGCGAACGCGGACGCGGACACGCGCGTCTGCGCCCCGCGGGTCCCGCCCCTCTCCGTCGAATCCGTCTTTTTCCTTTGCCAAATCGTGAGTTCGTGCGCAGTGTCCCCCCACTGCGGTAGCGACACCCGCCTCGCCAGGTTCCACGACTCGCGAAGCTCTCGGGCAAAAGCGACGTCCCCTGTGTTTCCATCCCACTCCCCCACCACCGCCACGACGTCGCCGCCGTGTTCGCGTATCGAACGCGCCGCCAGGTCGTCGCCTGGCGGCGGGTAGCAAAGGAACAGAGCCCGGTTTTTGTATCGTCTCAGATCCCGCGGCCCGCCCTCGCGCACTTTGACAAAGGACGCCGCCCGGCCGTGGTACTCGTTCATCGCACCCTCGTCCCACTCACCGCCGCCCGGTGAGTCACCGCCGAACCCTTCGGTGTTTGGCGTCTTGTCCAGCGCCACCACGTCCATCCCGAACGAGCTTTCCATCGCGAGCGCCCAGTACCCGAGCCCCGCGCCCACCTCGACCCACGAAACGGACGCGTCGCAAAGCGCCCTCAGCGCCCGCCTCGTGGGCGTGGCGAACGCGAAGAGTCGGCACGGCCACACCCTGGCGCCGTCCCTCCACAGCTGCACGAGCTTCGGGCACGGCGGCGGCGGCGGGGTCCCGTCCCCTGTTGTGGTTGCGCGCCCCCGGGTTTTCCTCTTCGCCTCGGCCGCCGCCCTTCGCCCCGCGGCGAGCACGTCCGCGGCGGTGACCGCACCGGTGGCGGTCAGCAACCACGTCGCCTCCGCCGTCCTCGACCTCCGAATCGCGTCGAGCCACTCCCACTCCCGCGCGCCCTCGAGGACGTCGTCCTTAACCGCGGACGCGACTGACGATACAAACTTACTCACCGTCGAGATGTCGGCGCCGCAGCGACCGTGCGACGCGGTGACCGCGGTGAGGTACGCCGCGGGGTTGGGCCACCACGACCCATCGCCGCTCGTCCACCCGCACGACCTGTGGTGGTACGCCATCGCGTACATGGCGTCGTCCAGGGCGACGGCGACGGCGACGGCGACGGGGGCGTCGAGGATCGCGTTCGATGAGTGTTCGGACGCGTCGGGTGAGTCACCGCCCGGTGAGTCACCGCCCATGGCCGCCATGGCCGCCGCGAAAGGGTCGTCCCGCCCGTCGCCTCGGTCGCCACCGCTTTTCTCGCGTCCTCCGCGTGTCTCACGTCCCCCGACTGCCCCTTCGAGCGCGACCTTCGCGGCGGCTAGCGCGCGGCGCACGCTCGCCGCCATCTCATCCTCCGGCGCGGCGACTGAGCGGCCGCGAACGACCGCGGGTGCGCGGAGTGTTCCGTCCCGGCGCGCGCTGGCCACCTCCCGCCTGAACGCGCCCACGGCGGAGTGTGCGGCGTCCACCGCGGATGCGCACCAGTCGCGTCGGCGGAGCACGGCGGCGCAGAGCCTCGCGCACGACACCGCAGATGAAAGCGATGCGAACGCGGCGTCGGAGGGTGCGGACGCGCGGCTCGGTGCGTTCGGTGGCTCGATGCCGTACGCGCGTCGCACGACGAGCAGCTCGGACGACGTCGTTCCCCGGTCCGCGTTCGCCGGCGTCGTGGCTCCTCGGGCTCCGTCGCCGGGGGGCACGAGCGATCGGCCGTCGCCGTCGCTTTTTCGCCCAAGACTCCATCCGGACGACAGGTGCGCGGCGAGGACCGCGTTTGGGTCAAGGGAATCGTCCAGCCCCGCGACCGCCACGGGCGCGGCGGCGTCGTGCGCGTCGTGGACGTCGTCGACGACCGCCCGCCTTGGCCGTTTGCCCCGAGCCCTCGGTACACTCCGACGATCGGCGGCATCGACGGCATCGACACCGACGTTTCGCCTGCGCACCACCTGGACGTCCGGGGGGAAAGGGCGCGCGAACCTGTCTCGTCTGTCGCGTCGCGGCACCAGGACGTTGTCCGGGATGGGTTCCCACTCCAGACCAACCTCGCGTCGGGTCTCACGCGCGGGCATGGCCTCCCAAACCCGGCCGCCGCCCCGCGCGCGTTCGTTTGGGGCGGTTCCGCCCAAACCCTCACAGAAAAATTAGGCACCCTCGGATCGGCCGAAACGAAACGGTCGCGGTCAACGCACCCGTCACGGAATTTGGTCGGGGGAACCGGGAGACGCATTCCTCGTTTGGGGCAGTGGACCGGCGCGCTCGGCTGCCCCGCGCGGTGCCGATCATTTGAGGGTGTTCGACGATGTCGACGCTAAACGCGATCGGAGGTGCCAGGTGAGTCGCCACGGGCGCCCATAACCCGCCCCGGTCCCGGCCTCGTCCCTCCCCCGGTCGACGTTCTCGTCGCGACCGAAAAAGAATGCCCACATCCTTCCAAAACCGACGAAAATGGCTCACCCGCGACCCGCACCCAACCCGTGTTCGCAGGACGAAGGGCGCAAAGGTTGGCTTCGACGATGATTCCAAGGACCTAGGTGCGGGTAAACTGATAGACAACTCCGTTCCGAGCGGCCCCGCGGGCGAGATATTCAGGCTCCAGACCCAGGCTGACGAGCTCACGCGACGCATCGAGTTGGAGAAACGGCGAACGAAGGACGTCGAGTCCGGCATCGAGCGCGTCCGCGCTAAGATCATCGAGCAGCGACGGGAGATGGGAGGCGTCGACGCCGCGCAGGAGAAGAACACGCACATCCAGCGTAACCTGAAGATGCTCGAAAACAGGCTCGATAAGGCCTTGGGCAAGTACAACGACGCCCTGGCGCACAACAAGCAACTGCGGGGCACCATCGACAACCTTCGCAAGGAGCGCGTGCTCTTCGACGACATATACAAGAAGCTCGAGCACGAGCTCGCGGAGAAGAAAAACAGGATGGGCGAGATCATCGAACGGTCCGATAAGGCGTACGAGGCGCGGGATAAGGCTGTGAGCGAGATGGCGAAGCTCAAGCAGCAGGCGGACAAGGAGCAGCTCGCGTTTGAGAAGGAGTGGCGCGAGCTCACCAAGCTCATCGAGCACGACAAGAAGATGCGCGCGTTCATGAAGAACAAGGCCAAGGCGCAGGGCGCCGTGGAGGAGGCCAGATTAGCGGCGGAGGCTGACGAGGCTGAGCGCAAGCAGAAGAAGCGTGAGATGGCGGGTAAGTGGGCGCAGGGCAAATCCAAGGCTGACGCCAAAAAGTCGCACGCGCGGGTGCAGTCGTACCGCGAGGCGTTTAGACAGATTCAGGAGGCGACCGGGATCGGAGACGTCGAGGAGCTCGTCACGAGTTTCACGCAGGCGGAGGATGAGAACTTCAGGCTGTTCAACTACGTCAACACGCTCAACGCGGAGATTGAGCGGCTCGAGGAGCAGATCTCGGAGTGCAAGAACGAGATTGAAAAGTACAGAGGCTCCGGCGCCGCGTCTGACTCGCAGCGGCGCAAGCTGCTCAAGGACCTCGAGGACCGGCTCGCGCGCACCGAGGCCAAGGCCAAGTCCTACGACGGCAAGTACAAGATCGCGACCGAGACGGTGGGCGCGCTGCGCGAGGGAATCTGGAAGGTTTACAACAAGATTGGCTGCAACACCCCGACCAACGCCGAGCTCCTCGGCGCCGACGGCGTCACCGACGGCAACATGATGCAGTACCTGGGCGTCATCGAACAGCGAACGAACGAGATTTTGCAGATGTACGCCGCCTCCATGATGGCAGAGGGGGGTGCCGACAGGGCGGGCGACTACGACAGCTTCGTGCAGATGACCAAGACGGGCCCGGAGAGCTCCGCCGGTCCGCGGGAGCTCAAGATCGACGCGCCGAGCACCGAGGATCCCGACGATTTGGACGAGTCGGATGAGGATCCGGAGGATAGGCCGCTGGACAGGGAGGAGCTGAGGCGGCGCGCGGCGAAACAGCTGGCGCGGCGGGAGATTGGGGACGGGGCGACGGGTACGGTGGCGGACGCGAGGTCGGGCGCGAAGAAGGCGGGTGCCGGGGGCAAGGGAGCGGTCAAGCGGCGGTGAGGGTTGCTTCTCGTAGGTGTAAGTAACAACTTCGAAACGCACGGAATCTTTGTCATGGAGCTCGCGCTGCGAAAGCCACGAGAGTCAACCGGAGCGCATCTCACTCGGGGGGGCTCGGAGGACGGCGCGGATGTCGTTCGCGCATCGGTCCGTGCTCAAGGAGATGCGGGAGAAGAAGGCGAAGGCGGCCAAGGCGGTCGAGCGAGCCGTTTCAAGGTGGCGACCCTGGGCGGAGAGCGCCAGCTCCGAACCCGCGCCGTGGCCCGCGAAATTTGAGAAAGGGGGAAGGGGAATCACGCGAGGGGTGCCGCAGGTCCCTGAGGACAACAGGTGGAGGCTGGGCGAGTACGCGGTGCGCGCGGACTTCGACGGCGGTAACCTGCGGAGGGTTGAGCAGAACGGCGCCGACGGCGCGTTCCAGCTGTGGACCAGGAGCGACTGCGAGGGGAGCGACCACGCCACGCAGCACCGAACGTGGTTTCACTTTCGCATCGAAGGCCACTCGCCGGGGGAGACGCTGTCGTTCACGGTGATGAACTACGTCAAGCAGGGGAAGATTTTCCAGCACGACTACAGGCCCGTGTACCGTCAGCACCCGTCCGGCGCCAAGTACGCGCGATGCAACCAGTCGGTGAGCCATTGGAAGACGGACCAAGGCCAGTTTCGGTGGACCTTCCGGCACAAGGTTGAAACCGCCGAGCCGACGTACTTTGCGTTTACGTTTCCGTTCTCGCACGGCGATTGCGTCGCCACGCTGGACGCCATCGACGCCAGGTTCGCGTCCGACAAGACGCTTCGCGAGCGCGTGTACGTCAGGCGGCAGACACTCGCGCGATCGCTCGAGGGCAGGGACGTGGACGTGCTCACGGTGACGGCCCCGGCGGGTGTGTCCGAGTCTGAATACGACGAAGCCCCCGTCTTGTCGTCGCGAGTGGCCCCCCCGGGACGAGCGCCCGAAGACAGGCCCGTATTCATCGTCTCCGCGGGGGTGCACCCCGGGGAGAAGCCCGGTAACCACATGATGTGCGGGATACTCGAGTTTCTGTTGAGGCCGGACGACCCGAGAGCGTCGGCGCTGCGAGAACGGTTCGTGTTCAAACTCGTCCCGATGCTCAACCCCGACGGCGCGTTCCGGGGGCACTTTCGGCAGGACACCTTGGGCCAGAACCTGAACCGCTTCTACGACGACCCGGACCGCACGAAGCAGCCCGTGATTCACGCGGTGGTGCGCCTTGCGATGCACTACGCGCACCAACGCAGGGGGTTGGGTTTTTACTTGGACCTGCACGGGCACATGAACAAGAGAGGTGTTTTCGCGTTTGGCAACGCTCTCGACGGCGACGACGCCGCCGCCGGCTTTGCGTACGCCAGGCTGTGCTCGCTCAACACCCCGCACTTCGACGTGCACGCGTGCAACTTCACCGAGAAGAACATGAGGACGCAGGACAAGAACGGTCAGACCAAGGAAGGGAGCGGTCGGGTGGCGTTACACGCCAAGACGGGACTGCCGCACCTGTACACGGTGGAGGCGAGTTACGTGTCGTCGCGGCTGCTCTCCCGCGTTCCGCCGGCGAGCGGGGACGACGGCCGCGCGTCGCCCCCGTCGCGCACCCCCGTTCGTTCGGTCAAGTACACTCCCGAGGTGCTCAACGACGTGGGCAGGGCGTTGATGATCGCGGCGCTGGACCTGCAGGGCGAGGGCGCGAACCCGTGGTCGAGGCTACCGGGGTCCGAGTACGGAAGTCTCCACGGTGTGCTCGGGTGGGCGAGGAGCGCGGCGAGGGGAGACGCGGGCAAGAACACGAGGGACGTCGCAAGGGAGCAAGATGTGAGCAAGAAGTGGAGGACGGTGAAGAGCAAGGTGATGGAGTTGAGGTTGAGCAAATAGCGCCACGTAGCGACTTGTCACGAGGAAGCGTACGGTTACGTCGTGGGAAGCGTCGAAAGGTGGTGCACGAAAAGTCACGACCGCGCCAGCGCCAGAAAGGTTACGTACGCCGACTTTGGTCCGGGAGGGATCCGCGCTCCACTTCAGGGCACGCGCGGGGAGGCAGAGTCCGCCGCTCACGCACGTTCGTCGCGACTCGGTCCGTTCGGTCCGTCGATACCGCTAAAGTCAACCGACGATGGCTCCCGTCAAGACCATCGCGGTGATCATCGCCATGAAGGCTGAGGCTGCGCCGCTCGTCGAGCATCTCGGGCTGAAGAAGGCGGAGCCAAGCCCTTTCCCGGGCCCCATCCCGGCAGAGGTGTTCAGCGGCGCCGTCGGCGACGCCACCGTGCACGTGTGCTGCAACGGTGAGGCCAAGGGCTTCGGCGTCGATTCCGTCGGCACCGTCCCGGCGGCGCTCACCGCCTACCAAATCTGCGAACACCTCAAGCCCGATCTCCTGATCAACGCGGGCACCGCGGGGGGCTTCAAGGCCATGGGAGGCGCCATCGGCGACGTCTACCTCGCCACCGCGTTCAAAAACCACGACAGAAGAATCCCCATCCCGGGATTCGACGCCTACGGCGTCGGACACGCGGACGCCGCCCCGTGCCCCGCGCTGAGGCTGGCGACCGGATTCAAGCCCGGAGTCGTGTCCACCGGCAACTCCCTCGACGCGCCGGACGTCGACGTCGAATCCCTCAAGAAGAACGAGGCGAGCGTGAAGGAGATGGAGGCTGCGGGCATCGCACACGTGTGCGCCATGTTCGACGTCCCGCTGCTCGCGGTGAAGGCCATCACGGACATCGTGGACGGGGACAAGCCCACGCAGGATGAGTTCCTCGAGAACCTCGGCGCCGCGGCCAAGGCGCTGCAGGGCGCGGTGCCAAAGGTGATCGAGTTCGTGGCGGGGAAGGAGCTCGGCGCGCTGTGAGTCAGTCGAGGGATGTGTGTTATGTGTGGTAGCTCTTATTGATCTAATCGAACGAGTCGTCGTGCCGTGTTTCGTCGAACGTCTAGGCGGCGGCGGCGTCACTTGGCGTTGATGACGGCCATGAACTTTCTGCGAAGCTCCGGGTCGTCGCCGGCGACCTCGTCGACCCTCTCCGTCAGCACCGTCTTGATCTTGGCCATGCTCCGTCGGATCATCTTGATCCTGTGCGGGGCCCTCATCCGAACCCTGGACCCGCGGGCGGCGTACTTCTCCGTCGCGAGCATGTGCTTCTCCTTCAGCAGCACGTACCAGAGCCCCTGCAGATCTTCGAAGGATTTCAGCCTGAGCTCGCTCGTCTCCCACGCCCTGCCCACGGGCTCCTTGTCCGCCGTCTCCTTGGGTCCGAACCTGGTGCCGTCCAGGAAGGAGTTCAAACCCTGCGACGAGTGCGCCGCGGTCGCCCCGCCGAACGTTCTGCTCAGCCCCATCCGCTGGGCGGCGTCGCCCGCCAACCGCCGCAGCAGCGATTGGCCCTCGATCCCCTGACCCAGACAACGGCGCGCGATCCCGCCCAACATCACCGGCGCGTCCCCCGAGTCCACCCCCGCGCGATTCCTCCGATGGATCCCGCGCTGCTCCCTTGGACTACGTGTGTCCCTTCGCGCACGTGTTCGCCCGCGCCTCGAGGTTCCGCCACGGGGCCTCCGCCGACTGCCGCGCGCCGAGGGCTCCCCCAACCCTTTTCTCCTCGCGCAGCCAAAATGCCAAAGCGAGAGGAGCCCGCACACGCGGGTGCGGCTGTCGCGATCGAGCGCCCGGCTGGGGCGAAATAATATCTGCAGGGATTTGCCACTCGGGCCTGCGTGCATTTTTTTTGCCTATGGGAAATTAGTGAGCGCATAACACGATGGACCATCCTGACTCAGCATCTCAAAAAGATATCTCAGATCGGGCCCCGACGCGGCGCGTCATTCGCGACGATCGTCGACGGCACACTCCCACCCGGTGCGAACACAACACATACATCCGATAACAATGGCCGCCCAACTCGCTTCATCGGCCGTCATGGCCCCCGTGGCGCGTCGCGTCGCGCAGGCCAGGAGGCGGGCCCCTTCCTCTCGCAACCCTCGCGCCACCGTGTGCATGGCGGGATACGACTCGGTCCAGGCCAGGCGCGAGGCCGAGTCGCTCAGGGTCGACAGCAGGACCAAGCAGATCCACAGTCTCGCCGAGCTCGACGCCGCGTTCACCCTCGCGGGCGACAAGCTCATCATGCTCGCCATCGAGTCCGAGGAGGAGTGCATGATGAGCGACGATCTCTGGGACCGCAACAACGTCGCGGGAACCGAGACGAACAAGGAGCAGTGCAGGCAGCTCTCCGCGTCCCTCGCGCGCATCGCCCGCGAGGCGGACAACGTCGTCTTCCTCAGGGTCGAGGTCCTCGAGTCCGGCGATACCCGCCAGATCGCCAAGGAGCTCAACATCACCAAGTTTCCCACCTACCAGTACTGGAAGGTACGCGCCAGATCCCACGGCCCGATCAAGCGCCCCCCAATCGGGCGCCCCGCCAATTCACTCAACTAACAACCTCAGTCGCCGCGTCCGATTCCGACGCGAACTGACCGAACCGACCCGCACCTCCCTCTTAACCACCGCAGAATGATGACCTCATGTGGCAGCACGTCGGCGCCGGAGCGGGCGTCGCCGCGGAGCTCTCCGAGGGCGTCCTCTACTACGGCGGTCAGGGCGCCGCTGGTCTCAACGTGAGAGATTACGTCACCGAGATCAACAGCCGCAACGACCTCGGCAACTTTATCGAATCGTGCGCGGCGCCCACCGGTCCCCTCCCGGGCTTCGATGCGGGCCTGGACGTCCCCTGCGACAAGCAGCTCGCCATCGTGGACATCGGCGTCGACAAGGATGCCCCGCACGGGTGCCTCCACATCTTCCCCGCCGTGCTCTCCCTCGCGAGGAACACGCAGGGGTTCACCCGGTGGGCGCGCATGGCGATCGATAAGAACGCCGAGACGGCCGACATCGCGCGCGAGTTTGGCATCGACACCGTCCCGTCCTTCGTCTTCCTGGCCGACGGCAAGGTTGTGGACAGGTACTCCGGAAGCGATCGCGTGGAGCTCATGAACCACGTTCTCGCGTTTCAAAAGGCTAACGGCATTCGGCTCCCAGAGCGCGGCGCCAAGCGGAGGATGAGCACCGCGGAGGCGAAGGAGATCGCGCGCGCGGCGAGGGACCGCGCCAAGGCTGAGGGTCGCCAGACTGGCTGGTAAAGAACGCGTCGAAGCAGCAGCCGCGACGCCTCGGCGGTGAGTCGAGCCGCCGCGCACATTCATTTCGGTTCGGGTCGGAGCCGGCGCTCCGGGGTGACACGAAAAAGTTTTCCTTTATGTTTGCTCCGTTTGGGGGCGAGAGATCTCTCGCCCCTGGTTCGGTTCAAACCGAGTGATGAGATTAGTATTTGTAACGTAAGCTGATGTTCAGTGTGATGAGATGACGACGCGGTCATGAACGCGCGCGCCTGAGTAGTCACGGGTGGTACGACGCAAAGGCAAAAACGAGCCGCTGGCCGGTGATACCTGATGATGATAAAAATCGTCATTAGGTGTCGTAGTAGCGGCGAGGCACTCGTAGCTAGCTCTAGGCCTCCTCCTCGACGCCGCCGCCGGCGTTCCTGCGCTCCGCTTCGTCGGCCGCCGCGGCGATGGCCGCCGTCGCCGGGCAGCTGGGAGCGCTCGGAGCCAGCGGCGCCAGTCGCCTCGCCAGCGTCGTATTTCGCCTGTTTGTTCCCACCGAGTTCACCGCCGTCTCCAGCGCCAGCCGCGGCGCGAGCACCACGAGAACCTCCTTCGCTCGGGACACCGCCGTGTACACGAGCTCGCGCCTCAGCAGCGGCCTGTGCGCGTTGGCCAGCGTCAGCACCACGGCCCGGTACTCGCTCCCCTGCGCCTTGTGCACGGTGAGCGCCCACGCCGGTATGAGGTCCCTCAGGTCCGTCCTGGAGTATGACACCTCGCGGCCGCCGTGCTTGAGCGACGCGAGCGCTCGATCGACGGTGTCCTCGTTTGGGGATGACGACGCGTCGTGTGATCCGTCGTCGTCCTCGAGCGCGTCGGATGCTTGTTTCGAATTGGCGGCGGCGCCTCCGAAGACGACGCGAACGCCCCCGTCGCCGTCGACGGCGACGACGGTGCCGAGATCCCCGTTGAACACCTCCTTCGTGTAGTCGTTCCTCTGCTGGAGCACCCTGTCTCCCTCGCGGATGGTCACGTCCCCGACGCGCGTCTCCAGACGCCCTGCGCCTGGCGGGTTGAGCCTGGCCTGGAGGTACGCGTTGAGCTGCTGCGTGCTCGCGGGGCCCCGGCGGAACGGCGTCAGCACCTGGAGATCCGCGGTCGGGTCCAAGCCCCGCAGCGCCGGGAGCGCGCCGCGGAACAGCGCCTCGAGCGCGCCCTCGTACCCCGCGGGAGAGTCGTCCGGCAGCGTCACCCACACGCAGTCGGCGCCGTCCCACGTCTGCGTCTCGTACGTCACCTCGCCGTGGCCCCCAAAAGGCATCGCGAGGGGCGTCCCCCTGAGCTTTGAGTCGATCGGGTCGTGTTCGTTTGTTTCTACGATGTCCCCGACAGCCGGGTCGAATCGCCTGGTGGGCACGACGGGGAGATGTCCGCCGTTGATGGCGTGCGCGGACCGGACGATCCCGCTCTGCTCCGCCTGCCTGAACACGTCGCGCAGTTGCACGGCCGGAACGGCGCCGGACGCGAGGACGTCGCCCAGCACGGAACCGGGCCCAACGCTCGGCAGCTGGTCGGCGTCGCCGACAAAGACAATCTGCGCGTCGGGCTTGATGGCGTCGAGGAGCGCGGCGCACAGGGGCAGGTCGAGCATGGACGATTCGTCGACGACCACGACGTCCGCGTCGAGCGGCGAGCTCCTGTTCCTCGCGAAGGCGCCCTTGTAAGAGAGCGAAGACGTCTGGTCGTCGGCGGCGTCGTCGTCCTCGTCGCCGCCGGACTTGTTGCGCCCCTTCCTCGTCTCCAGCAGCCTGTGGATGGTGCTGGACTGCACGGGCTGGGACATGCGACGACCCGCGGTGGCAATCTCCGCGAGCCTCTGCGCCGCGCGGCCCGTGGGCGCGCACATCAGCACCTTGCGTCCCATCGCGCGCCACAGCCGAACCGCAATGTGCGTGGCAAAGGTTTTACCGGTGCCCGGTCCGCCGGTGAGCACGCTGATGGGCTCGCGGAGGGCGAGGTCGAGGAAAGCCTCCTGCGCGGGCGAGAGCAGCCTCCATCCCTCCTTCGCCGCGGCCGCCTGGAGCCAGCGACGGACCCTGGGAACGTCCGGCTCCCTTCGCTCGCGGCGAAGTCGAGCGGCGATGTCGGCGGCTACGAAAGCCTCCGCGTCGTGTAGCACCGAGGCGAACACGCCGCTTCGTTCCCAAACGCTCCCAGGGCCGGCCGAATTCGAATCCTTCCCGGCGGGCGGCGTGAGCTCGAACCTCGCGACGTCCCCGCGCGCCCTGAGGTGGTCCGCGGCCTCCTCGAGCGCGCCCTCGCGGAGCGACGCGAACTGCTGCGAGCCCAGCACGCGGCCCACGCCCTCCTTTACGTGCGCCCACGGCACGTACACGTGCCCCTCGCTCACGGCGGTGGACTGCAAAACCTGCAGCATTGCAGCCGCCAGCCGCGCGGGGTCGTCGGGTTTCTTACCCAGCCTCGCCGCGAGGGCGTCGCACCGGTGGAAGGTGGCGCCGCGTAAGCCGACCATGGAACCAAACGGGTCGGCCCTCACCCGCTCCTCCGTCTTGGTCCCGTGCACCGCCGCGACCCTCTGCGCGAGCGCCGGCGCGACGCCGTGTCGCTCCAGGAAGACGATGGCGTCGCGTCGTCCACGGGTCTCGTCCCAGTTGCCCTTGAGCTTCTCCGCCGTCTTCTTGCCTATGCCCGGGCAGTCCACGAGAAGCGCGACGGCATCTGGGGAGTCGAAAACCTCAAAGGTTTTGGCTCCGAAATGCGACACGAGCTTACCGGCGGTGACCTTACCCACGCCGGGGAGGGCCCCGCCGGCGAGGTACCGCAGGATGGCGTCCTCGTCCTGCGGCGTCACCTCGACCGGCGTGGCGCTGAGCTGGAACTGCATGCCCCACTTGTCCACCTCGCGCCACTCGCCCCGCATCTCCAAAAACTGACCCTCCGCGACGCCCGGGATGTGACCCACGACGGTGACCACCTTGTCCGCCTTGGCGCCCTTCTTGCTCTTGCGCTGCTTGTACTTTGGCATGTTGTTGTTCGCGGCGGTGGCTCCGATCGGCAGGACGTCCGTGTGGGAGTTCGAGACGAGGAGCCTCGCGACGGTCCACTGGTTGTCGGGATTGTGGAAGGTGACCCGCCGGATCTCTCCGCTGAGCGTCTCGCCCCTCATCTGCTGCTGCTGCTGCGCCTGGCGTTGGGGCGGAGGCGGGGGAACGTCCACGCCGCCGTCCGCATCGTCACCCCACAGCTCCACGACGGGTCCTCCGTTCTCGGTTCGCGCCGTGCGGCCGTTCGCGGAGGTCCCTCCCCCGTTCTTTCGTGATTTCGGTGATTTCTTTCGTTCGGTCGGGGCGGCGGCGTTCGCGACGGCGTCCGCCTCGGAGGAGATCCACGCGCGCGCCGCGAAGCTGGATGCTCTCGGATCGGATGCCGCCGGAGGTACGTTCGCGCCTCGATCCCTCCGTCCTTGGTTGGGCGCGCCGCCCCCGCCGCCGCCCTCCCAATAGGGCTGATTGGAGGAGGAGGACGAGGAGGAGGAGGAGGAGGCGAACGCGGGAGCTGGAACCCTCGCGCGTCCGGGCGGAAACCTAGCGCGCGCCAGCCGCGCCATCGCGCGACGAGCGGAGCTCCTGGCGATCATCGCGCGGCCGCGCGACCCCGCGGAGGCACCAGGCCCGCGAGGACTGTAACCCCAGTTGACGAGTTGGTTGCACAAGGTCTCGACCGATCCGACTGTTCCTGACATTCACAGGGGTGGATTTGGGGGTGTTGTTCGGTCACCTGGCGCGGCCTGTGCCGGCTCGGTGGTGGCTCGTTAGCTACTCGCGCGCTCTATCAGCACGCCGGACCCATGCCTCGGGTCCGACTCGCCTGCGATCTTCGTGTGCGGTAGCTGGTGCTCTCAGCTTTGATCCGACGAGGTAAATTATTACAGTTGTGAAGCCGGAGGCTTGCCGACCAAAATATCTCGTTTTCTCGCCCTCACAAGCAAACAGGGACAAATCACCAGCCAAATACGACACCTTACCATACCAGTTACTCATATAGCTCGGGCGTCTCGTAATTCAGTAAACCAAAACCGCGCTCAAACCGCGCTCAAACCGCGCTCAAACCGCCGGCAAGCACCGACGCCCGAACCAACACGACCGGTGCCCGCCACTAGCAGCACGCACGTTCATCACCCGACAAGGTGCGTCCCGAGATACGGCCCATCGATCCCGCCGCCGTCAACGTCGACGCCGACGCGGGATTGTGCCGGCGTGCGGCGCGAGCGCGCTCAGTCGTCACACCGCTCGTCGCGTCCGATTGAAAAACGAAAAAGGCGCCAAAATGCCGGGTCGCGCCTGGGTCGCCCGGTTATCCGCGAAGTCGACCCTTCGTCGACCTCCGACGGTTTTACGCGGACCGTCGGGCACGTTAGAGGCGTTCCAACGCACGTCCGGTCACGTGCCGGCGGCGTTCGCGCGATTCCCGGCGTTCCTTCGGGGGAACCGGCGTTTTCTCCCTGCCATCATCTGACGTTCCCCCCCCCTCCGTCGTGGCAGATGTTCGCCCAGCTTCGCAACGCCCTCGCTCGCAACGCTTCCGTCTTCCAGACGGCGCGCAACGCGTCCAGCGGCGCCAACGGTAAGGCCTGGGCCGTGGACCTCATGGCCAGCGAGGCTGGCATCAGCAAGAAGCAGGCTGAGATCGCGTTGAAATCCCTGCTCGCGGGCATCGAGGGAGCCGTGGTGGCTGGAGAGAGGGTCACGTTCCAGGGCTTTGGGTCCTTCGAGTCCGTCGCCAGGGCGGCGCGCACCGGCGTCAACCCCCAGAACCCCACCCAGAAGATCAAGATCCCGGCCTCCATGGCCCCCAAGTTCAAGGCTGGCTCCGCGTTCAAGTCCGCCGTGAACAAGTAGACTAACTTACGGGAAACGCATCCGACGGCGCGGCGACGAGTCGACTCTGTGTAGACGCTAAAGACAACTGTTAAAGTCGACTCTGTGTAGATGCTAAAGACGACAAGGACGCTCGCCACGCACGCCGTCTCAGACCTTCGTACTTCGCCACTTGTCCACCACGCCGCACGACGCCGACACCAGCCCCAGCGCGTTCACCGTCCCCGGCGCCGTCAGCGCCCGCACGTCACGCACATCCCCGAAGCACACCGTCACGTCGGCCAAGTCGGCGACGAGAGCTAAACGTGCGCTCGTCCGTTCCCTCGCGATGGCTTCGAGCGCACGCGCGAGGTCACGCTCCGTGCGTATCGTGTCGTCGCGTCCGGATCCGTCGTCGTTCACGGACGCGTCGCTGCCCGTGGACTCCTCCGAGTCGTGTCTCCCGCGCAGACCCAAGCCTCGGAGAAGTCGCAGCGGCGACGGGACGCCGCCGCCCGCGTCCGCCGCGTCGTCGTCCTTCTTCCGCCGGCCCCGGTCGCCGTACTCCCGCCTCGCCCGCGTCTCCCGCTGCGCGCATCGCCACAGCGTGAGCATCGAGACGTTGATGGTGAACACGTACGTGGCGAGCTCCGCGACGGACGTCCAGCGTTCGATCTTCCTCCTCCTGCGCGCGTCGCGGATGAGGCCAATCTTCGCCGCCCAGTTGAGCTGCTCGGCGAAGTTGTACACGAGCTGCGCGAGCTGCGAGGCGATGTTGAGCCGGTTGGCGAAGGCGGCCGCGGAAGCGAGCGCCGCGTCGGGGGTTCGGTTCCCGGCGGGGGCTATCCTTTGCCTGGACGCGATCTCCCCCGCGCGCAGAAGCGCCCTGAGCTCCTTGAGGTTGCCCAGGAACTTTCCGAGCTTCAGGTACTTGCGCGTGATGCCGGTGCTCTTGTCCAGCTTTCGCAGCTTGGTGCCCGTCACCGAGCTCGGATCATCCGCCAGGATGTTGTACGCGGCTATTGCCGAGACGTATCGCATCAGCTTCAGCGTCTTATCGAGCCCGTCCCTCTGCTTGAGGAACGCCACCGAGTGGTCCAGCGCGTCGGGGCCCCCCATCCCGGACGTATTACTGTTGTTAACTCCCGCGGATGGATCTGAAAGCGCCTCGTCCGCGGGGTACGCACGCGGGCGGGACGCGAAACACCGGCGTTGGCGACGCCCTCGAGGGCTGGGGAGAACAGATCCGCGCGCCGAATCCGGCGGGTCGCGACGGGCGTGTGACGACGCGCGTGAACGCGTCGAACCCTAAGTGGAATCAACCGACCCTAGCCGGCTGCGGGCGGACACCTGTTCCAAACTGCGCAAAACAATTCAAAAATTGAACCCACCGGAACCGGATAGGGCACAAGCGAACGCGCGTGCCGAACCCGTCCGGCGCGATAAACGGTGTGGGTGGTCCCCTGACATCGCGAAGTTCGAACCATGTCCGCCGTCGCGCCCGCCGCGACGCCTCCTCCCGCCGTCAGCGGCGTGAGCGAGGGCCGAGCGAAGAGGAAGATTTCAAAGCCAAACAGATTCACCTCTCCCCCGCCGGCGAAGCGCGCCAGGCCCAACCCGCCCGCGGCAGGCTCCAAGCCCGCCGCTGCCGCGAAGAAGTCTGTCGCGAGTAGATCTTCCAAGGCCGGCAGGTCCAAACCCCCGGCGGTTCCCGCGCCGAGGCCCGCGGCCAGGGGGAAGAGGCCGGATGCCTCAGCCCCTCTCAGCGCCATCGCCCTCGCCGCGCTGAGCTCTCCGGGCGCCGCGGCGCTCATCGGCCAATCCCCGGTACCCGAATCCGCCGTCGTGGAGGCCATGGCCGCCGCCGCCGCCGCGAGGGAGATTACCTCCCCGGGATCCGGCGCGCTCGCGGGTCTCGCCATGCTCCTCGAGGCCACCGAGGAGAGCCCGACGCTGGCGCGGGATCTGGGCGTGGCGGCGAACATGCTCCCCAAGGGATCCCGCCCCAGGCAGAACCCCGCGGCATCGCCCCTCAGGCCCGTCAACCTCAACGTGGCGGGCGGCGACGACGGAAACCGACGGCACCCGATGGCACCCGACGCGCCCGCGCCCGACGCGCCCAGATCCGGCTGGGGCGACGGCAAGCGCCGGCGCACCGGCGGCGGCAAGGCCAAGACGGCCGAGGACGAGGGCGCGGCTCCATCGCGGGCGGCGAGGACGAACAAGTCGGACCCGGTCGTGGAGGCGCTGGCGGCGGAGAGGGCCAGGGATCAAACGGCCAGAAACAAACGGCCAGAAATGGCCAAGGAGTTCGACGCGACGGTTCACGCGGTTGCGACGACGCAGCCGCGCGCCGTGCTCGGTCACGCGCTGTCGTGGCTCAACCTCCTCGTGGGCGATCTCAAGGGGAGGAGCGCCGCGCTGAGGCGGAGCAGGCGGCGGCTGCAGAAGGTGCGAGGGGAGGCGACGGAGAGGGCGGAGGCGGCGCGGAGTGAACGGGGCGTCCCCGCGGCGAAGGACGAGCCGCCGCTCCTCGAGGAGAAGGAGGCGGGTCTGCTCAAAGATCTCGAACGAGCGCTCGCGGTGGAGGACAAGCACCTCACCGCGCTGCTGAAGCAGGCGATGCAGGCGCAGGGCGTGGCGAGGGGGAGCGACGCGGGCGGGAAGGGTGAGGAGGGTGGATCGTCGTCTCGGGTTGGCGGCAGCAAGGGGAGCGAAAAGAAAAAGTCAAAGCCCGGGAAGGCTAAGGACGTCGCGGCAAAGGGGGTGGCGCCTGCCATCCTGGGCGCTCCCCCCGAGCATGACGACCCGAAGCTGATGACCGACTACTTCGCGAACGCCATGATCACGTCCGCGGCGGCGTTCCTCAGCACGGGGCTCAACGTGGCGGTGGCTGACGGCGACGGGGACGGGAAGGCGGCGGCGGCGGTTGCGTGCCCGGCCGGGTTGGTTCCCACCCCTCACATCGCCGCCGCGTGAGACGAACCGGCGCGACGATTCGCGTTTTATTACCCAATCTCGCGATACCCGCTCATCTTAGCGCGCGTGTTGAAAGACGAAACAAACGTAACACCGTCCGATGTGCGTTTCAAACGACTAATGTGTCCTAACGAGTGGTTGAACCACTTATAAGAATCAAATCACGGGAGCGGCTCCGCGATGTTGCCCAACCTGTTCAGGTGCAGGTACGCGTCCGTCCCGTACCCGTCCATGGACAGCACCTGTAGGTCACCCCCAAAGTACCGCGCGTACAGCCTGGACAGCGGTAATCCGTAGCCGTATCCCGCCAACACCGCGGGCCCCGCTCCGGTGTCTGCGTCCATCTCCAGCAGCGGCGAGTTAGCCGTGGTGTAGAGATACGTCCATATCCGCTGCAGACCGGACCGCCTGATCCCGCCGCCCTCGTCGCTGATCTTAATCGTGACGTCCTCGGCGCCCTCCGCTATTACCACGCGGATGGGCGGCGGCATCTGATCGGAGTCGAGGTACTTGTCGCTCACCGCCCTCAGCGAGTTTTTGACCAGCTCGAAGAGCATCTGGTGGAGGTGGCCGGGCACGTACGCGAACGTGAACGATTCGTCGCCGAAAACCTCAACCTCGGGCGCATCGCCGTACTGCCGCATGCAGATGCTCCGCGCGTCCTCGATGGCGTCCCTGGCGACCGCCACCGGGGAGACCTTGGTGCAGATGAGGCCGATGTAATTCTCCTGCGGCGCCGTCGCCGCCGCCTCCTCGAGCGCGACGTGCTGACCCATCAGCATTCGTATCCCTATGCGCGACATGTAGAAGCCGTCCAGGAACTGGTGTATCTCCGGCATGTCGTTCATCCACTTGTTCTCCACGCCCCGCTTCCCCAGCCGCGCGCCGCCCTCGCCGCCCTCCCTCTCCAGCTCCAGCTTCAGCTCCAGCACTCCGCGCGCAATCATCGGCACCACGTTGGCGTGCCTGTCCATCACCCGCTTGATCAGCGTCGTGAACTTGGCCTCGTCCTCTCTGTTTGCGATGGGCGGAAACTTCTTAAGCTCATCGTACGATTCCACGTACCAGTCCCGCACCGTCTGCACCTGCTCCTTGGACGAGAGCCCGAGCGGGAGGTTCTCGAGCTCGGCGACCCTGTGCGCGAAGCGAACGGGGAGCTCGTTGTGGAGGAACTGCGCGCTGACCATGAGCTGCCGCTGGATGGGCTGCGCGCCGAAGTCCATCATGTACTTGAGGCTCACGCCCGTCTGGCTCTTGAAGCTCGAGCGGTATATGTCGTCGACGAGCTTCTTCGGGAAGATGTCGGCGAGCCTGTGCGCTGGCGGGGCGCGCGAGACGGGCGACGGGGAGGCGATGCCCGCGCGACCGGAAGAGTAGGACGCCTCCCAGCGCCGCAGCGCCTCGGAACCTGCGCGTCGCGCCGCCCGAGACGCGGCCCCCATGCCTCACGCGCGCGCCAAACCCGGTTCCGTCTCCTGGGCACCCCCTTGCCGCGTCAGCTCAATGCAGCTCTGCAAGATTTTCCAAGGTCCAACCACCGCCGGGAACCGCGCGCGACGGGGCGATCGCCTGGCGCGAAACCGCGCAAACGGACGCGTTCCCCCGCGCCCGTGTATCGACGGTGGAGGGAAGGTCGCTCCTATTCCCCCGTTCCGCGCCCGACGGGCGTCGCTCGAAGCGAGCACGGGGCTTAGGGATTGAGCGCTGTTATCCTCCGCGTCAGTGAGCTGGCAACGAGGGCGGATCGGGAGAACCGCGCTCGAATCTTGCGGACGTGCTTCGCCGAAAACGACGCAGGAACGAAGATCGGGTTCGAAAAATCTCTATTTGGCGTTTGCAAAAAATTAAAGGCTACGCGGCGGCTCTCGTCAGTAGGTCATCGTCATCGGGTCGTTGACCCCCGACATCGTCTCGATCGTCCACTGGAAGAACCGCACCGCCCCGTACCCTCCACCGAGCACCAGGATCGCCGTCTGCGGCTTCTTCAGCGCCGCCACCACCGGCCGACCGAACATGAACGCAAACCCGACCATGATCGAGATGCTGAACCTGGCGTACTTGACCATGTTGGCCCAGAACGGGACCTCGCCGCCCGCCAACGAGAAGACCTCGCGCGGGGCGTCGATCGCGTCGAGCGAGTCGGCCGCGACCGCCGGGTCGACGCCGGCGAAGAAGGCGAAAGCGAACGCGGCGAACAGCGCCGTCGCCGCCACCGCCGTCGAGTCCATCTCCGTCGAGTCCAGTTCCTCCACCCTTCCCGCGCGTGTCGCGGGCGCCGCGCCCTCCTCCTCCGTCCGCCACCGCGCCGCGACCTCGCTCACCGCGCGCGCGTGCTTCGCATCGACGACGTTCGCGTCACCCGCGGAGACGGACGCGCCGAGCGCGACGATGGGTCCGGCGTTCGCGGCGGTCCTCCCGACGGCCACGCGGCGCCGCTGCGATCTGGCGGTGGGGGTGACGCGGCGGGCGGACGCGGGCGCGAGCGCGCGGACGGGGGCTAGGATCGCGTGCATGGCTGTCGCGACGTTCGAACGTCTCGCGGATGGGGGGCTCGGACGGGGATACTTTCTCCGGCGTCGACGCGAGGTGGTCGCCTCGGCGCTGCGAGAGATTGAGACCGCCTTATCGCGAACTCGACTCGAGATCTCGCACGTCAAAGCATCGTCCGGCAGTTCGGCAGACTGTCCAGCTGTGCAGCCGTGCTGCCGTGGACTCCGCCGGAGACAGCTGGCAGACTTTCTCAGTTGGTGAAGCAGCGTGGGCGCCAGCGGGGCGCCACTTCCCGCCGCGCCCCGCTCTCGGTGGCGATCGATCGGAGTCGGGTTCGAAGGATTCGAGCGAGAGTCGCGATGGCGACGTCGTCGTGCCCCGCGTTCGTGTCCGCGCCTCGCGCGGCGGTCATCGGCGCGGCGTCCCGCGCGATCGTCGCGCGGCGGGTCGCCCCGACCGGCGCGAAACGTCGCGTCGCGTCCACCATCGTCCCTCGCGCCTCCGCCGACGCGCCCCCCGTCCCTGCAGTGGATATCCCCGACACGAACGACGAGTGGGAGGCGGTCTCCCCCGTCGATTTCGCCGCCGACGTCTCCGCGGCGCTGGCGGCGGACAAGGTGGTCATCCTCGGCAAGCGCGGCGCGCTGCGATCGCCGGGATTCGTCGCCTCCCTGCCGGAGTCCCTCCGAACGGTGTGGCTCGAGGCCGTCGCGGCGGTGCAGGCCGGGGACAACGGCGGCAAACGCTCCATCATGGTCCCGTGGGACAACGGCGGTCGCCTCAAGGACGTCTTAATCGGGGTGTTGCCCACAGCCGTATCCCGACACAACTGCCCCGCGGCGGCATTCGCCGTCAACGCCCTCCTCGCCGGATGCCAACCCCCCGCGCACGGGCAAACCCTCGGCGTCATCACCGCCCTTACCTCCACCTCCGACGCGGTTCCCATCGCCGTCGCCGTCGCCCGGCACTTCCCGACGTACACCGCGAAGAGCGTGCGGGGCGGCGGCCGCGGCGGAGTCGAGCGGGGGCGCATCGCGTTGAGGGGAAGAGTTCTCGTCGCGCAAACCTGCGCGTCGCCGCTCTCGTGCGACCTGGATGCGGAGACTCGCGCGCGCGTCGTCGCGGTCTCCAGGGCGGTGCGTCTCGCGTCTCGCGTCGTGGACACCCCGCCCGCGGCGATGGACCCCGACGCGCTCGTCGGCGAGGCGGCGGCGGTTGCGGCGGAGTTGGCGGGACCGACGCACGGCTTGGACGTTTCGTGGGACGCGTTGCGGTACGACGCTCTGAAAGCGTGTGGGTTCGGCGGGTTGGTCGCGGTCGGTGACGCGGCGGCGCGAGACGGCAGGGAGCCCGCGCTGGTGCACGTCAAGTACCGCCCGAGTGGCGGCGCGCCGGGTTCGCGCTTGAGGAAGATTGCGCTCGTGGGCAAGGGGATCACGTACGACACCGGCGGGTTGCAGATCAAGGGCAAGTCGGGAATGCCGGGGATGAAGACGGACATGGGCGGAGCCGCCGCGACCCTCGGCGCGTTCAAGGCGCTCTGCCAACTTCGGCCGCAGCACGTCGAGCTTCACCTCGTGCTGTGCATCGCCGAGAACGCGGTGGGTCCCGGGGCGTTTCGACCCGACGACGTCGTCACGCCCCTCTCGGGTCGAACCGTGGAGATTAACAACACCGACGCCGAGGGACGTTTAGTGCTCGCCGACGGCGTGGCGTACGCGTCCGGGACGTTGGGATGCGACGACGTCATCGACGTGGCGACGCTGACCGGCGCGCAGATGATCGCCACGGGGAAGAACTTCGCGGGGGTGCTCTCGGACGACGAGGCGATGGAACGCGCGTGCGTGGACGCCGGTCGAGCGAGCGGAGACTTGGCGCACCCTCTGCCGTACGCGCCCGAGTTTTTCACCAAAGAGTTTGGGAGCAAGATCGCGGACATGAAGAACAGCGTGAAGGACCGGACGAACGCGCAGACGTCGTGCGCGGGTCAGTTCATCGCCAACCACCTGGACCGCGGTTGGAACAAGGCGGATCCGGATGCATCGGGGGAAGAAGAGACGGAGGGACGGATAAGGCGGCGGTGGCTGCACGTCGACATGGCTGGCCCGGCGACGAATAAGGACGGACGGGGGACCGGGTACGGCGTTGCCCTCCTCGTGCACCTGATCAGCGGGGAACTTTACGCCGACGGGAAGTGAAGTGAGCGGGGACTCTCGGCGCGAATGAGAGTAACTTTTATTCGCGAAACGCGATTGTCGTCTCGCCTCTCGTGGCGTTTGTAACACTTATTTCATTCGTCTAATTCCGTTTCTTGGCGTCAGCCTTCTCCTTCTCCCTGTCGCGCTCCGAGTTTACCTTGTCCAGCAGCCTCGACGGCGACAGCTTCACCGCCAGCAGCCCGCCCCACTGCGCCAGGACGTACAGGGACGCCTTGAACCCGTACCAGACCACCCACGCGCGCTCGCCAGCCTTGACGCCGCCCGCCCCCCTCGCCCTCGCCCCCCCCAGCGGATCGCCCCACGGCGACTCGTTCCCGAACCTCGGCAGGGACATCAGCACCAGCATCACGCACCAGCACGACGCCAGGCACAGCTCCTGCGGACTCCCGGTGGTTTTGCGAGGGGCCGAGTTCGCGCCCTCTCGCTCGGAGCTTCCCTGCACCAGCAACAATCCCGCGGCTGCCCTGGCGAACGCCACGAAGAGGTTGACGGTCGCGTCCGTGACGTCCAGCACCTCCACGCTGCCGTCCTTCTTGGGCGCCCCCGCGATGGTCTCCCTCTCGCCGTGGGCGAACTCGTGCGCGACGTTGAGGAGGACGACTCCAATCGCGAACGTGCCGAAGAGCCGGATGGCGCCCCAGGTTGTGACGAGGCGACGCATTCGCAGGGAGAGGAGGAACACCGCCTGCTGCGGCAGGTTGACGAGGAGCGCGTGCAGTGGCTGGCACGGCGCAATCGTCGTGGGATCGTCGTGCCATATCACCGCGTAGGTCGAGCTCGCGATGGTCCAAAAAACACCGACGCCGATCATGCCCGATCTGGGCACCAATACCCGCTTGAGGCCGAAGACCCTGAGCGTCGTGAAGGCCACCATGGTGAAGATGAAGAGCATGGACAGGGACCCGCACGCCACGCGCGCGGCGGCGTTCGCGAGCACCACCGGCTCGCTCGCCTCCCCGCGCATCGTGCCGCGCGCCCTCCAGGTGTGGACTCCCTCGGAATAATCTGCCCTCAGAATGGGCGCGTTTGCCCCCCCGAGAAGAGAACGAACTTTATCTCGACCTCCGCCGCACTCGAGCACGCGCGTTCGACACAGAATCGACGTTTCGTCGCGACGCAAACGCCGCAGAGCGCGTTCATGGCATCATCCGCCGCGCCGTTCGCGGCGCCGTTCGCCGTTCGCGGGACCCCCGCGACGAACCCCGGGAGGCGGCCCTCCCGCGCCGGGGCGCACCGCCGATCCCGAGGATCGCGCGCGCCCCGAGCCGCCGTCGCGGCGCCCGCGGTGTCCTGGCCCGACGGCACCGGCCGCGCCGAGTTGGGCGGCGTCCTCGCCGAGGCGTCGGTGGTTAACCTCGGCAAGAGGGGCGAGATCGCCACCGGCCTGCCCTTCCTGGACCACATGATCGACCAGCTCACCTCCCACTGCCAGCTCGGCGTCTCCGTCGTCGTCTCCAAGGACGGCGTCCCGTGCGTTCCGTGCGTCGACGCGTCGGGCGACGACGACGAGACCGTCGCCGTCGCCGCGGGCTTCGCCCTCGGCCGCGCGCTCGCGCAGATGCTCGCCCCGGGCATCGACGCCGTCGCCGATGGCGCCGTCCCGTCCAACGCGGCCACCGCGGAATTCGCGTCGCCCCTCGACGAGGCCTACTCGACGTGCGTCATCTCCCTCACCGTCCCCGGGCAGGGCGCCCTCGCGTTCGACCTCGCGCCCTACGGCCCCGGCGCCGGACGCGAGCGCATCGGCAAGTACCGAACTAGCCTCACCGAGCCCTTCTGGCGCGCCGTCGTCGAGGCTTCGGGGCTGAGCGTCTCGCTAACGAAGCGGCGCGGCGACAACGCGCACCACATCGTGGAGGCGACGTTCAAGTCGTTCGCGCGGTGCCTTCGCAAGTGTATGGACCAGGTGGAGGGGATCGACGTGACGGAGATGAACGAGCGGCTGGACGGGGTCACGAGGGCCGCGGGCAAGGCGAGGAGCACGAAGGAGACGACCATCGACGTGAGGCTCGACCTGGACGGGTCCGCCGCCGCGTCCGCCGTCTCCACCGGGATCAAAACCCTGGACGCGCTCCTCGGGTCCATCGCGAACGAGGGCGGCGTGCAGCTGAACGTCGACGCCACCGGGGACCTCTGGATCGACGACCACCACACCACCGAGGACGTGGCCATCACGGTTGGGCAGGTTCTGAACGAATCCCTGGGCGATAAAGCCGGGTGCAACCGCATGGGACGCGCGGACGCGAGCGTCCTCGACGGCGAGGACAGCGCGGACGCGGACGCGGCGGTGGTGGAGGTGGTGATGGACCTGAGCAACAGGCCGTTCCTCGCCAACGGGCTGGAGTTCAGGGACGAGTTCATCGGTGACTTGAGCGCCGAGATGATCGACCACATGTTCATGTCCATCGCGGCCAACGGCCAGATGACGGTGCACGTGGTGGAGCACAGCAAGGGGAGGAGCGACGCGGACCTCGCGGAGGCGTCCGCGAGGGCCTTCGGTCGGTGCCTGAGGCAGTGCATCGCGGTGGACCCGAGGCGCGCCGGGCAGGTCGCGAGCAGCAAGGGGACTCTCTCCGTGTGACGTCTTAATTGACAGATTCGATCCCGCTATTCGTGTTCCCGACCCGTTATTCGCTACGCGTTTCCCCGAACATGTCTCATCACTCCTGCTGCTGCTTGCCCTGCAGCTTGGCCATCATGGCCGCCACGTTCGCCTGCAGGTTCTGGAGCACCCCGAGCGCCTTCTCCGCGCCCTCCTTGTCGGGATCCGCGTCGAGAGCGCCGAGGTCAATCTCCGAACCGTCATCCGTCTGAATCACCAAGCCGGCGAAATCCTCCCCGCCGCCGACGCCCTCGCCTCCTCCTCCCATTCCTCCCGTTCCCCCGTCTCCTCGCGCCGCGTCCTCCTCCCTCGCGCGCTTCCGGACGCTCATCGTGATCTTCTTCACCGCCGACGGCGGCGGCGCGGCGCCGACGACGGGGGACTCTTCATCGGACGCTCCCCCGTCCACAGCTCCGAGCGGCGACCCGTTTGCGGAGTAGAGCATCTCCCCCCGCTTGACCCGTCGCTTCGTGCCCGGGGTCTGCGCGACGGCGATCTTCGGGCCCCCGGCGTTGGTACGGGTAATTCCGGCGACGCCCGCACCCTTGGGAGTGCTCGGCACGGCGAAGGAACCGCCGACGTCGTCGGAGAGGCCGCCGGTTTTGGCCCGCTTCCCCGCGGGAGTCGCCGCCACCGCCGCGTCGCCCGCCGCATCCTTGGCGTTGAACACGGGGAGCGGGGGCGGCATCGACGCGTGCGGCTTCGGCGCGGTGGAGGCGGGCGGCGGGGGCGCGGTTTTCGGCGGCGGGGGCGGCATCGGCGCCGGATTCGTCTCGCCGTCGCCAACCGGCTTCGCGGGCGAGGCGGGCGGCGGCGCGAGGCACCTTGCCGCATCCGGCGGGAGGAGCCCGAGGCGGACCTTGACGTCCGTGAGCATCTCCTCGCCGAGGTCGTCTCCGTACTTTTCGAAGAATTCCTTCAGGGACATGCTTCGGATCTGTTCGCGAGGGAGGGCGTGGGGAGAGGCGCGCGTGAGTCCCGGGCGAGGGGCGGGCCGATATCAGTCTCGGGATGGCGTAATTGTAACGTTCGGTGGAATCTGTCGTCGCGGGGTTTGGGCGTCGGGGGCGCACCTTCTTGGGAATCTTGACGATCTCCTTCTTGAGTTGCTTGCGGATCATCACCACGAAGTCCTCGGCGTTCTTCATGATCTCCCCGCATCGCTTATCCACTGCAGAGCGCGTAGGGGGTACGGAGGGGTTGGGGGAATCTTCCGTCAGTAGCTGTTGGTGCGGTCCGAGCGCGAGATTTTCGGGGGCGGGTTGACGCGCGAGAAGCGCCACGCGCGCGCGGGTGTTGGCCCTGTAACACGGATCGGGCGATGGCGATGGGGAACTCACATTCTTCGTCAATCTCCCGGAACTCTCTCTCCATGGACCACTCCTCTTCGACAGCCTCAGCCGCGTCCGTCGCTGCCGCCGCGACCGCCTTGACCGCCCCAACGGCTTTCGCATCGGGCGACGGGGAGACCACGTTTGTCTCGCCGTCGGTCTTCTCGCGCAGGGCGCCCTTCGCCGCACGCGCGCGCGTCGCTCGCGGCATATCTCTTATGTACAGATCCCCCACACCCGAGAATCGATACGGATCGATCGACGTCGCCGCCGACGTGAACGTTCGCGCCCCTCTCGCTTTGGGGAATCTGTCGTTTACGTTAAAGGGGAAGTACCGTGAATTTCGTAACGCCAAAAAATGTCTTTCCCAAATAAGAGTTTAAAGCGGATTCTCACAATGTGTTTTATACATGTTCCATAAAATGTTTATGTTTAGCAGAATCACAGCGAGTGAGTCACAAAAATGGCCCTTCCGAGCCGAGCGAAATCAGCTGTTTCGCGCCTCGGACCCCACGTTTCCCGCGCGCGCCCCGGTGTGGGTTTTTGGTCTGGGAACGATCTCTCTTCGCGTCCCCTCGTTGCCGCTCAGAAGCGCCCGCCCCGCCCGGAGTGGTCGCACGTGGACCCGCGGTCCACGCTCCACGTGATGATGGCCGATAACCGGGCGTCGACTCAGCACGTCCGGCAGGCGACCTTTCCCGGCGCGCCCTCGGGGAATCGCGGAGGAAACTCTGGCACCCCAACCGGCGGAGGAGCTCAAGGCGGCCGGACGCTCGAGCCGTGGCAGCGCCCCTACGGCATAGCGCCCGGAACATCTCCGAGGAACTCGTTGGGCACGCATGAAAGATCCTCCCCGAGGCAGGAGGCCATCGCCGGCAACGGCTTCAGGCCGCGATGCATGGTGGATATCCTTCGGAAAAACTTAAAGGCGCGCGGCATGCTCGGCGACGGGTTCGTCCCGGAGTCGCACCTCCCCAAATCCGACAAGCCCCACCGGTGCTGCAAAGTCGACTCGCAGCAGAAAATCGCCCCCGCGCATCCCGACGTCCACGACGAGATCGCCGACGACGGCGTGGAAGCCGTGGTGGACTACCTGCGAAGATCCGCGAGCTCGGATGGATCGCACGCGGATCTCGAGTCGCTCGCCAACGCGGCGCGCGCCCGGATGATCCAGCGGGCGAGGGCCGAGGCGTCGAGGAGCGACGGCGTGTTCGCGGACGAGGAGACGGTCAAGCTCCACGACCCGCAGTCGTCCAAGCGAATCGAGAATCCCGGCCGGGGTAAGCACTGTAAGCACGTCGGGTGCTTCGACATCTCCACCTTCATCAGGATGGCGCTGCAGAAAACGCGACAGTCCGTGCGCACGGAGTGCGCCAACCCCAAGAAGCGAGCCGAAAGGAAGTGTCATCCGCTGCACCAAGATCGCAAGCCGCACGGCATGTGCGACTACTGCAAGGCGTGGAAGTGTCCCGAGTGCTCGCAGCGGTTGGAGCTTCACGAGCTGGAGTTTGAGCCGTTCACCAAGAAGATACTTGAGGAGACGAGCCCAGCGATCAGAAAGGTCAAGGTGACGCTATCGAAGGGCGAGTGGCAGGCGATAAACGACGAGATAAAGGAGGAGGAGGAGGATGGCGACGAGTTCAGGGTGGTGATAACAGCGGGCACTTCGAATGAGCAAAATTTGGAGAGCGGCGCCGCTGGTGATGCTGGCAACCCCATCACCCTGGATTCTGACTCGGAGGACTCGGAGGAGCTCGAGAACGCCGGACTCAACCCAAGCCCATCCGCGGCTGCGGTGACCCCTCCCGCGCCTATGGAAACGGAGCCCGCTCCCGCTCCTCAGGCGGAAGCTTCCGCGCAGCCACAACTGGATCTCACTGCTCAGGATGAGCCACCCGCGCCGCAAGACGATCCCACTCCTCAGGAGGAGCCACCGGCGCCGCAAGAGGAGGTCACCGCTCCTGCCCAGGGGAACCAGCCAGCGTCACAGGAAGAATGCTCCGAAATCACCAAGGAGGAGGTGGTTATTATCGTCAGTGTCCTCCAACAGCTGAGAGCTGCACAACAAGTGGAGGCAATCGGGATATTGCAAACGGGCTATACAGCGGACGAGAAAGTCCCAGCTGACTTGACTATGAACAAGCAGGAAAACCTCATTCAACTTGACGCTTTCGTGCGAAAGGAAGCAAGCCTGCCCACTCGACAGGAGAAACGCGACCTTCGCGAAGTAGTCGACAAAGCGTATCTTGAGAGGTTAGGCAAGCAGTCCAAGGAGGCTGATCAAACTGCTAGGGCCGCTGTCAGGAAGAAAAAAGAACGAGACGAAGCTGCCAAGCAGAAAAAGGAGGAAGCTGCGAAGAAAAAGAAAGAGGCTGATGAACTGGCCAAGGCAGCGGCTGAGAAGGCAGCGGCTGAGAAGGCAGCGGCTGAGAAGGCAGCGGCTGAGAAGGCAGCGGCTGAGAAGGCAGCGGCTGAGAAGGCAGCGGCTGAGAAATCAGCAGCACAGGCAAATGCGCAGAAACTCAAGGAGCAACGAGAAAAAGTTGTTCCGGCACGAAAGCATGCGCCACTACCTCCATCACCATCTCCAGAGAAAGATTCGCCGATGCGCGCGTCTCCATCCCCGGAACCAATCGGGGTTTTCGATGAAGGTCTGATGGTAAACACCGTTGAAAAGCTGACCTCCTTGATGGACGCATTGCGGGACGCAGATAAGCGCTCAGAATTCTGCCTTTTCGCCTCAACAGATGGCAAGCCTGAAAACACCATGCTAAAGGATCTGAAAACTAACTTCCTGGACCTGTATCGCATGACGGTGAGCATGATTCGAAAGCACGACAGGAAAGTCACTGCGCAATACAACAAAGTAATGGTCAAAGCCCTGCACGACAATATGCGACAATCAATTTGTGAGGCTGACCTGAAAAACCTGAGAACGCAAGTTGGAGTTTTGAAAGCAGGTGCCCTCATCCAGAACTTTTGCAAAGCTTTGAGGGGCGATGATGAGAGCATCCCCAAAGAATTTCTTCAGGGTAACGTAATTCAGAACGAGCTCGAGGAGTTGGCCAAAATTGCCCGGGAGACCCGGCTGTGGTGGACTGGCATGCTGAAACCTGATAAGCCTTTACCAGAACTCATGGGCGCATGGATTGTTGGCTTGACATTGGGCGAGGCCACGCCGGGTCCACCGACGGATCCGCAGAGGAAACGAAGGCAGATCGCGCTCGAGAGGGCGGCAGCCGAGAAAAAAGGGGTTGGCGTCGATCTCGCGCCGGTTTCAAACCTGACGGCGGCTATGGATGATTCTGATCTTGGGTTTGTGGACACTGTGGCCGGAAAGCTGAAGAAGCGCAAGGCAGTTGAAACCCCGGAACAGATCGAGGCCGAGAAGAGAAGGAGAGAAGAAGAGGCCAGGGCCAAGATCGAGCGAGAAGCCAGGCTGGCGGCTAAGCTCGAGAAGGAGAATGTCAAATGGAAACAGGTCTGGCCGGAGGGTGACCTCCTGCAATGCTACGCATGCGTACGCCGCTCCGGCGTTGGGCTTTGCGAGTGGGTCAACTCCAAGCACCAGAAGGTTCCGCGACAATTTCATCCCATCATGCGCGTCCCGATGTGCGATGCCTGCTACATTCATTATCACAATCAAGATTTCCAGGTAAACTGGAACGAGGAATCCGGGAAGATGGAGCACGATACCTGCCGCCTCTGTGCGACGGAAGGGCACCTTGTTTTTTGTGGCAACCCCGAGTGCGCGCAGGCGTTTTGCCAGGACTGCATATTACGAATGGTGGGGCAGGAGGATCTGGACGAGATCCTCGAACGCGACCCGTGGGTTTGCTTCTGCTGCGAGCCCAAGCCGATCGAGCACCTCGAGGTTCGCTGGGAGTGATCGCGCCGCCGGGAGCTAGAAGAAGAGTTGGTTGAGAGCAGAAAACACACGAGCGATTTAACGGAGCTCCCTTTCTTCACCGTGTTGCTATGCGCGCTAATCGAACAAACGTCACACCCTCGTCGTCGTCCTAGGGATTCTGGAGCGGTGTCCCGTCCGCCTCCACCGCGCCAATCTTGGCCGCCTCCACCAGCTGGTCCTGGTCCGCCACCAGCCGAGCGATGAGCTTCTTGCTCGTCTCCTGCAGCTCACCGGCGACCAGCACCTCGTCCAGGATGTAGTACGCCTTGTGAAAGTTGAAGATGAGGTCGAGCTCGCACACGTTTCCGAAGTACTTGTCGAGAATCTCGACGTAGTGCTGGATGATCTCCAGGACGATGAGCTCGTTCTCGGTGTCGTCCACGGCGAGGCAGAAGTAGAGCGACGCGTACCGGCGGTACACGAGCTTCAGGTTACGATGCTCCACCACGTTGCAGAGCTTCGACGGCCGCGCGAGGATCTGCGTCGTCACCTCCTTCACCATCTTCGCGCGCTCCTTCTGCGAGTACGGCTTGTAGTACTTGCTCAGACGGACCTTGCCCTGCCGGCTGAACAGGAGCGCGAAGTGGATCATGCGGCCCCGATTCCTCCTCGCTCCCTCCCCGTTTACGAATAATTGCCTCGACCTCGAGGGTCGCGCTCCTCACGCACGGGCCCTCGTTCGAGCCCCCCGGTCTCGCGGACTGGCTCGTCGCAGCGAGCGCGTTGTCGTCTCCAGAGGCGCGCCGAACCCGCGGTACCCGACCCGGAACGAGGTCGCGCCGCGTCGTTGTGCGCCCCGAGATCTCCGGCCGGCTTTTCACGCATCGGGCGAGGCGAAACCGCGATGGCTGGATGGAGGGGAGGCATCTCACAGGCGAAATCATCAATCAAGGACAATCAAAGGCGTTTCACAGTCTCATCAGGCACCCCCCTCCTCCGCCGCCCGACGTCTCCAGCCCGGGCCGCAGGTTCCTGGTCGCCCCGGGTCCCACGCACAGCGGTATACTCCCCGCGTGCGTTATCACCACCGAGCTCGGCGGCAGCACCCACGTCTCCCCGTCCATCTGCGCCGCCACCGCCGCGCTCGTCCGCAACTCCACGACTCGTCCCTGCGCCAGCCGCCTCGAGTGCGCGAAGCCGCCCCTGGCGGCGACCAGGTCGGACACGCCGCGGGTGCCAACCACCTCGAGCATCCCGTCCCCGACGCACGGCGGCGCGAACGCGTCGTCGGGAAGCTCCCCCTTGACGCTCGCCCTGTTCGTGCCCCAGAAATCCACCCCGTCCGCGCTGCTGTGGATGTTGAACACCTGCACGCTGTTCAGGTCCCGCCCCACGTGGATTCGCCGACCATCCACCCATAGCTCCACCGACGGTTTGCCGTCCTCGCCGAGGAGGCGTCCGCCCCCGGCGACAAACTCCGCGGCGCCGTAGTAGGCGTACCACGCCTTGTTCTGCCACGCGGTGGCGCACGACTTCGGGTCCCGTTCCCGTCGACGCGTGAATCGGTGCGAGATGTGCGCGTCGAAACCGACGCTGAAGAAGCAGCAAAACTTTCGCTCTCGCGTCCTTTGCGTCGAGAGTGACTCGTTTCTTCGCCCGTCGTGCACGTCGTCGAAGCCGCCGCCGAACGGCTCTGTTTCGTTCGGGGCGATCGTCGCGGTCCACATGTCCAGCTTCGCGAGGTACGCGCGCGATACGTCTCGGACGATTCTCTCGAGCGGTGCGCCCGCGTACAAAGCTCCCCATCCGCAGATTCTGCTGAGCTCGTTGCCGGTGCCGAGGGGCAGGGGCGCGACCGGGGCGCGGAGTTCCGGGGCGATGCCCGCGCGTTCGCACGCGAGGGCGATGAGGGAGGCGGCGGCGGCGATGGTACCGTCGCCGCCGCCGGCCAGGAACCTGATTCGGCCTCCGCGCCCGTGCCCATCATCTTTATCGCGGGCGTCGTTCCCGTCGGACCCGACCAGCAACTCCTCCAGCCGGCGTAGCAGCCGCTCCTGGCTCTTGCTGTCCATGACGAGCACCTCGACGCCGTGCAGCCTCTTCAGGCGCTTCACCGCGGTCTTGGCTCCCGGCGCCCTGACATTGACGATCACGCACACGCGATCGTGCGGACCGTCATCGTCGAGCGAGGAGCTCGACGCGTCGCACGCGTGGGGCGCGTCGAACGCCCCCGCGGGACGCGACGACTCGGGCGCGGACGGGCCGGAAGGAAAGTTATCCGCGGTCAGGGGCTCGCGGCGCGGCAGGCACGCCGAGAACATCCCCTCGACGACCGGGACGACCGCGACGCCCGAGCCCGGGCGCGTTCGATTGTGGCTTGCTTGGCGACAAAGTTTTGGCAAAGTTTTGGCAAAGTTTTTCACCCCGAGTTGCGAGCTAATACGGCGACTCTCTCCTCTCTCGCCTGCCGCTTACATGTCGTTGGCGGCGGCGGCCATGGCGGCGAGCTTATCGTTGTCGGCGCCGGTCATCTCCTGCACCTTGACGCCGTTGGAGTACAGCTGGAAGGTGGGCATGGCGGAGATGCCGCACTCCGCCGCGACGTCGTCGAGGTCGTCCACGTCGATCTTGACAAAGACCACGTCGGGGTACTTGGCGGCGAGTTCCTCGAAGAAGGGGCCGATCTTCTTGCACGGGCCGCACCAGGACGCGGTGAAGTCGACGAGGACCTGCGCGTATTTGGGTTTATTTAGGGGGGTGGGGGTGGTCACAATGTGTGTGCTCGGCTTTGTCGATCATGAGGGAAGAGGAAAAAACGAGCAGCGCGCGCGTCGTGCTTTTAAATAATGGTGGCGGTCGGTGTTGGGAGATCTGCGGGGTTCGGCGATCCGGGGGGTGTTCCCCGCGGCGTGGCGCTCGATCCGGCTCGAGTGACTCGTCACGGCGACCGAGCTCGGGTACGATCGGGCCGCGACGCGTCCCGCAGCCGCGTCCCGGGAGCTGCCGATCAGGTTTTCGCCGCGGCGAGGCTGGGGGACAAAAAAACGGGGCGAAGCGGCGTCGGGGGCGCGAACTGCGCACCGGCTTGTCGCCCTTCTTGAGGGTGGCGAACTCCTCGGCGGACTCGATCATCTTAACCATCTTGGAACCGTGGGGGTGGGGTTGAAACCGCGGGTTGGGGTGGTGTGGTGCGCGTGCCTCGGCGACGCTGCGATGTGCGTGTTGTCAACTCGGCTGCTGACACGGCTCAGCTCGTCGACCCGACGTGACGCATCGCGCGAGTCAAGATTCTGAACAGCTGTGAACCCCTCCCGTTTGGGCAACGTCGCGGGACGGAACCGCACAGCCAGACGCGCGTCCGATCCACTCCGGTCCACGCGAACATGTCTCAGTACGTCGCCCGCGCGACGGGGGTGGCCAAGCAGGCGGCGGAGACGTTCTCCAAGCGGGTCGTGCCCCCCGCCGTGGACTACTACAACGCCACCATGGCGAGGAACGCCGAGTACGTGGTGAAGGATCCCGCCGCGGTGGACAAGCTGGGCAGGCAGCTCGTGTTCTCGAACCTCGCGAAGCTCCCGGGCATGGTCGAGGGCGCTCGGGCGGAGGTGAACATCGTCAAGCAGAAGTGGGCGGGACGCATGGACCTCCCCATGGCCGAGGTGCGGACCGACCCGACCCGAACCCCACCCCGATCGGCGCCCAACCCCTTTTTTTTTGCCTCGACCGGAGCCCCAACAACAGGGCGCATCCACCCTCCGATGTTCCCGCGCGACGTCTGACCTCGCACCCTCCCTTCCCTCGTCCCAGGTTGGAACCGCGGCGCTCTTCGCGGGCGAGGTTTACGCCTGGTTCTGCGTCGGGGAGATCATCGGCCGCGGCGGCTCCCTCACCGGCTACTAGGCCCGGCGCGACCGCCCGATCACCTAGGGCTGTTGAGAGGATCAGAGGATCGTCTCCCCGGGCTTTTTGGGGAGCGGCTCGCATTTTTCTCGTGTATTTCATCTCATCATTCACCGCGCCGTCGCGTCGGAACCTACCCACCTACTCGAACCCCGGCGGCGCCACCCCCGGCGGGTAATACGCGTACAAGTCGAACTCCTCCTCGTCGTCCTCGTTCAGCTTGGCCATCCGGTCCGCGCGGCCGTCGGTCATCTTCCGCGGCACCGACTCGCCCTCGCCGGGTAACATCGACAGCGCCGCCTCAGCCTCGGCGCGGGTGAAGAAGAGGTTCAACTGCCGCACCAGCTGCTTCGCGTCGCACTCCCCGACGCCCAGGTACTCCCCAACCAGCCTTCGGCGCTCCCCGACCCCGCCGAACGCGCTCCACCGGGGATCCGGCGCCCCGGAGTTCGGCCCGCACAGACCCCACCGTTCCAAATCTTCTCGGCTAAATTCGCGGCGCGATACCCCGGCGCTTCCCCCCGCGCACGCCGCTCTCCTGGCGCCGGCGACCGCGTTCCTCAGGTTCTCCACCGACGCGTGCTCCACCCCGACGTTCCCGGCCCTGTGCGTCGCCGTGTCCTCCTTCGCGGAGCTCAGGTGCGTCCCGAGAAACGCGTGATACGCGCCCGGCGCCTCTCTGACAATCTTCCCCCGCATCTGCCGTCCGGCGACGTCCGAGTCGGTCAGCACGACGACGCGCGTTCCGGACGCACTTATCCGCGCGATATCGGCGACGACGGCGTCGGGGACGTCGTAGTGACCCGCGGCGGCGTCGTAGGCACCCTTGAGGACGCGACACCCGCGACGCGGTCTAAACGCTCTTTGCACCGCGGTCGCGTCGTTGATCCCCTCCACGACGACGAGGGCGTCCAGAGTTTCCGGAAGTTTTCCAGAGGTTTTTCCAGCAAACGATCGTTCACGAGCGGTCGGGTCGGTGGGGCCGACGCCCGCCCGGGAGAGGAGCTCGTCGAATCGCGCGTCGGCGTCGCCAGCTGTGTCCCAATCGGCGCTCGTTCTTTTCGGTCGCCCGTCCCTCTCGCGTGCCGTGGTCGGCGTCGCTCGCGGTGCTGTGGCGGCACGTCGCTCCTCCTCCCGCGTGCTCGGGCGACCGGAGGACGTTCGAACCGTGAACGACGGGGATGGACGCGCGGGTCGGGGTCGCCGCGCGGGGAAAAAGTCGGCGCCGTCCATCGCCATCGCGAGGTCGAGTCCGTCGGGGGACGGAGCGGCGGGCTGGGTCGGTGCGGCGCGCGCCTCGTCCGGCCGGACGGTCTCGCGATCGTCGCCGCCGCGTCCGGCTGAATGTTCCTCGCGCTCGCGCCGGCTCGAGGCGGGATATCCCCGAGACGTGAGCCTGCGCCTTCCCCTCACGGGCGCCGCGCGCGGCGGCGGTGGCGCATCCTTCCCGCCCCCCCCGCGCGACGCCGACGACGATTGCGAGTCGAGAGAGGCTTCGGCGCGAGCGACGTGCGCGGGTTCGACGCGTCGATGGCGCGTGTGCGGTGTCGTGCGCGCCCACGGCGTCGCGGATGGCGTCGTGAGCGACATGATCTTCGCTCCGCGCCGCGCTCCGGGTGGGCGGGCGCGTGACGGGGAAAGTGACTGCCGAACTTTTCACGCGCTCGGGCGAGTTCCGAAACGGCGACACGTCACCTTCGGGAACTTTTTGGGTGACGCTCGCGAGAACGTCCACAGTCCCCCGCGCGGGGTTGGCGGGGCGTGAGCCGGGAGACGCGTTCGAAACATCTCGCAGGGATCTCGCGATGGCGTGCGCGAGGCTGCACGCGGCGCTGATGGCCCGCGCTCCCCCATCGGCACCCTCACGTGCGTGCGCCCGAGATTTGGGCCATCGGGCGAGGACGTGGTCGCTCCGGCCCCATTCGCGTCGTCGTTTCGCGAGCGCCGCCGCCGCCGCCGCGGACCACGACGCCGACGATGCCGCCGCCGCAGGCGCGAGGACGATCGTTCTCGAGGCAGCGGACGCACCGAGATCCCCGCCCGAGGCGTCCGCGCCCCGAGGCGCGGTGGTGTGGTTTCGTCAGGATCTGAGGCTGGACGACAACCAGGCGTTTCGCGCCGCGGTTCGCGCCGCGAACAGGAGGGGCGGCGAGGTGCTGTGCCTCTTCGTCTGGTCCCCGGACGAGGAGGGGAACGATGAGGGCGCCTCCTGGGCCCCGGGAGAGGCGTCGAGGGTGTGGCTGCACCATTCGTTGGACGCCCTGGATCGGGATATACGGCGCAGGTACGGCGGCGGCGGCATTCGCTTCGCCGCGGGCGAACACGCCTCCGCCGTCGCGGCGGCCGCCGCCGACGTCAACGCCACCGCGGTGTTCGCGAGTGCGAGGTACGAGCCGGCGCACGTGGAGGGCGACGCACGCACGAGACGCGCGCTGGCGGAGGGCGGGATCGAGCTGATCACGCTGCCCGGTCACCTACTCTTCGATCGCGATAAGATTCGCATCGACATGGAACGGGAGCGGTACTTCTTCGGGACGCTCATGCCCTTCGTGCACGCCGCGGAAAAGTTCGGGGGCGAGCCCGGTGCCCCATCCCCCGCGCCGCCCACCGCGCCCATAGCCCATGATGGTTCGGGCGGCGCTGGTGGGGTGTCCACCCTGGCGTCGCTGGGTCTGATTCCGCCATCCGACGCGGCTCGCGACTGGTCCGCCGGCTTGAGAGCCGAGTGGGACATGTCCGAGTCGGGCGCGTCCGAGGCGTGGGCGCAGTTCAAGCGGATGGGTCTGGCCGGGTACGAGGCCACGCACGGCAGGTGCGATCTCACCCACAAATCGTCCACCTCTTTGCTTTCGCCGTACCTTCGGTTCGGTCAGCTCAGCCCGCGTCGGGTGTATTCGGAGCTGCGCGACGCGCGTTTCGGCACAGCTGTGGACGGCGTCGAGGGGCGCAGGCTCAGCCGCACGTTCTGGCACAGGCTGTACAGGCGCGAGTTCGCGTACTGGCAGCTCGGGGTCTTCCCTCAGCTCGCGGTCACGTCGTGGCGGTCGCATTACGAGTCGCGGGGGGATTGGAGGTGGCCGGAACGTGACCCGGCGGCGGCGGAGGATTTGCGTCGGTGGCAAAAAGGGGAGACGGGTTTCCCCGTGGTCGACGCGGGGATGCGGCGTTTAATTCGCACGGGCTGGATGCACCAGACCGAGCGCATGCTCGCCGCGACGTTCCTGGTGGACTACCTGCACATACACTGGTCCCACGGCGCGCGTTGGTTCCACGATTACCTCGTCGACGCCGACCTCGCCATCAACTCGATGATGTGGCAAAACGCCGGCAAGAGCGGCCTCGACCAGTGGGACGTCTTCGCCGGCGGCTTGGCTCCAGACGGCAGCGCCAGGACCCACGACCCTAACGGCGAGACCATCGCTCAGTACGTCCCGGAGCTCGCGGGTTTACCCCCCGGTCACCTGCGCCACAGGCCGTGGGAAGCGTCCGCCAAGACGCTGGCGAACGCGGGGGTTACCATCGGCGACACCTACCCGGCGAGGATCGTCCCCGACGTCGACGCGGCTCGAGCGCGCATGCTGACCGGTGTCCTCGAGGTGCGGGCGCGCGAGGTTGCGAAGGCGGCCGCCGCGGCCGCCGAGCATGCCGGTTCACGTTCCGATGACCGTTCCGATGACAGTTACGACGAGACTAGCCGACGAACCGACGTGCTCGTCGACGTGTTCACGGGCGCCGATTACGTCGTCGCGCCCCCCGGGTCCACCGTCGCCGCCGACGGCGCACTCTTCCCGCTCTCCACGCGCAAAGAGTTCAAGCGGGCGCTGGCAAAGGCGGAGTCGGGGAAACTCGCGGCGGCGATGGGCGCCGCCAGGGACTGGGCGCTGGCGCGGCTCGACGTGGCCGCCACCGGCGCGGGGGCGCGAGGGGCAGGCGGAGGACGAGGATGCGAGCCGAGCGCCGACGAGACCGGCTTCGCCAGGGCGGCGGACATCGGGCGGAAACGCTCGGCAAGGGCCGCCGCCGCCGGGCACTCGCACTCGCACTCGCACTCGCACGGGGGGCACTCCCACAGCCACAGCCACGGGGGGCACTCCCACGCGCCGGGGGAGGCAATCGGTCACGCGCACGTCGGGCACACGCACGGCGGCGGGGCGGCGGGGCGTCGGTCGGGTTCGAGGTCGCAAGGTCGCAAGACGCCGAGGTCGACCGGGGGCATCGAGCACAGGAGCAGCAGCTGGGCCAAGGGCGGCGGCAGCGGTCGCAAGGCGGCGAAAGGTCTCACCGCCAAGGAGGTGGAGCGCAAGAAGGTCAAGGCTGGACGGAGGGAGGCGAGGGAGCTCGGGCGCGCGTGGTCCTCGGGGCTTGGCGTCGGCGACGTGGAGGGGTACGGAGACGAGTCCTCGGACTGGGACTGAGGGCACTAGCTGAGCTACTAGGCTGAGTGATCACACCGGGCAACCCACCGTTGGAGTCGAACTGTGTCAACTTCCCGTCCAAGGCGCCTCTCTCGCGAAAATATCTTCCGCTTCCGTGATAACGACATTCCGTGATGACTGGATAACCAGTGGGAGAACTTTTACCGGTGACCGGGGCCGCTGGGCTGCTCATAGACTAGGGGCGCGGAGCGCGCGGGGCTGTCATCGCGTCGCTCGGCCCGTTTATTTAGGTATCGACGATCGGTTCCGGCGAGCGGGGTTCGACGGACGACCCGGGGGCATCCATCGCGACGGGTGTCGGAGTCGGTGGGAAGGAATCGGTGGGAAGGAATCGCCGCCGATCGGGCCGCGGAAAAAAAAGGACGCGGGGCGCGCATCTGGGCGGTGACTCACGAAGGTGTCGGAGCCACCATGGCCCCGACGATCGAGCGCAGGGTGCGGAAGTTATATTGGGAGGGCAAGCAATACGTGGACGATTACCTCGCGGGCGTGGACCATGGCGAGCTTAAGAACCTCGGCGCCCTGTGCGCCAACTGGGCGGCGGTCTCCGTCGCGGTCACCACGCTGATCTGCCTCTTCGCGCTGGGTCAGGCGGGCAAGGGCGTGCTCACCACGTGGTACCTGTTCGTCTCCGCCGTGGCCCTCTCCTCGTGCGTATTCACCATGACGATATTCGGGTACTGCCGCGGGTACTGCAAGCGGACCCTGGAGCAACTCGAGGCGCGCGCCAAGGGGGGCCCCAACGCGGCCGATCCCAAGAAGCTGAAGGTGTGCGGGCAGTGCGACGCCCCCTTCGCGAACCAGCGCACCAACCCGGCGGGGAACAGGTGGATATGCGCTTCGTGCGGGATGATCTCCCGCAAGCCCAAGCTGGCGACCAGGGAGGAGCTGGACAGGTCCAAGGCGGCTGGAGAACGAGCGTCGTCGTCGTCTGCCGATCGATCGCCGCGAGATTCGGAAATCGCGGCGCAGGAGGCGGAGGAGAGGCGCCAGGCTGTCAAGCAGACCAAGGACCTCAGGCGGCGGCACGCGCGGGAGATCAAGGAGGCGCGGGAAGCTGCCGACCGCGAGGAGCGCGAGGAGATCGCCCGGCTGATCGAGGAGGAGAGGCACCGCGTGATGACGGCGAGGGCGGAGGAGGAGCTCGAGCGAAGGAGGGTCGAGGAGGAGGAACGAGCCAAACGGGAGGAGGAGGAGGAGGCAGCCGCGAGGTGCGCGGCGGAGGAGGAGATGGCGGCGGCGAAGGCGAAGGCAAAGGCGAAGGCGGCGGAAGGAACGGCGGAGAGGGCCGCGGCGATGACGCGCCGGCACACGTCGCTGACGAAGATCCCGGCGCCGCGGCCCATCAACATACCTCCCCCGATCCCTCCGCCGGCCAAGCAGCAGCAGCAGCAGCAGCAGCAGCAGCAGCAGCAGCGCGCGGCGGTCCCGCTCGTCGCCGCCGCGAAGGTGGGGGCGGCACCGGTACCCGCGCGACCGCCGGCCACCCCGAGGTCCTCCGCGCCGGCCACGCCGTCGACGCCCGACTTTGACCCGCCGCTCCCGCCGATGCGCCCGATGCAGCCCCCCGCCGCTGCCGCGGCGTGGGGCGGCGCCGTCGCCGCGGGCGGGTCCCCGCACGCGCCCGTGAGCCCCCACGCGTCGACATCGCCGACGGCGTCGTTCGTCGCCGGGAGATCGCCCGCCGAGCGGTCCCCCCCGCCGCCCCCCGGCGGCCGATCGCCCCCCGGCTTTGATCCCCTACTCGGGGTTCCCGAGTCGAGGAGATCGTGGCCCGGGGGCGCGCTCGGCGGCCTCGGCATGGGAGCCGCGGGCATCCGGGGGATCCTCGACGGCGAGGAGGAGGTCGCGGCGGTACCCGTGGCGCCCCCGCCGCCCCCGGGGCCGCCTCCGGGCTACGCCGTCGGGGGCGCGCCGCCGCTCCCCGCGGGTCCGCCGCCGAACACCGCACAGAGGGTCGGGATCGCGGCTCCGGGCCAGCCCCCGCTGCCGCCAATGCCCCACCCGAGCCAGATCAAGGCGGCTGCGGCGGCGGAGAAGGGGGGAAACCCCCGCGCGTTCCTCGCGTCCCTCGAGCTCGCCGCCTACGCCCCCGTGTTTGATCGCGAGCGCATCACCCTCGCTGACATCTCGCTGCTCACCGAGCCCGACCTCGAGCGACTCGGGCTGCCGCTGGGTCCCCGCCGGCGGATCCTCGCGGCGATCGCCGGGGTCAACATCGGGACCCCCGGCGGCGGAACGAGCCGGCAGTACCACCTACCCGAACAACCGCAACCCGTCGTTCCCCCGGGGATGTCCGCCGTCGTCGCGCCGAACCCGTTTCGCGTCGCGAGGACGAGCTCCGTCGACGGCGATGCGGCTGGCGCGGCTGGCGCGACGGTTCCCGCCGGGGGGGTGTCGGGATGGAACGGGGGCGGGTTCGGCGGCGGGCTCTTCGGCGGGTTCGCCCCGAGCGCCCCGAGCGCCGAACAACCACTCCAGGCCGTCGGTCCCCCCGGTCCTACCGTCCCTACCGTCGCGACCGCTCCAACCTACAACCACTCCAGGCAGCGATCGCGGAGCACCGATTCGGACGCGCTCGCGATGGATACGCTGGAAAACGACCTCATGGCGCTCACCGGCGGGCTCAACCTCGACGACGACGACGACGACGACCTGGGCCTACCCCCCCCGATCGTCGAAGCTAACACCGGGGACGGTGTTACCATCGGGACGACGGATACGACGACGGCGCCGGCGGCGACGGACGGTTCAATCTCGCCGCCGCCTCGCGAGTCCCCGCCCGGCACCCCGCCCAAGCCCCCGTCGCACTCGGCGCTCGACAGCCTCGACGCCAACGGGGTACCACCCACCGACGCGGCGACAAACAAACACGCGCACGCGCAACAACATCGCGAGGCGACCGACCCGCCGAAGCCGCCGAGCGAGATGATGGTCAAGGCGGCGGCGAGGTTGAGAGCGGCGGCGGCGGCGGGTCACCCCATCCCGAACGAGTTTGTGGATTGCATCACGTGCGAGGTGATGGTCGACCCGGTGATTGCGTGGGACGGGCACACGTACGAGCGGGACCCGATCGCCAGGTGGCTGCAGCGGCACAGCACGTCCCCGATGACGGGCGAGACCCTGCCGGATTTCACGCTGCGACCCAACCACAGCATGAGGAGCCAGATCATAAACTACGGAGAGAAGCTCGCGAGGGAGGGCGGGCACTGACACCGTCAAGACGACGAGCGGAGACCCCACGCGAGTTCACCGCGCCGCACTCCACAGACTGAGACACGTCTGACGTAACACTAGAACGCGCGGCGCGTGAGTCGTTTCGATTCGATTAATTAAAGCACACGACGTTGATTGACTCTTCCCTTCGTCGCGCGCGCCGTCCTGTCCGGCTGTCACCACCCGCGGGCTCCAGCCAGCAGGACCGTGGATATCCCACGTCAGCACAATCAGACCTTCACGCACAGTCGCAGCCGCGCGGGGCCAACCTTCGGACCCGACGATGAATCACGCGACGCTCGCCACCGCCGCCGCGGGTATCACCGTGCGCGTGACCCGGGGCCGCGCGCTCCGCGGGACCCGCCGCCCCGCCCGCGCGCGCCCGCTCGCCCCGCCCCGGGCCGCTAAGGACGGCGATCGGCTCGATGCGCCGAGCTCCGCGTTGAACTCCTCGCGCCGCGTCGCGCTCGGAGGCGCCGCGCTCGCGACCCTCCTCGCGACCCTCCCGACTCGCGACGACGCCGTCGCGTCGGACGCGGGGGACTGGTCCAGCCCCGGGCTCGCCGCCGAGGATCCCCTGCCCGACGTCAAGTACGTCAAGACGGGGGACGGACTCGTGTACGAGCAGGTGAACCAGGGCGCGGGCGAACCCGCCAAGGCTGGCGACGTGGCGGTGTTCCACTGGATCATCCGCCGCGCGAACGGGTACTTCATATACGGCAGCATCGACTGCGGGATCGGGTGCGGCAACGGCGACCCGTCCGAGTACAGGCTCGGACCCGACGGGAACCTCATCGCGGGGTTGGATGAGCTCCTGACGGGGATGAGGCCCGGGGAGAAGCGACGCGCGCTCGTGCCTCCCGCGCTCGGCTACGTGCGAAAGGGGATGGAGCCGCAACCGCCGGAGTTTGGCCAGAAAAGGCAGGTGGAGGCGCACGCGAACGAGCCCCTGGTGTTCGAGGTGAAGCTCATCAAGACGAGAACCGGGGCGTGACGCATCGTCATTGGACGAAAACGGGCACATGCGGATGACGAGCGGTTTCGAGGGATGAACCGCGCGCGGGTCGTTCGAAGATTCGCCACGAGGGGATAAAATAAATCGCGAGATGAATGAATCGATCGCCGACGCCTACGCCCCTCGCGCCCGCCCCGGAGATGCACTAAGAGTCAGCGGCTCTGCGGCTCCGTCCTCGTCGCTCACAACTGCCCCGCCGCCTTCATCTCGTCGAGCGCCGCCTTCCCCCGGTCCAGAATCTCCAGGAGGTAGTCCTTGTTGTACACCGTGTGATCGGGATCGAAGGGTTCGCCCTTCTCCGCGCACACCCTGAGCTGGAAGCCCACCTTGGCCTGCGCGTTGAAGGTGTTTGCGTAGCCGTACCCGACGCCCTTCTCGTGGTGGAGCTGGTAGTTGTTGTACCACACGTCTCGCTTCGCCTGGAAGTCGGCGATGTTCGCCTCGGAGAGGTCGCTGCCGGAGATGATGGACTTGGTGAGGGCGATGATCTCCATGGTGTCGTCGTAGTACTCGGGCGGGGCCTTGGCGGCGGCGGGACGCGCGCCGGTGGCGAGGAGCAGCGCGGGGACCGACGCGAGCATCGAGCGGCGGTTGGGGGCGGGGACGGGCCTTCTCTCCGAGGAGGCGCGCGCGCGGACGGCGGCGCGCGGGGCGACGACGCGCGCGGAGGTGGCGCAGACGGCGGAGGACATGGTGTTTCTCGTGCGGAGCGAGCGAATGCCGTGACGGGGTCTGACCTGCAGTCGATCGTCGCGATTGTTACTCTATCCAGTTCCGCTCTTGGAAGATCTTCGCGATGGAGATCGCAGCCTCCGTGGGATTCTCAAGTCTGACTAGGACCCCATAGAGGATTCGTCAATTAGGAGAGAATTATTCCGATCTCGTCGAGTGGAATGCACATGGGGTATACGACATCGATGTCTATTTACTGTTGGAGTTTATTCGCGGAGTTCCGGGAATCGGCACCGAAAATTTCGGAAAGCGGCGGAGAGTTTGGCGGCGGTGGCGCATCGCTTCGCTCACTCCCCGCGCGCGGCGACGCCCGGGGCTGCGAAAGGAGGGGAGTCGGGTGGACGCACAGAAGGTTAAGACGATCATCTCGAACTGACACGGGCAGGATGGGTAAGAAGACGAAGAGCGTGAACAACAAGCAGAGCACCGGCATCGACTTCATCCGCGCCAAGAAGAAGGTTGGGCGCAAGATCCGCAAGCAGGCGAACGAGACAAACACCGAGGTGAGGGCGAAGCGCATCAACCTCTCGGTCCAGTCGCTCGGCACGGAGGGCAAGGGAGATCAGGTCACGGGGCGCGGGCTGTCCATGCCCGAGCTCCTGAACCAGTGCCAGCACTACAGCGCGAGGGTGCGGAAAGACGCGCTCGACGGCATCAAAGAGCTCCTCGAGACCCATCCCACGTCCCTCGTGCCGTGCGCGGCGACGTGCGTCGAGAAGGTCGCCGAGCGCCTCGTCGACCAGGAACAGATCGTGCGCGCCGCCGCGAGGGGCGCGCTCAGGTCCGGCGTCCTCCCCGCCCTCGGACCTCACGGCATCGCGCCATTCGCCAGAAGATTGGTCCTCCACGTCGGCGCCGCGCTTACGCACGTCGCGCCAGCTGTGCGCCGGGACGCGCCCGCCGTGCTCGAGGCCCTCCTCGACGCGTCGCCGCGGCTCGTCGGCGCGCACGCTCCCGCCGCGACGCTCCGACACCTCGCGGAGCTCCTCAGGCGCGGTGACGACGCGGCGTCCTCCAGCCTCGTGTCAGGCGCGAGCGACGGCTCGGTACAAATCGTCGCCGGCGGGTTGTCAGCCAAGTTTGGGGACATGACCGCCGCGCGGGTGGGTCCCACGCAGCCCCCCGCGAGGCTCGGGCTCCTGCAGTCGTGTCGCAGGTTTCTGGAGGTGCTCGTCGGCGCCACGACCGCCGCGCTGGACTTTGACACGGGCGAAGGTTACGACAAGGTTACGGCGAAGGGGGCGATCATCGCGGGGGGCGGTCACCGCTGGCGGTGGGGCGACGACGACGGCGACGATTTGGACGGCTTGGACGGCTTGGACGGCGGTCCGGACGGGAAAGAAAACTCGAGGACGAGGCGTGCGGGGCGCGCGGAGGGCGCGGGGGTGGCGCTTCACGCGGCGAGGTGCGCGCGCGCGCCGGTATCGGCGGCTCGCGCCGTCGAGGAGTTCTTCGGCTCGAGCTCCGGGGGTCGACGGAGTGGGCGAGTGGCGAACGGTCCGGGGGATGGTCGCGAGGGCGTCGCCGTCGCCGCCGCCGAGCTCGCCGCCCTCCTCTTCGCCGTGTGGGACGAGGCCACGCCCACGCTCAAGGACGCGGGGGGCCCGAACCTGACCCGCGTCAGGGTCATGGCGGAGGCGATGTCGTGCATGCATCTGTGCCTCTGGCTCGTCGACGACGACGGCGACGGCGGGGACGGGGGCGGGGGCGGCGACGGGGGCGGGGGCGGGTCCGGCGCCGCGATGGCCGCGGCGCTCCCGTATCTCGTCGCCCGCGTCCTCCCGATGTTTCCCGCGTCTGCGCCGCCCGTCGGAGACGTCTCCGTTCGCGGGGCGCTCGTGCGGCTCAACGCCGCCACCGCGAGGATCCTCTCCGCCGCCTCCGAGGGCGCCGCGAAGGTGGCCGCCGCCGCCGCGGAGGACGCCGCGCGCGCGCACCGCGCGTTGGTCACCTACTCCGGCGAGATGATGGACCTTCCCTCGGCACCCTCGGCACCCTCGGCACCCGCCCACGTGGCGCCCACGTGGCGGTGGAACCACGCCGCGAGCGTCGTCGACGTCGACGCCGCGGATCGCGCGACGTCGGCGGTGGCGGACTACCTCTCCGCGGCGCTTCGCGGCTGCGCGTTGGACGCCGGGCCGTGCGGCGAGGCCGAGCCGACGCGGGAGGGTGACTACGGCGACTTGCTCCGGATGGCGCGATCGGTGTTGTTGCGTCCGGCGCTGTACGGCGGCGGGGGCGAGTTGGGGGGCGGGGTGGACTCTGACGGCGGTGTGGACGAGCGGGGAACCGACGTCGGCGCCAGCGACGGCGACGAGGAGACCCGGGACGGGGACGACGAAACGATGTGGGACGGGTACCCCACGGGTGGGACCGACGCGGCCGGGTCCAGGGCGGCGCTCGCACACTCCGTGGGCGCGGTGTGGAGCGAGGCGGTGGTGAGCGGTCCCCCCGAGGTACGCGGCGCGTGCGTCGGGTTGCTCGCCGCGGTGCTGCCGAGAGTCGCGGCGACCACCCGCGGGGATGGACCGGGCGTTTGCGCCTCCGTCGGCGCGGACGTCGCCGCGGGTTGGCTGAGGCCCTACGCCAGGCTCCTGTGGGAGCTGAAGCACGGCGACCCGGGGACGACGTCGCGCGCGCTCCGGACGCTGCACGCGGTCGCCGCGCGGTGCTCGGGGGAGGGCGGGGACTCGGGAGACGAGAGTCCGCTGGCGGCGGCGCTGGCGGCGGTCGAGACCGAACTCGCGCCCTTCTTCGCGCGGGTTCCGCCGCCGGCATCGACGGACCAGACGGCACCGAGGCGACGGGGCAAGCCCGGCCCCTTCTCCAAGCTCCCGGCCGCGTGCCAGCACGTCGCGATCGCGCTCCTCGGCCAGCTGCCGCGGCTGTCGCCGACCACGTTGAGGGCGGCGGCGCACGCGGCGTTGAACGAGGACGCGGACCCAAACATCGCCGTGCGCGCCGCCGAGGCGATGACGTGCAACATGCGGGCCGCGCCGCTCGCGCTCTCGGTGTCCTTCCTCTCCGCGCTGCTCACGGGGGCGGGGAGTTGGCGCGGCGCGAGGCGCGCGGCGCCCGCGGCGGCGAGGGCGCTGGTCGGGGTGGGCGACTCGGCTTCGCCGTGGGCTGGCGCGTCGCTCGCGTGGCCGGCGGTGAACCTCGCGGTCGTTCGCGCGGAGCGTGCGGGGGACGTGGAGGGCGCGAGGCGCGCGCGGTTCGGGGTGCTCGTGCTCGCGGCGCTCGCCTCGGAGGCGCGGCGCGCGCAGAGGGAGGCGAAGGAGGCGGGGTCGAAGGAGGCGAGCGCGCCCGTCGAGGGCGCCGAGGAACGGGTGAGCGCGCTGGACGTCGACGCCGAAGCCGCGGTCGTCGCGTGGGCGTGCGACGGCTTCGCCACGGCCCCGGGAGGATCGGACGACGGCGACGACGACCTGCGCGGCGCGAGCGCGAGGCTCGCGAGGTCCGATCCCGGGTGGGCGCGATCCGCGCTCCGCCGCCTGCGCTCGACCCGCGTTCAACCCGCGTTCAACCCGCGTTCAACCTCCGCGACGAACGAGGGAGGAGAGGCGGCGGACACGGCGGGGGAGGAAGGGGACGGAGGCGACGCGAGCAGGTGCGAAGCCGTCGTGTACGCGGCGAGCGCGCTCGCGGCGCTCGCGGGTGACGTCCTCCCCGAGGAAACCGTTCGGGAGTTGGCGGGCGAATTTATCGCGACGATGAGGACGTGCGAGGAGGCGGCGGACGCGTGCGTGAGGGACGAACTTCCCGGGTCGGCGCGGGCGGCGAGGGCCGTTCGCGCCGCTAAGCTCGCGCTGGACGGTGTCGTGGGGGGTTCGGCGTAGTTAGTCGTCCGGTGTTTTTCGGAGCGCGACGAATAAATGCGGCGAATGGCTACTTTTGCGTATTCACAGAGACGAGTCGAGTCGCGCCTAAAGCCGCTCCCCGGCGTCCACCCTCCGCTCCACCACCAAACTATACGCTCACATGAAGTCGTAATCGTCGTCGGGGGTGTACGAGTCGTACTTGTAGTCGTCCAGCCCGGAGTTCGCACCCTTGACGCCCTGGTTGAGGAACTTCTTCTTCCCCTTGCCAGCCTTGGCCTTCTCCGCCTGCTCCGCCTTCTGCGCGAGCGCCGCGTCAGCCTTCTCCTTCTTCACCTTGTCGTTGCGGATGGCGACGATCGACGCCTCGATCTCCTTGACCTCCGCGGCGCTGCTGTTCCTGAGCGCGTTCTTGAGGAACGACTTGACGGTCTCCTTGTAGAAGGCGCTGTCCTTCACCACCGTCATGTACTTGGTCGCCACCAGGTTGCCGTACTTGGCAAACTCCTTCTCGGACTTTGGCGCGTAGGTGGTGAGGTCGATCTCCTCGCCGTCGGTGCCGAAGAGCTCCTTCGCCGCCGCGAGATCCGCCGCCTCCACGAGCTTCTGCCTTCGGAGCTTCTCGGCGACCGGGTCCGCGAGGGTCTCGTCCACGTACTCGACCGTCTCCTTCTTGGCGGGCTTGGGCTTGGACGCGGGCGCCTTCTTGACGGGTGCCTCCTCCTCCTCCTCCTCGTCGTCGAAGGTGGACGCCTTTTTGGGCTCCTCCTTCTTGATCTCGGCCACCTCGAACTCGTCGTCGTCTGCACGGAGGATGAGGACGCGGGGAGACGGGCGAAGGTCAGCACGGGACGAAGCGGAGAAGCGTCATCATCCTTCTCGAGCGGTTCAAAACCGTGGCGGCGGGATAAAATCCCGCGCCGGTGCGCGGGCGGGGGCGCTTGGACGCCCGCGGCGGGGCGACCGCGCGCTCGGGATGGGCACGAGGTACTCACCCCAGTCGAGGTCGGACATCTTAGCTGGTTTTCAGTCGGTCGCGTGCTGTGGGCAGTGACCTGCAGGGCGGGAGCACCTGCCGAAAAAAAGTAGTGGCAGAGAAGGCCCGCGTTGAGCCGACGTGCCGATTCGTGGATCCTATTGGTTTTTCAGTCGTGTGCACGTGATTACGGTTTAAAACGCGATTCGGCGCGATCTGCATGACTGGAAAGATGTGACACCGAAATACAGAAATATCACATCACATCGAAACGTCAAAACAGGCCAAACTTCTTCCCCTGCGGCTCCTCCGACCCGCCCCCGCCGCTCTGGAACAAGCCGAACACTCCTCCGCCCGCGTTCACGTTCTCCGGGTTCTCCGGCTCGGGCAACGCCCCGGGAGGGGGCGCCACGTACGTCGCCGTCGGCGGCGCCGCGGCGGCTTCCGACGAAGCATCGGAGGGAGCAGATGCGGCGTCGTACGTGGCGGCGGCGAAGCCGTCTGCGTCTGCGTCTCCCCGCGTCAGGTTCCTGGCGTCGATGCCGTCCCTGTCGCTCAGCTCGGGGGCGGTGATGAACCTGGACGTCTGCTCGCTGGTCGCGGGCGGCGCGGCTGCGATGGGGGCCTGGGCCTGGGCCTGCGCGGCGGCCTTGGCGCGGGCCTCGGCCATGAGCGCCGCCTTGGCTTCGTCGGTGAGCGCCAGCGCGGGGGCTGGGGACATCGCGAGCTGGAGCTGAATGGCGAGGAGACCTGGGTTGGGGGGATTAGTGGAGGGGTGGAGGGAGGTGAGGTGGTGGTGGTGGAGGTGGTAGTGGAGGAGGTGGTGGTGGAGGGAGGGGAAGGAAGGAAGAGGCGGGAACGCGATGTGGGGCCGGGGTGCGCGACGAGGATATACATCGCGATGCCGCCGTCCTGGCGCCAAAAAAGCGATCGTTGAAGGACGGGGCGACGGCGGCGAGGCGGGGCGGGGCGCTAATGCTGGGATGCGGCGTACCGGCGACGGCGACCTTTTCGACGGGGAAGCGAACCTCCGATGACCTGCGACGGTGACTGAGGGACGGGGCGAGGGTCAGCACGCGCGGACGCGGGGGGGGGACCACGTCACGCAGTCCGACGTGGACCGATGATCCGATCGGGGGGGTGCGCACCTGGAAGCCGCGACGGGCGCGAGGGTCGCGACGCGACGCGCGGGGGCAGCGGTACGCGCACGCACGGGGGCGCCGAGAATCACGGCGCGGTTGGAGGTGATGGACTGCTGCATCGTGTGAGTGGTAGTGCGCGTCGCCCCGCTAGGGTGGGCGAAAATATCGGACGGGCATCATAAAAGGCGAAACTGCAAAGCGGACCAAAAGCTGATGAGAGACGAGGGAGATTTGCAACACGGAGGCGACCCAAGGGAGCCCGACGGTTGGACAACTTCATCTTCTTTCAAGTTGCAAAGAACGGAGCTTAATACCGCCCCGCCCTGAATCTTCCTACTAGCGCAAGTACAAAGCGCCCGGGCCCCGCCGCCCCGTGCCCGACGCCAAAACAACAACGTCGCCTCCGTCCCGTCACCCTCCCTCGTCACCCTCCCTCAATCAGCGGCTCTGCTCCAACGCATCCTCCGGGAGCTTGCACGCGGGCGCGACAGCCTGGCTCGGGATGTGCTCCCCGGGGCTGATGATGGATGGGAAGCCAAACTCCTCGCACGCCTCTGCGTCCCCAGCCTCGCACGCCGCCGCCCGCGCCCTCGCCTCCTCCTCCTCCCTCGCCGACTTCCTATCCGCCGCCTCCATCACGGCTTCGAGCTCGGCGAGCCCGCCGGGAACCTGCTCGAGCTCCTGTATGCCGAGGAACAAGCCCCACGGCACGCCGTCGAAAGCCTCGGTGTGGTGGATGGTGTGACCCGCGGCGATCTTGCGGAGGAACGGGAGCTTACCCAGCGGGCCGGTGGGGAACCGCTTGTGCACCAAGCCGTCGTGCACGTACATGTACGCAATGCCAAAGAGGGTGATGCCGAGCCCGGCGCCAAAGCATAACCCGCCGAATAAGCCGGGGGTCAAAAACCCATAGGCGCAGAGCGCGAAGGCCGGGACGCCGTTGGCGATGGCGAAGATATCGTTCGCCTCGAACGCACCTTCCCTCGGTAGGTGGTGCGACTCGTGCAGCAGCCAGATCGGCCTGTTCCACTCCTTGCGCGACTTCATCGGCATGGACCACAGCGAATCGTGCCACAGGTACTTGTGCGCGTAACGAGCGTAAAACTCCATGCCCACCGCCGCACCCGCGATGAGCGCCAGCTGCGCGACGAGCTCCGACCAGGGAAAAGCCCCGGTGTCGGACACCTCGCGCAGCAGACGGAGGTAGGTGGCGGTGATGGCGATGGACACGACGCCGCACGTGCTCACCCACGCCGTCCACTCGTACGTTTCGCCCATCTTCTCGCGCTCGCCCCGCGTCAGGCGCTTGATCTTGCGTGGCTCGGCGAGCGACTCGGCCTTAGGTTCCTTGGCGCGGTTGCGCGGGCCGACGTAGGGATCGCCCTCGTCGATGGAGCGCGCCTGACGCGGGTCCTGTCGGTTGTGGCGGCGGGGGGGAGCGGCGGGTGAGCGGGCTGGTCGAATTGATTATGATTAGAGACGCGAAAAGGTGCGGTGCTTTCCACGTCGCCTCGAAACCGTGGATAAGAGGAGGGCGAGGCCCGAGGCGGGCGGAGGGGTCGAGGCGGGGTTCACGGGCGCCGGACGCGCAGCGGATGGGCGCGAACGGGCGATGGGATCGGATGGAACGACGCGGGGATCGGGAGAAAGGGGGCGATGGATCACGCACCGCCACGGCGGACGCCTGATTGACCCGCTTGGGCGCGGAGCTCCCGGGGGACGGGGCCGAGCCGACCTTCTGAGGCTTGGACGGGCGTGCCTGGCAGAGGACCAGAGGGCGCGCGTTACGGCCGAAAGCACCCGCGGGACGGGCACACGCGCGGACGTGGGACGCAGCGCGGTCCCAGGCGCACGCACGGGCCGCTCCGACGCGATGCGCGGTCGCCATGTTGCCCACAGCCGCCATCATCTTGTCTCTGTTGTTGTTGGGTAAAGCGAAGCTTTTACTTTTCAGCCGAGCTGCTCCGAACGACGCGCGTTCAAATGCGGTGGGCCTTGCCGGTGACGTTCACGGGCGTGCGTCGCTTCGGGCGATGCGCTCGAAGGCGTGCCGGGACGAGCTGTTTCGGATGGACCGGAGACCGCGGCGTGCCGGGCGGGCACGGAGTGGCGCCCCGCCAGCGACCGTCGCCGCCTTTCGACTCGGTCGTTTGTTACTCGCAGGTGACGCGTGGCGCCAGGGATTCTCGACCGAACGATGGGAACGACGGTTCTGATTGGGCGACGACGGTTCCTGATTGGCCGAACCGAGGAAACAAGCGGCCAGAAAGAAAACAAAAAAACCGGGAAACGTGTGATTTTTCGCGACAGGGGTCGCAGACCGGCGTCGTCGCTCGCTTCGGGAAATGCGACTCGGGTTTCGAACGGGAACCAGTCTGAAGAAAAAAGGCAAAATACGAATTGGAGTAGGAGGGCATCGATCCCCCTACCTTCCGCATGCAAAGCGGACGCTCTACCATCTGAGCTACTACCCCTTTTTGTTCAAATCGTACGGGCGAACAGTCTGGGAAGAAACGTGTTTTGTCTTCTCCCCAGACTATGCCGCCATACGCTGACACGCGAGTTAGGCGGTTCGGAGACATATCAAGGTGTGCCAGTTTGGCACACACCGCGGTGTTTCTCATGGCGCCCACGCGGACGTCCGCCGACACAATCGGAGGCGACGCGACCCGGGAGAGATGGCCTCCAAGGTGGCTGGGCAGTTTGCCCACATGAAGAATCTCGCCGCGGACTTCGTGCGGGCCAAACCCAACCGTGCGTGCCCGCGCAGACGCGCGCTTCGCCCGATTGCCGACCGGATCCCTTCTTCCCGTCAACCACCGTCCGTCTCACCGCCGCTTCCCGACCGCCTGACGCCCTCTCCCCTCCTCCACGATCCCAAACAGTGTTCGAGCTAGCGAAGCAGCTCCCGGAGTACGGCGTGGGGGCCAGGTTCGCGAGGACGCGGTGGGAGCACAGGGGCGCGCCGGACTCCTACTGGACGGTGTCGCGGATGAAGCCCAAGCCGTCGGGGCGCGCGGGGAGAGCGTGGGGGACGCTGACGTGGAAGGGCGAGGCGAAGGAGGGCGTGCGGAGGATCCCGGGGTCGATGAAGGCGGGGATCTGGCGCGTGTTGGAGGAGCCGAAGACGATGAGCGGGCCGAAGCTGTCCAAGCCGGAGCCGAGCGAGGAAGCCGCCGAGGGGCAGTAATAGGTTTAGTCACGTAATAAAGTCGTCGCTACAGGCTACCGCTCGACTCCACGCGCAGCTCGCTGCCCATGGGCGCGCCCTGCGACGCCAGCGACTGCATCGAGCCCTGCCGAGAGATTTGCACGCTGCTGTGCCTGCTGTGGTGCGGGCTGGTGTGCGACGTCATCTCGACGTCCCGCGTCCGCGTCGGCCCCCTCGCGAGCGGCTGCCTCGCCATCCGCGCCCCTGGGAAGTCATCCTCCAAGTCCGGCCGCTCCCTCTTCGCGCGCGCCCACCTCCGCGATCTCACCCACGCGCCGGCTCCGCACACGCACACCAACGCGATCGCCAGCCACGACGTCGCGCTGTGCGAGCCGAGGTGCGACAGATGCTCGATGCCGTCGTCGACATCCGCGCCCTTCGGGTCGACGTCCACGTCGCATCTCCCGATACGATCCAACCTCGGAAAGTCGGAGTTTACGTACCCGACGCCCCGCGCGTACAGCTGTGTTTCCTCCGGTCCATCGCACACCCAACCCCGGTCCCTGTGCAGGTCGCACGCGCCTCGCATCTCCCCGTACCCCGCGAACCATTCGTCCACCGCGCCCTCGCCTTGGATGACTTTCGCAAACGCGGCGAACCCTTTGGCGTCTAACCGATCCCTGTTGTCCGCGAGGTTGATGAAGAGCTCCGCGGTCCTGTTCGTGGCCGTACCGGTTATAGAGTCGTAACTGGCGCTGTAGGAGATCCAGTGCTTGGCGTTTCCCGAGCTGGACGCGTGCGTCGGCTCGTCCGGGAGGATGGCGCCGGGTGAGTTTTTTCGCCAATCGTACACCGCGGAGACTGACGGATCGGCGGCGACGCCGAACTGGGCGACGAAGCCGGGCAGGATGCGGTAGAGCGGCGACGAGTCGTAGTATCCCAGCCGCGCGAGGTTGTAGAGCCTGTCGGCGCCCGCCGGCGCGAGGTCGCGCCACGCTCGGACGCGGACGTCCCCGGTCGTCGTGTGGAACACCACGTCGAACACCTTCGGGGCTTGGCGCCTCATGTCCGCGCCGGAGGCGTCGCACAGCGCCGACCCGGGGCACTTGGGCGGCGCGGGCCACGCGCTCTGATCCACGCCGGGCGGGGGCAGGGGCGGGCGCGGCGGCGGGGGCGAGGGGGCGGACATGGCGCCCAGCCCCGCGTCGCACGAGCGCTCCTCCACCGCGGACGGGACGGAGCCCTCTTCCGGAAAGAGAGCGCGCCCCGTGGAACCGCGGCGTGAAACCGGGCGAACCGCGCGCGGGCGTTGGTCGGGGTGAGCCCTCGGAAGGATTCGAACGGCTTTCGTTCGAGCGGCCCCCTCTCACCCGATGGCGTCGGTGAACCCCCGCCCGCTCGCTTCTGTCCGCGCGGGGGCCCAATTATCGCCAAATCGTCGCCTCGCCCGGCCCCGCGAAAGACCGGACGTGGGAAAAAGCCGTTATCGTGCCGTCGGAGTCGACGACGTCAGAGCTCGGGGCGCCGCGGGTCATGGCGCGAGTCGAGCCGCGGGTGGACGACGACCGCGCCTCCCTCGCCGACGCCGCGGCGTCGCGGTGCCGCGCCCGCGCCGACGTCGTTCGCGACGCGTTGGCGAGCGCGCATCGCGAGTTCACCGCGCGCGGCACCCTGGACGAGCCCCTCGTCTCCGCCGCGCTCGACGCCTTCGACGGGAGGATCGCGCGCGCCGTGGCGCACGATGCGCCCGCGCTGGGCGGGTTCGTGGACGCGACGGAGGCGCAACTGCTGAAGCGCGACCACGGCGCCGCGCTGTCCAACCTGCTCGCGTTCGCGCGCGCCACCGCCGTCGCGCGTTCGAGGCTCGCAGTCGACGTCGCCTCGTCATCACCCCACGAACGCGCCCGCCTTCACGAGACGACCGGCGAGGGCGGACTTGAGGGAGGACCGGGCGCGGCTCTGGAGCTCATGCTGCTGTTTCCGCGCGCGGAGAACGCGCGCGCGGCGCTGCTGGCGCACTACAGCGACGAACTGACGCGATGCCTGGACGGAATCGATGGGGCGTCGCGCGCGGGGGATGACGCCAAAACCGCCGTCGCCGTCGGCGCTGTCTTCTGGCTCGCGAGACGTCTCGACGTTCGCGGAACCGACGCCAAGCCCCACGCTCCGTCGTTCGACGAGATCGAGCGCGTGCTGACCCCGATGGTGCGCGCGAGGGCGGCGACGGAGGCTGCTGCGGCGTTCTCACCGACGGCCGGCGCCGGCGGGGCGAGTTCATCGAGTGGAATCGCCGAGCTAGCCGCCAAACTAGCCGCCGTCGCCGCCGCCGCGCGAGCGCAGCTCTCGTGCCTCTCGTCGCTGCCCGAGCGCCCGGGGGGCGAGTTCATCGCGCGGGTCTACGGCGCACCGGCCGCTGCCGTCGTGGGCGAGGCGCTCGACGACGTGCTGGACGCGATGACGCGCCACCCAACGGGGGACGACGCCGACGGAGGAGGAGGAGGAGCTACCGGGTCGGTTAAAAACAGTCTCAAAACGGAGGAGGAGGACGACGAGGACGGGAAGGCGGCCCATCGCGCGTGCGTCGCGGGCGTACGCGCGTGGGCGACGGTGCGCGCCGTCGCCGACGGCTTCGCGCTTGTTACGCTGCCCGCCGCGGTGAACGATTCGCTCGACGCCAACGCGTGGCGCCCGACGTTGGCGATTCGCGATTCTTTAACCGCCCGCGTCGCGTTCGTGCTCGAAGCCGCGTTCGCGTCGAGACGGGAGACGTACGAGTGCACGCTACGACGGTTCGCGTTCCCGTCCGCGGCGACGCTCCTCAAACCGCTGCGACGGTTCGACTTCCCGCACGGAGTGAGGACGCCCGCGACGACGCCGGCGATGAAGGCGAGCGAGGTTTGGAACGCGTGCGCCGGGGCGCTTCGAGAGGCGGCCGCCGTCGTCTCCGCCATCGTCGCGAGCCCGCCGCGCGATGAAGGCGTCGTCGACGTCGTTCGTAACGGTCGTAACGGTCGCGCGGGGGATCGCGCGGCGGGGGTGGTCGCGACGTGCGTGGCGTGCCTCGAGCGGGTAGCGTTGGTCGCGGAATATGCGCTGCGAGGGGACCTGAACGTTACTGACGATGTAACGGCCCAGAGTTTTCAGATGGGTTTCGACGACGCGTGGACGGTGATGAGCGCGGCGTCTCGGGCGCGTCGGCTGGCGCGCGGGTGCGAGGCGGCGGTGACGGAGGGGTCGCCCGTTGGTTGGTCGCACGGCGGGTCGGACACAGGGTCGGACACAGGGTCAGCCTTCACAGGCTCGGAGTCGCGTGTCGTCGCCGCCGCGAAGACGGCGGCGGCGCTGGCGACGAAACTCGACCGCGTCGCCGGCGCCGCGGAGGCGAGGGCGATTCGCGCGTTGCTCCGCCCGGCGACGATGACGCTCGAGGGCGCCGCGTCGCAGCCCTGGAGGTGGCACAGGAAACCGGAGTGCATGCCGAACGAGCCGCCGTGGTCGCCGCACGTCGACGCGTGGGCGACATCGGTGGACGCGGCGGCGGCGCGACTCGCCCGCGTTAAATCGCGCGACGTGTCCGGGGCGAGGATGATCGCCGCGTTGGCGACGCTCGCGGCGGCGGAGGCTGCGGGGGTGTACCTCCGAACGACGCCGTCGAGGGCGTGGAGGGACCGGTTCGCGTGGGATTGTCGACGCGTCGCGACTGCCATTCGCGACGTGGATGTATACGTCTACGACGCCTCCTCGGTCGATGCCCAGGGTCGATACCCAGTCGGGGAATCAGACTCTCTCGGCCGATCGCGGCGGGTGGCGATCGCCAAGGCGCTCGTGACGCGCGCCGCGTTACTTCGCGCCGACGTCCACGAGGTGATCGAGCTCCTCCCCGAGCTCGCCGCACACGTGGGGCTGGGCATGGCGAAAGTGGCGACGGGACACGGCGCCGACGACGTCGCGTCGATCGCGCGGGGGCACCCCTGGGGACCGGGACCGTCCCCCGAGGAGCTGTGGGACGAGGAGGAGCTTTGGGACCAAGAGGTTGATGGAGGGGACGGGGAGGACGGGGACGGGGACGGGGACGAAAAGTCGGCACCCGGGGACCCGTGGCGGTGGCTTCCTCGCGACGCGGCGACGCGGCCCCGACCGACGACGAGCGCCGAGGTGCTCGAGCTCGACGCGTCGTGGCGCGCGGCGGAGGATGCGCTCGCGAGGACGGCTCCCATCGCCTCGGTTCACGCGGCGCTGTGGCGGCGGAGCGAGCTGGCGGACGACGACCAGACGCCGCTCGACGAGGCTGAGGCGGCGGGTAAGGAGGCTGTTCGGGCGGAGATCGAGAGGCGCGGCGGCGGGGTCGCGGCGGCGGGGGCGGACGACGGCGGGTTCGGGGGTTGGGGAGACGGCGTCGAATTCTACTGACGCTCGAGTCGCTCGACGGGTGTTTATCGTAGACTAACTAACTCACCTTCTGTGTCGTCAGACTCGACGCCGACGGTGGCGGTCCGCTCGCACGCATCGGGAGCTTTCGCTCTTTGGTTTCCTCTCGTCTGCGTCGGTGGCGTCGTTACTGTCGGCGTTGAGTTGAGCGATTACTCTTGCACTCCTTGCACTTAGAGCGCTGACGACCGTGCTCGCAGATTTGAGACCCGCCGCACTCCTTGCACTGAGTGCGCCGACGGCCGTGCTGGCAGATTTGAGACCCGCCGCACTCCTTGCACTGAGAGCGCTGACGACCGTGCTCGCAGATTGAGCCCCCGCCGCACTCCTTGCACTTAGAGCGCTCACGACCGTGCTCGCAGATTTGAGACCCACCGCACTCCTTGCAGAATCTGCGCCACTTCCCGTGCGGACAACCGCTGCACACCTTGCAATTCGACCGGTACTTCACCCCGTGCTCGCATGGCCCCTTCGTGGGAGGGGCTCTCTTCCGCTTCACGCCCTTCTTGGTCGCATCCTTCTCCTCCATTTCGCTCTCCGATCCCTCCATCTCGGCGACGCTGGCGTACAGCCGGTCGAGGTTAGGTCGCCAAATCGTCGACATCTTCCCCGCGAGATCCTCCGACTTTTCGTCTTCCTCGTGGTCGTCCGCGGGAGGTTCGACGTTGACGGCGGGGGGTTGGTGGTGGTCGTCGTCGGGCTCTTCCTTGACGACGATGGGGACCCCGCTCAAGAAGGGTGGGTGCCAGATGGTGTTCATGGCGCACGGCGATACGAGTTATGACGACCTGGGGTTGGGGTATCCAGAAAACCGAGCGTTCCCAGAAAAACTGACAGCGACTGGCATTCACCAGACCACACTGCCACTGGGGACGACTGGCCTGACTGGCCAGCAGCTGAGCAGGCTGGCAGCCGCATGGCCGGGGTGCGAGAAAACCTTTTTCCACTCAGACGGTCTTGCTACAACGCAGTGGCGCTGGGACGGCATGGCCCGCGACGATTACCGCGACCGCGACAGGTCCCGCGACGCCCGGAGGGACGACAGGCGTCGCGATGACCGCGGGAGGAGGGACTCGCGCGGCGACAACGATCGTCGCCACCCGAGGGGCTCCTCAAGGGATCCGCACCGAGACGCGCGCGACAGGGACCGCGACAGGCGCGCGGACGAGGACATGAACCGCGACCGACGCGCCATTGACGACCGTGTGGGTAAAGCCTCCGACGGCGACGCGTCCGCACCCGCGAAGAGGGCCGAGGTACGCGACGGTCCACCCGATGAATCCCCCCGACGAACGAAGATCGGATTGGGCACCCTAGATTCAACCCTAGATTCCTCCTCGTCGTTCCGACTTCGCGCCCCAAACGCCGACTCCCCTCACGAAGCCCGCCCCGTTCATCCCACGCAGCCGCTGTCGCTCGAGGAGCTCCTCAAGAAGCGCAAGGAGGACGCCGAGGCCAAGGCCAAGCCCACGTTCATGAGCAAAAAAGAGAGGGAGGAGGCGGCGCTGAAGCGATTGGCGGAGCAGAGAGCCGCGGCGCAGGCGAGGCGCGACGGCGCGATAAACGGCGTAGACGCCGGCGACTGGGCCCGCGAGCGACGCCGCGAGGAGGAGCGCAAGCGCGAGGCCGAGCGGCGCAGGCTGCGGGACGAGAAGGCCAGGGAGGCTGAGCTCACGCAGCTGAAAGAGGCGTACATGGGCGCGGAGAAGGTTAAGAAAAAAGTCGTCAAGGCTTCCGACCGGTTCAAGTTCAAGTTTGACTGGGAGAGCGCCGAGGACACGTCCCGGGATCTCAACCCGCTGTACGACAAGAAGCACGACGCCGCGCTGCTCTTCGGCCGCGGACTGCGCGCGGGCGTGGACAGGCGCGAGCAAAAGACGCAAAACGCGGCGCACCAGATGAACCTCGTGTCTCGATCTCGAGCAGACGCGGGCGACGCGATGACCAAGGCGGAGGTGCGCCGTTGGGACTCCCGGCGCAGGGACGAGGACGAGGCGTACGAGCGCGCGGAGCGTCGCATGGCGTCGAAGCACTGGAGCGACAAGGCGCTGGACGAGATGAACGAGCGCGACTGGCGAATCTTCCGCGAGGATTTCAACATCACGACCAAGGGCGGGCGGCTTCCTCTGCCCATGCGCTCGTGGGAGGAGAGCACGATGCCGGAGCAGGTGAAGCGCGCCATACAAAAGGTGGGATACGCCAAGCCCTCGCCGATCCAGATGGCGTCCATTCCGATCGGCCTGTTGAAGCGCGACGTCATCGGCATCGCGGAGACGGGTTCCGGAAAAACGTGCGCCTTTGTCGTGCCCATGCTCGCGTACATTCAGGAGCTGCCGCCCATGACGGACGAGGTGGCGGCGTTGGGGCCCTACGCCCTGGTCATGGCCCCGACCCGCGAGCTCGCGCAGCAGATCGAGGAGGAGACGGTCAAGTTTGCGCAGTTTATGAACTACAGGGTGGCGTCCGTCGTGGGCGGGCAGAGCATCGAGGAGCAGGGGTTCAAGCTTCGGCGCGGGTGCGAGATTGTCATCGGGACTCCCGGGCGCATCATCGACGTCTTAGAGCGGCGGTACACCGTGCTTCAGCAGTGCAACTACATCGTGCTGGACGAGGCGGACCGGATGATCGACATGGGCTTCGAGCCGCAGGTCATATCCGTCATGGACTCCATGTCGGCTGAATCGCTCAAGCCCGAGGAGGAAGCCGAAAAGATCGACGAGCAGGGACTGGAGGCTAGCCTCGGCACCAAGTACCGCATGACGTACATGTTCTCTGCGACGATGCCCCCGAGCGTGGAGAAGCTGGCGAGGAAGTACATGCGCAACCCCGCGGTGGTGACCATCGGAAGCGCGGGCAAAACCTCGGATCTCATCAAGCAGATTGTGCAGTGGACCACTTCAAACCAAAAACCGGCGCAGCTGGAGCTGGTGCTGTCGCAGTACCCCGACACCCAGGCGATCATATTCGTCAACACCAAGAGGGTCGTGGACCACGTCTCGAACCTGTGCTTCAAGATGGGCTACAGCGTGGGCGCCATCCACGGCGGCAAGAGCCAGGATCAGCGCGAGGAGTCGCTCAGGGGGTTCAAGCAGGGGGAATACGACATCCTGGTCGCCACCGACGTCGCCGGTCGCGGCATCGACGTCAAGGGCATCGACCTGGTGGTCAACTACGAGATGCCGCTCGTCATCGAGAACTACACGCATCGCATCGGTCGCACGGGTCGCGCCGGGCGGCAGGGCACGGCCGTCTCGTTCTTAACCTCCGAGGACACCGACGTGATGTACGAGCTCAAGGAGCTGCTGACGAACAGCGGGAACCACGTTCCGGGCGAGCTGGCGAATCACCAGGCTGCCAAGGTGAAGCCCATGCGCGACGCCAAGGGCAACAAGATGACCCGCGACCAGTACATGGGCATGCAGGACATCATCCACTAAAAAAAGGTAGACTCGGCACTTGAGGGTTTTAGTAGTACCGAAGGTTGTCCGCGACAACAAGTGAGTTGTTGAAAATTGATTAACCGGTTGCGTCTACGGGAACCACCTGGACTTGTCGTCGCCCACCAGGTACCCCTCCACGCCCTCCGGCGTGTACCCCGGGGCGAACGTCCCCTCCTCGGCGATCTCCACGATCTTGTTCGCCGCGCTCGGCGCGAAGGCAGCCTCCGCCATGACCCTCGCGACCAGCTCGCGGCTCACCTCGCCGGATGCCATCACGTTACCCGGAGTCGCCACGAGCTGCGTCTTCGGGGGCTCGCCGCGTAAACCCGCCGGGCGGACGATGACGTACTCGACGCCGGACGCCTGCAGGTGCTTCTCCCCCACCAGCTTCTCGTCGAGCACCCCCCCGAACGCGTTGGTGATCTTGAAGCCCGGCGAGTCCGCGGCTCCCATGGCGCGGCCGTCGGTGAGGATGGACGAGATGAGGACCACGCGCTTGACCCCGGCGGCCTTCGCGGCGTCCACGAGGTGTACGACGCCCTCGTTGTCCACGGCGTGCGCGGCCTGGGCCATCTTGAACGGGTTGCCCGGCACGAACCCGGTGCAGATCACGACGACGTCGGTTCCCTTCATGGGCCCCGCGAGGACATCCGCCGGGGCGGTGACGTCGAAGCCCGGTAGGAGCTCGACGCCGCCCCTGTCGATGCCGAGCTTCGAGGCCTTCTCCGGGGAACGAACGGCGGCGGTGATGCCGGCGCCGCCGCGCCTGCGGAGCTCGTCCACGACTAGCTGGCCCGTCTGTCCCGTCGCTCCAACGACGAGGATCTTGGGCGGAACGGAGACGGGGGCCGCGGGCGGGGCCGCGACGACGTCGTCGTCGGCGAGCGCGAGCGACGCGATCGAGGCGTTGGACGCGAACGTGATGGCGGCGAGAGCGCCGGAGATGGCCTCGCGGCGGCCGGCGCGCGAGACCCCGCCGTCGACGGCATCCGGGGTTGACGATGACTCCGCGCGCACGACGTGCAGGGTCGACGAAGAACGCGTCGATGGGCGAACACGACCCGAGCCGGAACCGCGGACGGCGGCTCGCGCGGAGCGACGCTCGGGGCGGTTGCCGATGGAGACGCGGAGAGAGGTGAGGGAGGTGAGGGAGGTGGACATTGCCGGCAGTATCGCGCAGGTGCGGGATGGACTGGTGTTGTTACTCTATCCAGACAGAATCCACGTGGCAGGGGCGTCCCGACGGCTGCTTTTTTCCATCAGCGGCGCAGGGCTCGACACACCGCAGGGCTCAAATCTCAGCGGCGCACGCACCTCCAACGATGGGCATGTCAACCCGCGACCAGGCCGTGGCGGCGCGCAACGCCAGCCGGCAGCTCCAGGTTCGCATCCCGCCATCCCCCGGCCCCCATCGACCGCGCCGCCCTAAACCTTTTCCCCAGCCGGTGACGATTGTCGATGTTCTCGCCGCGCGTCCAATACCCGTCGTTCATCCACCCGCTGACCCCGTTTCTCTTCGCCCCGATCCGGATTCCGCCAGAACCTCAGCAGCGAGGATCGCGCCGCGCTGCTGTACGCGATCGCCGACGCCCTCGAGGCCAACGAGGACGCCATCATGCGCGAGAACGAGAAGGACATCGCCGCCGCCGAGGCTGCCGACACCGAGTCGCACCTCCTCAACAGGCTCAAGATGAAGCCCGGGAAGATCGCGCAGCTCGCGGCGGGCGCCAGACAGATTGCCGACATGGAGGAGCCGCTCGGCCGCCAGCTCAGCAAGATGAAGGTGGCGGACGGACTCACCCTCGAGCAGGTCACCGCGCCCCTCGGAGTCCTCCTCATCATCTTCGAGTCCAGGCCCGACGCCCTCCCGCAGATCGCCTCCCTCGCCATCCGATCCGGCAACGGCCTCCTCCTCAAGGGTGGCAAGGAGGCGGCCAAGACCAACGCCATCCTCCACCAGATCATCGTCGACTGCATGCCCGCCTTTGGCGTCGACCGCGAGTGCATCGTCCTCGTCGAGGGTCGCGAAGCCGTCTCGGATATCCTCGCGCTGCACGACGTCGTGGACCTCGTCATCCCCCGCGGGTCCAACTCGCTCGTCTCCTACATCAGCAACAACACCAAGATCCCGGTGCTGGGCCACGCGGACGGCGTGTGCCACATGTACTTGGACCCAAACGCCGACGTGAAAATGGCGGCTAAGCTTGCGGTTGATTCCAAAACCGACTACCCGGCGGCTTGCAACGCGCTCGAGACCCTGCTCGTGCACAAATCCCTGATCGGCAAGGGTAAGGACGGGTACGAGACCGTCGCCGCGGCGCTCGTGGCGGCCGGGTGCACGCTGCACGGCGGTGCGCGCGCGGAGAAGGCGCTCAAGCTCCCGGCGTGCCCGGCGCCCCGACACGAGTACGGGAACCTGGGCCTCACCGTCGAGATCGTGGACGACATGGACCAGGCGATCGACTACATCCACGCCAACGGGAGCGGGCACACCGAGTGCATCATCACGAACGACAAGGCGGCCGCCGAGGAGTTCCTGAGACGGGTCGACAGCGCGTGCGTATTTCACAACGCGTCCACCAGATTTTCCGACGGTTTCAGGTTCGGACTGGGCGCCGAGGTGGGCATCTCCACGAGCCGCATCCACGCGCGCGGGCCTGTCGGCGTCGAGGGCCTCCTGACCACGAGGTGGCTGTGCCGCGGCGACGGGCACTTCGTCGAGAAGGACACGGGCGTCAAGTACACGCACCAGAAGCTGCCGTTGGACGCGAACCTGGCGCACAAGGTGGCGTCGGGCCTTGGATGGGCCGTCGGGATCGCCAACGCGGTTCACCTCGGGCTCATGCTGTGGAAGATGGCGACGAAGAAGTGATGAGACGGATCGATGAAGCGACTGACTGCTTATGATGATACCCGAGCAAACAGCCGGGGGCGAAAGACCGACCCCGTGTACATTGAGAAGAGTGATGGATGTGATAGAGCGACTCATTGATCTTAATAATACAAGCGACGCTTTTCGAACACTTTAGATGTGCGCGGGAATCTTCACCCCCGCCATCTCCTTCAGGTGGGTCCAGTTCTTCTCGATGATCTCCTTCGCCGTGGAGATCCTGAAATCGTACCCGTGCTCAGCCGCCCATCGCTGAATGATCGGCCTCGCCGCGTGATGCCGGTACCTCGGCATCGTGGGGAAGAGATGGTGAACGAGCTGCGTGTCCATCCCGCCCCACAGCCATCGCTCCAGCCCATCCACGTCAGCCTCCCGCGTGCTCCGGAACTGGATGTCCACGAACTCGCCAGCCTGCTCGAACATGATCTCCTCGGTCTGGTGCGTCGCCGTCACCAAGGCGCCCACCAGGAACCCGCCCAGCAGGACGGATGAGATGGCCACGCTGAGCGGCAAGCAGCCGAAGAGCCATCCGTAGTGCACCGCGAGTAGGGCGAGCTCCTTCTTATCCTTGCGCTGGATCGCGGACGCGAGCGAGTGGCGGCGCCAGAGGACGTAGGTGAACGCGTAGAGCGGGTACCCGTACCAGTGCTGCCACCTGCGGAAGCCCGGGTTATCGGGCCTCCCCGTCACCTCGGGCGACTGGAGGAAATAGAGGGGCTCGAGCTTGATATCACCGTCCCGCCCGTCGATGTTGGTGAACGAGTGGTGCATGTTGTGCTTGTGCTGCCACCACTCGGTGCTGAAACCGTTCGTCAGCGAGCCGAACCCGCGCATCATCGAGCACCACTTGCCGCGGCCGTGGATGTAATCGTGCGCGAGCCAACCAGCCTGCTGCATCCCGAGGCCGATGGAACACGCCGCGAGGATCGGATGCGAGTTGGCCAGGAACCACCCGATCGCGTACAGCCCGAGCGTGGTACCCAGCACCGCCGCCTCCTTCAGGGGATCGCGCCTGAACCATCCCTCGTCGTCGAACTTTTTCCTGAGCGTCGCAAACGCCGGGTTTGCGTCGCCCGGGAGGTTATCGTTGGAGTGCACGCCGGTGTCGGGGAGGGTCCCGTACGCGGTGGGGACGCCCGAGGAGTTCTTATCCTCGGATGAACCAAACTGCTCGTCGGGCTCCTCGTCGGGACCCAAACACGTGGGGAGCATGGCGAGTCGCCTGGCGGCGGTGTCGTCGCCGTTGGGTCCGTACGAGTGCAGCGCGTAGAAGACGTCGGTGGCGTCGCAGCCATCCATGAGGGTGATGAAGAGCGCGCCTCCGGGGTGCGCCCTCGCCCAGCCGGTGCAGTCGTACCAGACGCCGTCGATGCGGAGCCTCAGTTTCTTGCCGGTGTCTTTCTTCTTGCGGATGATGTCGTCGGGGGACTCGTCGATCGCGTCGGGAACCTCGACCCGGAACGGGGAGAAGAGCCCCGCGCGCGCGGCGAGCCGCGATGGTTCGCCCACGTGGTCCACGTTCCTGATCCCCCGCCTCCACGCGCCGGCGTGCGGGCGGGCTTGGCGCGTGGCGAGCGAGTCGCCGCGCCGGAATGTCGCGCGCGACGCGACACCGCGGCGCGTTGGGGTGCCGCGGGTCACGACGATCGCGCGCATCGACACGGAAGCCGCGACGGTCGTCGACATTTTGGATGTGTCACCACCTATCCGCCTCTGCTGCTGCCGTGGCTGACGTCACGCCCGGCGATTCCAAATCGACCGCGCGCTTCGCTCGCCGTCGATCGATCGAAGGTGTCACGCACCCCCTTCGATACCTCTGCGGGACGTCAATGCGCCCGGAAAGAGTATGTGCGACACTCGCACAGGCGCCCCGCGGTTTGGCCTCGGGGTCGATCGTCGCTCGGGCACGCTCGAGGCGGTCGAACTGCACAAGTTGAAAACCAGCCAGCTGGAACCGGCCTCTGAGAGCGCCACGACAGGATACCGTCCGCGCCTGACCGGCAGAACCGGACCCTGACCGGATCTCATAGCGAAATTTGGTCGCGCGCGGATCACCAATCACAGACCTCGAAAATCCATCCAGTCTGGAGCGTTTTGTTTTGTTTTTCCACGGCCTTCCAAAGCAATTTTAGCGCGTTCCGCCCGCGCTCGACGCGCCCAGTGCACACCGCACAGGTCCGTATCGCGCGAGATCGCGACGACGCATATGTTTCTCTCCGCGCTCGCTCCCGCGGCGGCCTCGCTCTTCGCCCCCGCGGCGACCCGCGACGCCCCCAAGGCTACCAACGTCGTCCGAGGAGGTGCCCATTTGACTGGAGGCCGTCGACGTGTGCGAGCCGCGTCCGTTGCGCTCTCCCGGCCGGAATCCCTCGGGGTCGGGTCGACCCTGACCGCGATGTACGCCACACACTCCACCATGGCGTCCCTCTCGGGCCGTCACGCGGCCTCGTTCGCGCCCCGTCGGGTTCGCCGGGGCGCGGTGAAGGTCGCCGCGGCGAAGGGATCCGACTCGGACTCCTCGTCGAATCCCAAGCGCCCGGATCCGACCTTCCAGGGCGCGCCCATGTCTCCGGGCTCGGGGCACGGCCAGATGCTCGCGCACGTCCTCGACGCCGAGCCGCAGCTCTTCGAAGCTGCAGTGGAGGCCACCCTGGACCGCATGATCGACGAGCTCGACCAGCAGGAGCAATCCGAGGGGAGCATCGACGTGAGCCAGGACGAGAAGGACAAGGGCGGGATGGTGCTCTTCCGACGCATCGAGCAGATGCGCGCGCTGGAGCGAAGGAGCGGCGTGCAGGACGTCATGTACGCCAACATCCTCCAGAAGTTCCTCAGCATCGGCGTCGACATGCTGCCGCCGCTCGACGACGAGGACGTGTTGCTCAGGGGAGTCGACCTCACCAAGCTCACCTCGGGGGTGCACTCGGTGGAGGCGCTGGAGATGGTCAAGGAGCATCTCATGGGCATGCTCGGCCCGCAGGCGTCCAACGCCTACTCAAACACCCTGGTACGCATGTCTAAGCTGCAGTGCGCGCAGATGTACGCCGCGTCCATCATGTTCGGGTACTTCCTCCGCAAGGCGGACAAGCGGTTCAAGCTCGATCGAGCCATGGGCACGTTGCCGATGAACCCGCTGGACAGCGCCAAGGCCCTGGAGGAGCTCTTCAACAGCGCCTCCGCCATGGACAGCATGGACGAGGCGGACGGCGCGGGCGTCGGCGGCTTCGCCAACTCCGAGTTCCCCGGCGCCTCCGGCGTCTTCGACGTCGACGACAAGGGCAACGCCACCGAGGACGCGTCGAAACCCGGCGCGCAAAATAACCTGACCCTCAAGCAGTACATCCAATCCTTCGACCAGAACGCGCTGGCGGAGACGGCGAGGATCGTCTCCATGGAGGGCGTCACCCTGGCGGAGCGCCAGACGGGCGCGCTGTTCGGCAGCATCGAGGACCTCGCCATGGAGATGCAGCGCGCGCTGGAGGAGGGGGGCGAACCAATCACGAGCCCGGATCAGCTCATGAGCCGCGTGCAGGACGTCGTGGGCGGGGGCAAGGTGAAGACGCTGACGCTGCCGGTGGCGACGCAGCGGCGGGTGGTGCTTGAGGCTGTTGCGTTTGGGACGTTTTTGAGGGACGCGGAGACGTACGTGGACACCAGGGACGGGCGGCTGCTGACGCCGGTGTCGAGGGGGCCGGAGCCTCCGGGGCTCATCGGCTCGGGCGCCTGACTGGTTGCCAGTGTGTGAGGGTCTGTGTTTAATGTTAAATACATCACGCGACGCGGGAGTTGTGCACGTCCTGCTCGCCATCTCCTCGCTCTTGATGACGTCCACACGCTCGATCCCTTCGCCCGCGCTTTCCGGTTCCCACCTTGGAGTCCCCGCCGGGATCCCTCTCGGGAGTGCCCAGACACACGAAAGGTCCCTTCAGAAAAATCTTCGCCGGGGTTCGACATCTTTGGAATCTTGACCGTGACACACACTTCAGGCGCCCAGCAACTACAGGCAGCTGGCAGCGAAGATGGCCCGAAACGCGGGTGTAGTTATTAGATTTAGGAGGGTGCATCGCCGGTGATGCTCGGTCGCTGGAGACTTCGCGCGCGTTCGCGCCCCCGGCTGCCCGCGGCGGCCTTCCTCCTCCTGGCCGTGGTGACGTCAACTTTCGCCCCCGGCGTTTCGGACGCGGCGGCGACCGACGGGGTCGCGCGACTCCGGCACGGCGTCCGCCCCGGCGAGCTCCTCCTCGAGCGGCGCGTGGTGAACGTCTCGTCCGAGCTCGCCGCGGAGCGGGCCGGGACGAAGCCCGCGGCGACGCAGCCGGCGGCGGCGATCGAGCGCGGACGAGCGCTCGCCGAGGGCGACGGGCCACATCGGCGCATCGGTCGCGGGAGCGAGGACGTCCGCTGGCGCCTGCTCGACGACGCCGCGGTGAACGACGACAACGACGACCACGACGGGGGGCGCGCGTGGACCGATCCGGGCGCCTTCGGCGCCAACGCGTCCCGCGCGTCCGTCGCGCAGTTCATCGTCGCCACCGACGGCCGCGACGGGATTCGCTCGTCGCTCGCGTCGGCGCTTCGTCCTTTCGACGGCTCATTCCTCGCCGGCGTCGTCCCCGTCGCGTCGTACATCGCCGTGGGGGGACCGGCGGCGGCGGCGGCGGCGGCGGCGCTCCCGGGGGTGACGTGGGTGGGTCCCCTCACGCCCGGGGACGTCGCGGCGGCCGCGTGGGATCGCGTGTTGAACGAGTTGCCGAACGCGATGGCTTCCGGAAACGTCTCGGCGCTTCTGCGCGAGCACGCCGTCGCGTCGGACGCGGACTCGGGCCGCGTGCTCCTCGAAGCCGTGCTCCCGCCGACGGACGACGAACGAGGAGGCGTGGGGGGAGGAAACACAGCTGGCGGGGGCGGCGGAGTCGGGGGCGCCGCGGGGGATGACTCGTTTGCGGCGGCGGCGGCTCGAGCGTTTGAGCGGGGCGTGAGGTCCGCGTCGGGCGACGCCGACGCCTTCGCGCGCGTCGCCGGGCGGGGGGGCAAGGTGATCGTCGGCGTCCTCCCAAGCGGGCTCAACGCGACGGTGCACTGGCTGGCTTCCAGCCGCGCGACGCAGTGGGTGGCGCCAAGACCCGCGGCGTCGACCCGCGGGCGCCCCCTGCGTCGGTTGACAAACAGGGAGGCGTCGGAGGTTGTGCAAGGCGCGGGTCTCGGGGCTTCGCCGTTTCACGAGGTTGGGATCACCGGCGTCGGCCAGATCGTCGGGTGCGGCGACACGGGCGTGGACGTGAGGCACTGCGCGTTTCAGCAGCCCGGCAAGTTTGCGATGCGCCGAAGCATATCGGACGACGAGATTGACACGGATGGGCACGGGACTCACGTCGCCGGTTCGATCGCGGGGGCGCTCACCGACCACGACAGCTTCGGTCCGTACGACGGCGTGGCCAAAGACGCCGGGCTGGCGTTCACGGACATCGGCTCGCTCGCCTACGACGTGTGTTCCAAAAATTCGTGGGAAACGTGTCTGTACATCGCGGATACGATGGGCGAAGACTACTACGAACACGCGAGAGTCGCGGGCGCCAGGATACATTCCGACAGCTGGGGATGGTCGTCGAAGTACTACGGGCAGGAAGTGCGCGAGATTGACGAGTTTGCGTGGCGAAATCCCACGTTTCTGCCGATGTTTGCGCTCGGAAACGACGGCCGAAACGCGCAGGGCATCCAGTACGGCGACGGGACGGTTGTGTATTACGCCGACGGCCGATACACCTACGGGGCACCCGCCAACGCCAAGAACATCTTAGGCGTCGGCGCCACTCTATCGAGTAACTCGGGATCGGTCTCCCTCGGTTACTTCGAGGACACCAACACGTACGAGGTTGACATCGGCGGACCGATGGGAAAGCACTGGGAGCATTTCAAGATTCGGGGCTACGGCGGTCTACCCGATCTCTCCTCGCCGCCCGGGGGTTCACACGCGATCGACCAGGTCGCCCTCGCCGTGGCGGATCCCCTCGACGCGTGCGACGCACTTGCCAACGACGTGGCTGGAAACATTCTGTTGATCAGGAACGGCACGTGCGACTACGCTGCGAAGGTTCAAAACGCCGTGGACGCTGGAGCCGTCGGGGTGATGATCTTCGGCAGGTACTACCTGAGCGGCCCCATTCGTTTCATGTCCGGCTCGTCAGAGGACGGGACGAGTGCGTACCGGGGAAACGTTCCCACGATTCCCGTGCTGAGCATCCCGCAGAGAGACGGCGAGTTGCTCGCCGCGATGACGGAGGAATACGAGCGCCTGACTGTCGGCGTTCGCGGGCCGATACCCCTCTCGGAGACGCGTCACGAGAATTTAGCGTCGTTCACCTCCGGAGGTCCGACCCTCGACGGGCGCATCAAACCCGACGTCGTAGCCCCGGGGCACAACATCATCAGCGCGTATCCCCTGACCGACGCCCAGGTGGCTAGCGGGGACACCTGCGGGGCGGTGAAGATGAGCGGCACCTCGATGGCCACGCCCGTCGCCGCGGGCGCGATGGCGTTGCTCCGTCAGTACTTCACCGACGGCTACCACCCGTCGGGCGCCGCCAACTGCCACGACGGCTTCGAGCCGTCCGCGGCGCTGCTGCGCGCGGTCGTCATCAACGGCGCGCAGACCATGACTGGCTTTGAGCAGCGCTACGAATGGAAAAACGGCAGGTACTACGCGTGGTACGCTCAGCCGATTGAACCGGCGCCGAGCCCGCGTCAGGGCTGGGGCAGGATCGACCTCGCCAAGTCCGTCCCGCTTCCGTCCGCGCTCAACCCGGACGCGTCCACGACGGTCGCCAACCTCGTCGTCCTCGACGGCGTCGACGGGCTCGCGTTCACGGCTTCCAATCAGGCGCGCGGCGTCTGCGTGCACGTCGCCGAGCAGACGAACGACGAGCTTCGGGCTACTCTGGCTTGGACCGATCCGCCGGCGGCGATCGTCGACGGCGGCGCGCTCGTGAACGACCTCGACCTCATCCTGTACCACCTGCCGGAGGAAACTGACGCGGAGCCGACGCAGCTGTGGCCCCTGAACGGCGCGTGGGGCACGTGGGACGACACGAACAACGCCGAGCGCGTTGTTTGGAGCTCGCCGGATGCGGGACGATACTGGGTCGAGGCGCTGGCGTGGAGCCTCGACGGCGGAGACCAGGCGTTCGCGCTGGCCGTCAGCGGCAGGTTCGAGCGGTGGGGCGGGGACGAGTTGACGAGGGAGGGGTGCCTGACGAACGAGAGGTTTCCCGCGCCGCCAGCGGCGGCGATGGACAACCGACCGTGCGAAAAGCCGCCTCCTCCTTCTCCTCCTTCTCCTCCTTCTCCTCCTTCTCCTCCGCCTCCTCCGCCGCCGAGCCCGCCGCCTCCTCCGCCGCCGTCTCCACCACCGCCGAGGCCGCCTCCACCGCCGAGCCCGCCGCCGCCAGTGCACGAGCCGCCGCCGAGCCCGCCTCCGCCGCCGAGCCCGCCGCCGCCGACGCCAGATGCGCCGCCGCCGAGCCCACCGCCGCCGCCGCCGTCGCCGCCGCCGTCGCCGCCACCCTCTCCGCCACCCCCGCCGAGCCCTATGCCGCCGCCGCCGCCGTCGCCACCACCGCCGAGGCCGCCTCCACCGCCGAGCCCGCCGCCGCCGGTGCACGAGCCGCCGCCGAGCCCGCCTCCGCCGCCGAACCCGTCGCCACCGCCGCCGAGCCCGATGCCGCCACCGCCGAGCCCGATGCCGCCGCCACCATCGCCGCCGCCGCCGAGCCCGCCGCCGCCGAGCCCGATGCCGCCGCCACCATCGCCGCCGCCGCCGATCCCGTCGCCGCCGCCGCCGCCGCCGACGCCGCGGTCCCCTCCCCCCGCGCCCCCGCCGCTTCCCGGGGACGTGGATCCCACCCCCGCGTCGCCCCCCGTGACCGGTCGCGCGGTCGACGGGTACCTGGCGCGGTGCCCCGTCTTCGTCGACGTCGACGGCGACGGCCTCCCCGGCCGGGACGAGCCGCGGGCGACGACTGACAGGCTCGGCGGCTTTGCGGTGCCGAGGACCGACTCGTGGCGCCGAGGCGGCTCGCACGCTTACGTCGTCGTCGCCGCCGCGGGTGACCCGGATTGCGTGGACTCGTTCACGCTCGCGGCGCCGGGCATGTCGCGCCTGACGTCCGCGGAGCCCGTGGATCCGACCGAGCACGACGACGGCGGCGTCGTGATGGTCACGCCCCTGACCACCGTCGCGGCGGCGATTGCGAAAAGGCGGGGGACGACGACTGGCGACGCCAAGGCTATGGTCAACGACGCGCTCAGCCTCGACGCGTCGATCGACGTGTCGCGCGTCGACCCGGTCGGCGCGGTCGCCGACGGCGACGGCCACGAGCTCGTGGTGGCGACGTCGCTGGTCGCGAACCTGGTCTCGGCGTTATCCGCGCTGTTAACCCCCGCGTGCGGCGGCGACGCCGGACAAGCGGAGACGTTCGTGTTGAACGCGGTGGCTGATTTGATCCACGACGCTGGGACGACGGGCGGCGATTTCCGAGGGAGGAGGAGGATACTGGACGGGCACGTCGACCTGGAGTCCACGCGCACGGTGTCGGCGCTCGCCAACGACTCCATCGAGGGCGCGGTGGCCGGCGGGGTTGTCGGAGACGCAATCAACGCGATTAGCGCCGAAGCCGTCGCCGCCGTCGCCGAGGTTTCCGTCGGGTCCGCTCGCGTGCTCCGCGCCGCCGCCGCGGATGGCGCCGGGCTCCACCCGGACGACCCGATGGCGGTGGTCCGCTCCGCCTCCGCCGTCGCCGCGGTGATGCAGGGACCGGGCGTGCGGGGCGCCATCGCGGAGGTTGCGGCGAGCGGCGGAGGGTCAAATCTCGCGAACTGTCCGGGGTTCGCCGCGTTGACGGAGCTGAGCTCGCCGGGGAAGATGGCGGCGGCGGTGACGGTGGCGGAGCTCAGCCTGCCGGCCATCGAGGTGGCGCGCGCGCCCCCCATGCCGCCCCCGCCGCTCATGCCGCCGCCCCCGCCGCTCATGCCGCCCCCGCCGCCTGACGAGCGTGATTCATCGGTCGAGGCGTCGTCCCGTACATCCGCGATGTATGAATCATCCGACGTCGTCCCCGAGTCGAAGAAAGCTCCGTCGTTTGGCGTCGTCGTCGGCGTCGTCGTCGGCGCCGTGGCGTCGGTCTCGTGCGCCCTCGCGGCGTGCCGCGGTCGACGTACAGGGCGGGAACAACGCGGCGCGTACCGGGTGGACGCCAAGGGGAGAAGGGTCATCGGCGGAGGCGCGTCTTCGTCATTTATTGCGTTTGACGTGGATCGAGCGACACAGCTGGCGGCGGCGGGGTCGCCTCGCGAGGGTTTCGCTCGGCGCGGTTGATTCGTTCATTATTCTTTTAGTCTTTTAGCAGTTGTCAGACGACGTAGAGTAGCAACAGAACGACGCGAACGGCGCCGGATGGACGTCCGACTCCCCCCCCGTTCAGACGTGTGATATCGCATCGTGTCGTGTCGTCACGGGAGCCTCCCTCGGTAAGTGTTGGACCTGAAAATGGTGCACGCCAACAAGCCCAGACGGCGTTTCCTGCCGGTTCCAAACCCGTCCGCGCGCGAAGGGCTCCCGTTCCCCGCGGCGAGTCCCCACCGTTTTCCGCGTCGCGGCGAGTATGCTCACGCCGTCCGTGGCGCGCGCGGCGGCGCGTTGGGGGCGTCGAGGGTTGAGCGCCGCGCTGGCCTCCACGGCCCGTGCCGATTTCGGTTTGGGCACCCGATCGGGATCGATGCGAGACGACGTGCGGTCCCCGCCGACGCTCCCCGCGCACCTCGCGCCCTGGACCTCACCGCCCGGCGACGCGCCAGCCTCCCGCAGGCTCGCGTCGACCAAGTTCGGCGTCAAACCCGCGAGAAACCGCGCGCCCAAGCCCGCCACGGAGGCGGCCCGACCCAACAAGTCGAAGGGACAATCGTCGACCGAATCGTCCGTCCCGCTGAAGGATGCCATGGCGAAGCTGGTGGCGAAGGTCCACCCCGATCTGTTCGCCTCGGGACCCGCGGGCGCGGGCGAGACGAACGACGAGTCTCTCAAGGCGATACAGACGGTGCTGGACTCCGTGACGCGCGATAAGACGACGCCGAACGCGGGCATCAAGCGACTGAAATTCTTCGTCCACGACGACGAATCGCCAGAGGGCGTCAGGGTCGTGCCGTTTTCGTTCAAAACCACGGGCGGGGACTGCCGCAACCTGGTGGCGCGGCAGCTGCGGGACGTGATGGCCAAGGTGGGGGTGCCCGGGGACTTTCGGTGGGACCCCGGGGACTGGGACGTTCGAGATTCTTCCGGGTACGTGGCCCGGAGGCACAACCCGTGGAGCAACGTCAAAGGGGTGGATTATTCCAACTCTGACGGCGGCGACAACGCGGCGGGCGGGCGGAAGCGCGGGGACCTCGTGGCCGCGCTGAAGATCAACGACAGGCTCTTCGAGGCCATCGCCGCGGTACCGTGGATCCCCGAGCCCCACGGGGACGACCGGGTGCGCGCGATAAACGAGGAGATCGTTCCCCGGCTGGCCAAGGAGGGGTGGGCGCTGGACCGGCGCGTGCTGGAGCGCATCTGGCGGGGCGAGAGGGACGACGCGTCGGTGATGGACGGCGTGGACGCCGCGAGCGGACTGGCGCTTCAGGCGATCGTCAAGCACGCCAGGGCGTTCGACAGGGCCTACGGCAAGCCCGCGAGGGAGCGCGCCAACTTCTACCCAGAATAGCCCAAAAACGTCGGTGAAACACAGCTGTGAAAAAGATTCGACTCTCTCTAACCTTCGTCTGATTCAATCCCCGTCCGTCGATTCGATCGTTCAATCTCCGAGGGCGTACACCGCGACGTAGCACCCGGTCCTGTCCCTCAGCACCCTCCCCTCCTCCACCTCGTCCACCGCCTCGTCGTCGAACGTGGTCCACCCGACGCCGCCGTCCCGCCTCGGTCCAAAAACGTGCGCGACGTAGTGACCAAACTCCAGGCTCGACCCGACGTGCGAGACGACCCCGCGGAGCTCGTACGCGCCCGCCTGGCGCTTGGCGTCCGGGCCGGAAGGTGAAGCGTCGTCGGGGTAGACGTGAACCGCCGCGGTGGCCTCGTCGCGCGCGCCCCGCGGCTCCGGCGTGGTCTCCGCGGCGGCGACGCCTCCGTCGACGGGGGTAAAACCGCCGCCGTCGTTCGAGTCGGGGTGTCCGCGCGGGGTCGGATTCGACGACCCCTGCGCACCCTTGGAGTCGTCCTCGTGGAGGTCCAGGTTCAGGTTCAGGCGGCGGGGCACCGCGGGCGTCGTCGTCTTGTCGTCGTTCTCGTCCAACAAACCGTTTTGTTGGAGCGTTTTCGATCGAGCCTTGCCCGCGGGGACGACGGCGGTGGCGTCGGCGGGCGCCGAGTCGACGGGGCGAACGACCTCGGCGGCGACGGGATGGTTCGACCGGGGCGGGGGACCGCGCAGGGCCGAGGCGTCCTCCCCGACGAACGGTTCGAGGGTGAGCCTCGTGGGAAGCTTCACCGGACGCGTCACCTTGACCATTCGCATCGCGAACGGCGCCGGGGCCGGGGCGGGCTCCGCTTGCGTCGGGGCGTTTCCGTTTCCGTCGCTCCTCGCGTTTTCGTCATCCCCGCCGCCGCGAGCCGCCGCCTTGGTTCCCCCGGTCGTCCGCACGTACCTGAACCGCTTGAGGTGCACCACGAGCACCCTGGGCAGCCTCACGATGCGCCGAACGAGCGTCGCGGACGTGCCGTCGCACCCGTCCCTCTCGCACTTACGCTCCAGCGTCTCGGGGGTGAAAAACCCGTCGAGCAACGACGCGAGCTCGACGTCGGCGGACCCGTCGGCGCCGGAACTCTCCGGAAGCTCGACGGAGAGGTGTCGGAAGGTCTCGTGCCGCACGCACGCGTCCCCGCACGACTCGCACGTCAGCGTCGCGGCGACCGCCGTGGTGAAGTTCCTGCGCGTGGGGCACAGGGTTGCGTGCAGCGGCACCACGCTCTTCGGTTCCGGAGCCTCGAGCCGACCGTCCGCGTACGCCGCTGTCACCTCCTCCTCCAACGCGTCCAGGCACTCGCACAAAAACTCGTGCGCGTCGTGCTGCCGGTTACCCGCGTAGTGCGCGTGCCTGCGCTGCACCGCGGTCTTCACCTCCGCCGGGGAGAGAACCGCGGAGGGACCCCGCGGCGCGGGGAGGGACGAGGTCGCGGGCGTCGACTCCGCCGCCGCCGCCGCCGCCGCTCGCATGATGGCGCGCTCGTGCGACGCCCTCCTCGCCGCCACCAGCCCGCGCACGGCGCTGTACACGGACCCGTCGTCGAACCCCCCGTCCGCCAGCGGCTTCGCCTCCGCCGCGCGCGCGAACTCCTCCAACCCGCAGAGCACCTGGAGCGCGGCGTTGAGGTAACACGTGTTGCCCAAATTCCGCAGACCCGGGGTGCGAGGCACCGGACGAGCGGCGATCGCCGCGGCGCGTTCGGCGTCCGCCCTGGCGACCGCGGACGCGGCTTTGGCCTTGGCCGCGGCGAAGGGGTTGCCGAAGGGGTTGGCCGGCGGCCTCTCGAGCGCGGGGGGCGCGACGTCGTCGTCGTCGTCGGCGGCGTCCCTGAACGGATGGGGGGGGCCCGCCCCGGGCTTGGGCCGCGGCAGCCAGCACTTGGCGGGCCCGTCGGTCGTCGTCGCGGACCTGTGGGTGCTGGGGGGCTGCCTCGAGGCGTCGTCCCCGTCGTCTTCGAGTCCCTCCAGGGCCGCCACGGTCACCCGCAACTTTTTCGCCGGAGGAAGGAGCGAGTCGTCTCGCCGATCGTCGCCGGCGCCGTCGAAGGACATGCGCCGCGCCACCGTCTGCGGGTGACGCGCGACGGGCTTCGTCGCCGCGCCGCCGCGAGGGTCGCGGAGGATCGCGGGCGGCGCGGCGGCGCGCTGGATGGTGGACGCGCCGCCCAGCGGGGTTCGCGTCGCGCCGGCGGGTCGGGTCGACCCGGGATGCCCCGCGGGGGTGACGTTCTCGTCGTTCGCGTCGTCGCGTCTCCTGCCGACCGGCGTGCCCGTGACGGTGCCGCTCGGAGGCGCGCGGGGCTTTCGCTGCGCGCCCGCGAGCGCGATGGTGCCTCCGACGGTGCGCGCGGCGAAGGTGTCGCGGTCCGCGCGCGGGGTCGCCGCGGGAGGGGTGCGCAGCATGGCGTTCGCGCCTGGGGACTCGCGCGGAAAGAGGTTGGGCCAATCGCGCACCGGCGCGGGGATCTTTCGATTCGCCCGAGCGGTCGCGGCGGCGTCGACGCCGCCGCCGGTCTTCTTCCTGCCCGGCGAGAACATCAGCTCGTCCCGTTTCTTCTTCTGCGCGCTCGTCTGGATGGCGTTCTGCGCCGCGGCCAGCATGTCCCTGCCGCGAGCGCCTGGGGATGGGGAAAGGGGATAATCGGGCGGGAGGTGAGGGAAACAAGCCGGATTTTGAGGGTGCGCAGCGGGGGTTTCGGACGATTGGGAGCGCGTCGGGACGGGGTTCGCGAGGGCTCACCCATGATGCGCCACGCACAGCCTACGTCGCGATGGTCGAGGGCGGTCGGTGCGCGATAGTCGGCGCGAGTCCGCGCGGCGCGCTCTGTCGTGGCTCCTCTGTCGTGGCTCGAATTTGAATTCTTCTTCCGCGGCCGTGCCAAGAATGTGGGGTGCCAACAAATGCCAGCTCTGTGCCCAGGTCATTCACTTGCGCGGTGGCGCCGGACGACCGGGTTCGTTCCGGGGCGAGGTTCGAGGCGGATGGGCGGAGATGGGATCGCGAGACGGCGATCAAACGGCGCGGCGTCAACCTCGAACGAGCCCGACCGCGCCGCGTCCTGGGACCGCGTCCTCTACCGCAAGCAGGCGTTCCCCGACAATCACACCGACGACACGTTCCTCTCGGGGCTGGTGCTGAACGGGCGGATCACGCCGCGGGTGCTGTCCGAGGTGATGCTGGACGCCGCGACGGTGTCGCAGCAGCTCGCGGTGGTCGCCCTGAAGTCCACCGCGGTGGCGCACCTCCTCTCCGGTCGCGTGACCGCGCGAGACCTGGTGGCCATCGACGCCGCGCTGCTCGCCACCGGGGCGCTCGCCGTCGCGGCGATGCACGGGCCGGCGCGCGCGGTTCGCCGGTGCGCGCGCGTGGGCCCCGCCATGCTCGCCGCGATCCTCGCGCTCACGCCGCTCTTCCAGACGATGACCGCGGCGATCAGCGACGACACCGCCGTTGCCACCGCCGTGTGCTCCCTCGCGCTCCACCTCCTCACGCACGATTACGCGTCGCTCAACTCGAGCTCCGCGCGGCTCGGATCCTTCGTGTCCCTGGGCGCCGCCATGTTCGCATCCGCGATACTCACGTCGAGGTTACCCCCCGCGCCAGACGCGCGGTCGCCGCTGGAACCAAACGCCGCGGTCTTCGCCGACATGACCCTCGCGGTCGCGCTGTTCGTCCTGCTCCCGTCGTTGCGCCGGGAAGCGCAGCGGCGGGGGGGGCCGCGCACAGCTGTGCGTCACGTGTTCGCGACGACGTGTCTTCACGGCGCGGCGATGGCGTCGGTGCTCGCGCTGAGGGGGTCGATGCGCGATGGGAACGTGACGACGCTGGCGGTCGGGTACGTCGCCGCGGTGTTCGGCATCGTCGTGGTGTGCCCGGCGTGGCTCGTGCGGATGATGGGTTTCAAGGAGCAGATTAACGGTCCGTGGGACGAGGCCAAGCCGGACGCGTCGCTGCTGCGGTGACTTTTTATCATAGACGGGGTTTTAGGCTGGCCGAAGCGGAAGGAGTGACGGGCGCGGGTTTGAGCGTCGCAAGTTTGTCGTCGAAGGGGCGAGACGCGAGACGTCGTCGCGTTTGAGAATACATTTCAATCGACTCTTTACCAGTACCAAATCGCGGCGGCGGGATCATGTTTCACTTTTCACCGCGCGACATTCCTTGCACTGAGAGCGCCGACGACCGTGCTCGCAGAATGAGCCCCCACCGCATTCCTTGCAGTAAGAGCGTCGACGACCGTGCTCGCAAATTGAGCCCCCGCCGCACGCTTTGCACTCAGAGCGTATACGACCGTGCTCGCAAATTCCACCCCCACCGCACTCCTTGCACTGATAGCGCATACGGCCGTGCTCGCAGATTGATGACCCACCGCACTCCTTGCACCGAGAGCGCCGACGACCGTGCTCGCAAATTCCACCCCCACCGCACTCCTTGCACGTAGAGCGCTGACGACCGTGCTCGCAGATTCCAGACCCACCGCACTCCTTGCACCTGTGGCGCTGACGACCGTGCTCGCAGACTTCAGACCCCCCGCACTCCTTGCACCTATGGCGCTGACGGCCGTGCTCGCAGATTGATGCACCACCGCACTCCTTGCACCGACTGCGCCACTTCCCGTGCGGACAAGCGCTGCACACCTTGCAGTTCGACCTCCACTTCACGCCGTGTTCGCATGGCCCCTTTGTGCGAGGGGCTCTCTTCCGCTTCACGCCCTTCTTCGTCAACTCCTCTCCCCCCATCTCCGTGTCCTCAACTTCGCCATACTCGTCGAGGGTCACTCTGACGTTCGGCCGCCAGATCGACGGCATCCCTTCCCGCGCCCCGAGGAGTGCAGCGCCAGACACGCGCCCGCGACGCCACGACAAAATGTACCTTCGTAATCTTACGTGTTTCTGATAAGTCCATAAATTGAGGAGGTGTCCAAACACTGGTGGGGTCTCATCAGAACACGTAGGTGAGGCGCGCATCGAAGCGCCTTCGATCGCGCGTCGCTGACGTCCACCTCGGTCGCGGACGTCGGCTGGGGCGTTTTCCTGGGTGCCGCGACTCTCATGCTCGGCGTCGGCGTGCGGAGAATCGTCAGCCCCGTCAACGCTAACACCGCGATTTCCGAGGGGGCTCCTCCTTCCGTCCTCCCCGTCGGCCGACTGCGACGCGGGTTTCGCTCGGCGACGTGCGGCGGTTCGCTCATCGCCGCCGGAATCGTCACCCTCACCACCCTCACCCTCTCCCGCCGCTCCGTCGCCCCTTCACTCCGCGCGAATCGCGTCTCGTCGATGGCTTCGTCGGACGGCCCCGACGCGGATCGGGAGCGCGAACTGCAGGGGCTCTGGGCGAACGCCTACGACGGATGGATCGACGTCCCCGGCGAGTCCGGCGGCGCGATATACACCCGCCCGGTGGACGCGCCCGGCGGCGTTCGAACCCACGTGCCGTTCCCACCCATCGTCACCGCCTCCCGGCTGTTCGCGCTGACGGGGTTCAACCCGATGGGCGAGGAGCGCCCCATTGCGGAGAATCGAGCCGCGAATGATAAATTGAGAGCCGACATCGAGGCGATGACCCCGGCGCCCAAGGCGTGGTGGCGCGCGTTCGGGTTCGCGCACGACTGGCGCGAGGACGGTTTCGTGCTCGCGTACGAACCGCGGGACGGGGACGCGGGGGAAAAGGCGACGGTGGACCTCGCGGTAAAGTACGGGCAAGGCGCCATCTACGCGTACACGGCGGTGAATAACGCCGCGGGATCGCTGCGCCGGCGGACGGTGCCCGCGGCGATGGGGCAAACGGTCGAGGCGGACGTGGAGGTGGAGCGGTGCGACAGGCCGGGGCTCAAGTTCGCCGATCCCGCGCTGCCGGACGAGGAGTATTAGTATTAGCGAGCGAGCGCGTCGTTGAATGTGAGCTATGATAGTTTTTGAATCGTTCTGTTCGCTATTTTACCGGTAATTCCGCGCGTCGGTTTGGTTCCTTCACTGGTCGCCGTCCGCCTCCGTGGACGGCGAATACTGCGGCGAGGTCGGGGACCTCGTCGGCGCGTCCGCATCGGACAGACCCAAGCTCGTGGGGCTGTACTGCGGCGACGTGGGCGAGTACTGCGGCGACGTGGGCGAGTACTGCGGCGACGTGGGCGAGTACTGCGGAGACGTGGGTGAATACGCCGGTGACGTCGGGCTGTACGCCGGTGACGTCGGGCTGTACGCCGGTGACGTCGGTGAATACGCCGGTGACGTGGGTGAGTAGGCCGGTGACGTCGGTGAATACGCCGGTGACGTGGGTGAGTAGGCCGGTGACGTCGGTGAATACGCCGGTGACGTGGGTGAGTACGCCGGTGACGTCGGGCTGTACGCCGGTGACGTGGGTGAATACGCTGGTGACGTGGGTGAGTAGGCTGGGCTCGTCGGTGAATACGCCGGTGACGTCGGTGAGTACGCCGGTGACGTCGGGCTGTACGCCGGAGACGTGGGTGAGTACGCCGGAGACGTGGGCGAGTACGCCGGAGACGTCGGTGAATACGCCGGTGACGTCGGTGAGTACGCCGGTGACGTGGGAGAGTACCCCGGCGACTGCCCTCCGCCGGCGTGGGATCCGTAATCCGTCCCTTGCGGCGAGAATCGCATGGAATCGTCGAACGGGCTCATGTGCGCGGTCGGGGACAGGAGGAACGACGGGGACATGGCGCCCTCGCGGCCCGGCGTGATGCCGCGGCCGGGGGTGACGCCGACGCCCAGACCCCCCTCCGATAAACCGAGGTCAAGGTCCACCGCCTCCTTGAGCATGTCCTCGTTGAGGTGGAGGCCGAACTCTCCGGTGCCCAGGGGGCAGAACTGCCCGAGCATGATGTTCTCGGAGAGACCGTTCATGCCGTCGCGCTCTGAGAACGCCGCCGCCTCCAGAAGAATGTCCACCGTTTCCTCGAAGGAGCACCGCATGAGCGGTCCAGTCTCCACGCGGTTGATGCCGTGCCTGGTGATGGACATGAGGTGTCCCCGATAGGTCATCACCTCGACGAGGATGGCGAGGTGGCGGTAGTTGACGTACGAGCCGTCGAACTCGATCACGCCGCGAAGCTCCTTGAGCAGCGTGTTTCGCACAGCCTCGATGCCCAGCACCTGGATCACCTCGATGAGGTGGTTGGACGTGGTGCGCGTGAAGTCGACATCCTCGTGGTTCATAACCTCCAGGAGGTTGACGCCCTCGGTGTCGAGCATCCACTCGCTCTTCTTGGTGAACGTCTCGGTGACCGGGTCCAGGCCCATCACGTTCGCCTCGCGGATGAACACCTTCTTGATGTCGGGGATACCCCGCAGCGCCAGGTTGGTGAGCATCTGCGACTCGAGCTTCTTGAGGAAGACTTCGTCCTCGGTGGTGGACGGGCCGGCTTCCTTGTCTCCCATCTCGTTGTCCAGCAGGCGAATTCGGAGGATGAGCTTCTCGGAGTTGTCGTCGTTGAATATGCAGGACAGATCCTCCTGGAAGTCCTGGTTGATGCGCTCGGCGATGTCCGCCATCAGCAGTTTCTTGTCCACCATCATCTCGCGGTTCAGCTCGATGCGGAGCAGCCACGGGGACATCCGGCTGGGATCCACGTCCTCATCCGGCATCTCGTAATAGGACCTGACAAACTCCTTGTCCTCCTCGATGACGGTATCCGTGGGATCGGGATCGTACCAAACCTCAGAGGCGGCGGCGACGGAGTGCAGGGTGGTGTACTCGAGGATCGACTGGACGTTCTTGGCCATCGCCCTGTCCCCGGCGAGATCCTTGCGCAGCGCGACGGTGAGCGAAGGCGTCTTGATCTTCTTGGCGATGTTGATGAGCTCCTTCAGACGGGGCACACCGAGCGTGACGTTCTTCGCGGAGACACCCGCGAAGTGGAAGGTGTTCAGTGTCATCTGCGTCGCGGGCTCGCCGATGGACTGCGCGGCGACTGTGCCGATGCCGTCGCCCGGGGGCGCGAGCGCAACCTTAAACCTCGACTCAACCTCGCCGATGACCCAGTTGAACGCCGCGGGGGAGAGCCTAAACTCGCTCATCACCCTCTTGGCGCTGAGCGTCGATCGCACCAGCGCAAAGAAGAGGATGGTGGCGTTTCTCTGCGCCTCGACCGAGAGCGCGTCGCGGCCGGGAACGACCACGAGACCGTTGAGCATGGACTTGACGCTCTCGATGACGTGCACAGCCTGTAACTCCTCGCCGCCCCGCGACCCTCCCGAGGACGCATCCTTCACCTTTCGATAGTTGTTCTGCGCGTTCCAAATGATCCGCTTGAGGTTTACCGGCAAGTGCACGTTCTGGTCGCCGGTGCTCATCGTCCGCCTGAGCTCCTCCCGGTCCTTGAGGAGCCTCTCCCACTCCTCCTCGAGCAGGGCGCGCTTCTCCGCGGAATTGGCGAGGTCGTTCACCTGCGCCTCCGACATCCACCCGCGGCCAAAGCCGGGTTCGTCGGGGTCCATGTGAAACCGCTTGCGGAACTTCTCCCGCGAGTCGCGCAGGGTGTCGATCTTCTGGGACTCGACGTACGTGGCGTCCATGCCGTCCTCGCCGTAGAGAAACTGGATCACGTCACCCGCGCTGTTCCGCACGGTTCCGTCGTATTTCACGATGATGTCCTCCATCGCCTTCACCAGTCGCCTCTGGATGTAACCCGTCTCGGACGTCTTTACCGCGGTGTCGATGAGACCCTCGCGACCGCCCATGGCGTGGAAGAAGAACTCCTGCGGCGTGAGGCCGCGCAGGTAGGAGTTCTCGACAAACCCGCGAGCCTCAGGGCCGAGGTCGTTCTTCGCAAAGTGCGGCAGCGACCTGTCGGTGAACCCGAACGGGATGCGCTTACCCTCGACGTTCTGCTGGCCCACGCACGCGATCATCTGCGAGATGTTGAGGAACGAACCCTTGGAACCGGCCGTCACCGTCATCTTCACGTTGTTGGTGTCGTCGAGCGACGTCTGAGCCGAGTTACCCGCGTTGTCGCGCGCCTTGTTGAGAATCTGGTTAACCTTCTGCTCGAACGACTGCTGCGCGGTCATGCCGGGCTGCATCTCCAGCTCGCCCCTCTGGTAGATGGCGACAACCTCCTTCACGTCGGACTTGGCCTTGGTGATCGTGTCGTTGATCGTCTGCATGGTCCTGTCGTCGGCGATGGTGTCGGAGATTCCAATCGTGAAGCCGTAGTGGAGGAGCCAGTAGTTGAGGAGCCACTGCACCTGCGAGACAAAGTCGCGCGCCGCGGTGGGGCCCCACTCCTCCCAGATGGTGTGGATCAAACCTCCACCGCCGCTGCCCATCGATTTCTTGCACATGATGCCGGTGATGAGCTCGCCGCGTTCCACTCGCACGCCGACGTCATCCACGGAAAAGTCCATGTCGTCGGCGTCGCGTGCCCACGCGGACGTTCGGATGACGTTGACGTCGGGGGTGAACATGGAGAACACCTGCTTGCCCGTCCACAGGGGCTCGGGCTTGATGATGGCCGGTTTCGGCACCTTGCCATCCCAGTTGGTGTGCCACATGAGGATGTTCATGAAGACGTCCTTCGTGATGAACGTGTCGCGCTTGGTGATCAGGCGGCACGCGAGAAGCGTGTCCTGCACGATCGCCATCACCGGCTTGTTCGCCTGCGGGGACACGATCATCTTCGGCACCATCATCAGCTCCTGCACCTCAGCGCGCGTCTCCATGCTCTGCGGCAGGTGCATGTTCATCTCGTCGCCGTCGAAATCCGCGTTGTACGGCGGCGTCACCGAGATGTTCATCCGAAAAGTGGAGTAGGGCATGATCCGAACCCTGTGACCCATGATGGACATCTTGTGCAGCGACGGCTGACGGTTGAAGAGCACGCAGTCGCCGTTGATCATGTGCCTCTCCACCTTGTACCCGTACTCGAGTCGCTTGTCGCTCTCGCGTTTCATGAACCGAAGGTCCAGGCGCTGGCCATCCTCGCGGATGATGTACTTGGCCCCAGTCTCGCCCGGGGGCGGGTGCGGGCCGTTCTCGACGAGCTTACGCAGGCGCTCGATGTTGTACGGGGTCACCGTCTCCGGGTAGGTCATGTTGAGAGCGATCGACCACGGGACGCCGAGCTCGTCGAGCATCAGGTTGGGGTCGGGCGTGATCACCGTGCGAGCCGAAAAGTCAACGCGCTTACCCATCAGGTTACCACGAATGCGACCAGCCTTACCCTTGAGACGCTCGGAGATTGACTTGATGGGACGCCCCGAGCGCGTCAACGCCCGGGGTTGACCCGCCACCGTGTTGTCCATGAAGGTCATGATGTGATACTGCAGCAACTCGGTGAACTCCTGCACCACGTGCTGCGGCGCGCCGTTCTGCTCCTGCCGCTGCAGGTTCTTGTTCGTGCGGACAATCTCCATGAGCTTCACCGTGAGGTCATCCTCCGACCTCGTGCTGCTGTCGAACGCCACGGACGGGCGCACCGGGTGCGGCGGCACCGGCAGCGCCTGGAGCACAAACCACGAGGGATGCGCGTGCTCGGGGTCAAAGCCGAGGATCCTGCAGTCCTCGTCGCTGATGTTCTTGAGGATGTTCAGCGCCCTCTCCGGGGTGATCACCTGCTTACGCTCGCCGCCGTCGGGAAGGTAGTCGTCCTCCTCGAGCTTCTTGAACTCCGCGGTTATCTTCATCCCCTCCAACCGGTATTGCGGCTGGGGGGTTCCGGTGGCTGGGCAGATGGTCTTCGTCTTGCACGCATCCGTGAACTTGCGCAGGCGCTGCTTGTTGTTCTTGATGCGCATGATCTGCGCGAACTTGGGATCCTCGTTCTGCGGTGGGGTCGAGGGAAGGGCGAGGCGGGTGAGTCGAGCGCGGCTGGGCGGCGGCGACGGGCCGATGCGCCTCGGTGGAAAAATAGTCTGCAGAGGGAGCGTCTGTCGCTGAGCGGCGAGGGGAACGACGCGGAGCGGCGCGTTACGGGGGCACCGCGCGCGGCGAATATCGCACTCGGGTCACGTGGATCGCGCATCGACCCGCGCGGCGCCGTAAAACCTCCGCTCGCGCCCTCGCTCGCCGTGATCGCGCTCGCGATCCAAGGCGCGAAAAAACCTATGGGAACCAGTCAGGGCGAGCGGGGCGGCGGGCAAAAGATCCAGCCAGCGTGGGTGTCTTCGCGCGCACCTTGTCGATCATCAGCTTCGACGAGGAGAACCCCACGCATCGCAGCACGCTGACGACGTTCTTGATGAACCCGTAGTGAAACACCGGCTTGGCCAGCTCCAGGTGCCCGAAGTACCCGGGCGTGTCCGTGCTGTTCATGCCGTCCGTCTCGCACGCCATCGCGCGGTCCATCGTGCCCATCCGCGGGTCGCTCAAGCCGCCGCGCTTGGGCCTGCCCTTCTCGTAGGTCTCCGCCGTCTCGATCTCGCACACCGACATCTTCCTCTGTTGAACGAGAGTACGGGGGGAATGAGGCGCTCAGGGGGACGGTCATCGAAGGAGGACCCGGGAGGAACCCTCAACCCTAAAGTTTTGGCGGGCGGTGGCGAGGGCGGGTGATCGAATTGGGGGACGCACGATCTCATCGGGGCTGAGCACGCCGAACTGCACCGCCTTGACGCGCCGAAGCTCGGCGGTCGAGTGCGGGAACCGATCGATCACCGACATGGCGAGTGAAGGGTGAAACTAGGGAGCGTACGCCCGACCCTCGTGGGCTGTGCGACCCACAGAGTGCCCGGACGACTGGCCGACGTCGCCGTGTGTCCACACGAAAATTTTCCGTGATCGAGTTTCAACGGGTCGACTTTGGTTTCGAATGGGTAAATTTCATCGACTGCTTCTTTTTTTCAAAGATAAACTCGACCGATGCGTTTGGGATTTGATCGTTACAAATGAACAGCCGCGTGAAGTTCGCCGAGATGGTGCGGCAGCGGCGGCGGCAACTGCTGCTTCTAGTGCAACGAATGTTGCTTCGTCGTGGAAGCAAGGCGGGAATGCAATCTGCATTCGTTGCACGAACATGACAAAACAGCAGTTGTCGCCGTAGCTCGGGCAACTTGCGCTCGCGTCGCCGGCAGCCGCCGCTTCCCGTGAGTCGACTTTTACGTTGCTCCACGACGTGCGCGATGCGTCGAACACCAAAACAACGCGCACGCACGTCGTGGAGCGAACGAATAGGGATGAGTTCATTAGTCATCTTCAAGTCGACTCACGATGAAGCAGCGGATGCCGAGGACAGTATCAGCATTTAAGTTGCCAGAGCCCCGCGAACCTGTACGTCACAGCCTGGACGACGACGCCAGCGCCAACCCCGCGTGTCCCGCCCCCTCGCCCTCCGGCGACGTCATCAGTTCCGGCCTCACCCACTCGTCGAACTGCGCCGCGGTGAGAATCCCGAGCGAAACTCCCGCCTCCTTCAGCGTGGTCCGCTCTTTGTGCGCCTTTTTCGCAATCTTCGCAGCCTTGTCGTACCCGATGTGGGGATTGAGCGCGGTGACCAGCATCAGCGACGAGCGCATGAGCTCGTCTATGCGCTCGAGGTTGGGCGCTATACCCCGCACGCAGTTCTCCGCGAACGAGACGGACGCCTGCGAGAGGAGCTTGATGCTCTGGAGGTTGTTGAACGCGATGAGGGGCTTTGCGACGTTGAGCTCAAAGTGAGATCCCGCGGCTCCGCCCAGGGTCACGCCCATGTCGTTGCCGACAACCTGAGCGCATACCATCATCATCGCCTCGCACTGCGTGGGATTGACCTTACCGGGCATGATCGACGACCCCGGCTCGTTCTCCGGGAGGTTGAGCTCGCCGAGGCCCGCGCGGGGGCCGCTGCCGAGCATCCTTATGTCGTTTGAGATTTTCAACAGCGAGAGCGCCATCGTCTTGAGCATGCCGGACAACGCCGCCTGCGCGTCGTGCGCCGCGAGGGACTCGAACTTATTCGGCGCGGACACGAACGGCAAGCCGGTGAGGACCGATATCTCCTGCGCCATGAGCTCCGCGTACCTCGGGTGCGAGTTGAGGCCGGTACCGACAGCAGTGCCGCCGATGGCCAGCTCGGTCAAGTGCACCATCGCCGCCTTGGCGCGGAGCAGCGAGTTGCGGAGCTGCTGCGCGTATCCGCCGAACTCCTGGCCGAGGGTGATGGGCACCGCGTCCATCAGGTGCGTCCGACCGATCTTCACGATGCTCTCCCACTCGCGAGATTTCTTATCGAGCTCGTCCCGTAGCAATCGCAGAGCCGGGACCAAGCCCTCCTGCACTTCGTACGCCGTCGCCACGGACATGGCCGTCGGGAAGGTGTCGTTGGAACTCTGCGACATGTTGACGTGGTCGTTGGGGTGCACCGGGTCCTTAGATCCCACGACGCCGCCGAGCATCTCGATGGCTCGGTTGGATATGACCTCGTTGACGTTCATGTTCGTCTGCGTGCCGCTGCCGGTTTGCCAGACGACCAGGGGGAAGTTATCGTCGAGCTTACCCTCGATGACCTCGCGCGCCGCGACGCGTATCGCCTCCGCGCGCCTGGAGTCCAGCTTGCCGAGGCGCTCGTTGACGGTGGCCGCGGCGTGCTTGACGATGGCCAGAGCGCGGAGCATCTCCATCGGCATCTTCTCGCCGCCGATCTTGAAGTTCTGGAGCGAGCGTTGCGTTTGCGCGCCCCAGTACTTGTCGGCGGGGACGCGGACGACCCCCATGGTGTCGCTCTCCTCGCGGAAACCCGCGGCGCCCGCGCCGTCGCCCGCGTCGCCGTAGAGATGCTTACCATGGGGCACGACTCGACCGCTCTGCGCCACGCCGTCGGGCTTCATGAGCTCCAGCAGCCTGGAGCCCACGCCCACATGGTGTTGGTGTTGTTGCGCGGGCATTTGGGGGCTTTTTTAACAAATTCGGGGCGCGTCCCGACAGGAGGAGGTGTCGTCTTGAGGTCTGCACGCGCGGTTTCGACGCGGTTCGCGCACGGATGTGGCGATGCACCTCGCTCTGACGTTCACGTCGCGAGCGATACCGAGACCGGGGGGTCAGTTCCCGTGCCCGGCGTCTCCTGTTGTGTCCCTCGGAAACTGCGCTTTATCTGACGCGGATTCCCACGCGGATTGAGAGATCGTCGAACCGCCGGTCGTTGTCAGATCTATCGGATTCGCCGCCGCCACCCGTCGCACCACTTCGACCCGCGCAGTCACGTGCATGCTCGCCGCAGCCGCACGCCTCTGCCTCCGACCGAACCTCCCCAAGGTTCTCCGACCCACCCTCACCCAGCACTCGTTCCCCGGCGGACGAGCCGCCCTCTCGCGCGCGTATTGCATGAGCACCAAGCGGATGGCGCCAACGAAGATCGGGACCCACGACGGGTCGTTCCACTGCGACGAGGCTCTCGGATGCTACCTCCTCAAACAGACCAAGCAGTTTCGCGAGGCTGAGATCGTCCGCTCCCGGGATCCCGAGACCCTCGGGGCGTGCGACATCGTCATCGACGTCGGCGCCGTGTACGAGCCCGAGAACAATCGATTCGATCACCACCAGCGCGGCTTCGAGGAGATCTTCGGCCACGGCTTCGTCACCAAGCTCTCCTCCGCGGGCCTCGTGTACAAGCACTTCGGCCGCGAGATCGTCGCCACCACCTTGGCACTGCCGGAGTCCGACCCCATCGTGGAGAAGATCTACCTCAAGGTGTACAAGTCCTTCATCGAGGGAGTCGACGGGATCGACAACGGCGTCAACATGTACGACACCGACGCGCCTGCCAAGTACTCGGACAACACCGGACTCAGCGCCCGAGTGGGGAAGCTTAACCCCGCGTGGAACGAGGACAGCTCGCCGGCGACGCAGATGACCCAGTTCACCAAGGCTGTGGCGCTCACGGGCTCGGAGTTTGACGACGCGGTCAAGTACTACGGCCTCTCGTGGCTCCCGGCGCGGAAACACGTCGAGCAAGCGCTGGACACCGCAAAGGAGGTTCACCCCTCGGGCGAGATACTGAAGCTGCCGTGCTACTGCCCGTGGAAGGACCACCTGTTCGAGCTCGAGGCGGAGCGCGGCACGAGCCCGCTGCCCAAGTACGCTCTGTACGAGGACGATAAGGGCAACTGGCGGATCCAGGCCATCCCGCTGATGCCGAGCTCGTTTGAGAACCGCAAGCCGCTGCCGGCGGCGTGGCGGGGGATCCGGGACTCCGCGCTGGACGAGCTGAGCGGGATCGAGGGGTGTATCTTCGTGCACGCGGCGGGGTTCATCGGGGGAAACAAGACGTACGAGGGTGCGCTCGCCATGGCCACCAAGGCGTTGACCATGGACTGAGTGGTGGGGTAGAGATCATATTTCGGTGTAAACTTCGCTTAGCCTCTCGAGCGGAGGTTCTTATTCTTCCTGCCCTCCTTCTCCTTCCTGCCCTCCTTTTCCTTCCTGCCCTCCTTTTCCTTCCTGCCCTCCTTCTCGGTCGACGGGCTCGGTCTCCTTCTTCAACAGCCACTCGTCGTACGCCGCCTTTGCCTTTTCGTACAGCTCCTTCTCCTCCTCGAGCTCTCTCTCCGCCGCCTCGCGGTCCTGCGTCGCGGCCGCGACCTTCCGTTCCATCTCATCCTTCATGCGTTTGTGCCGCTCCTGCGTCTCCTCGTTTTGTTTGTTCAGAGCGTCGATTCGGTTCTGCAGAAACTCGCACGTCGCCTTGTGCACCGACTGCTCCTCCTCGATGAGCGCCTCGGCCTCGGCCACCTGGCGCTCCAGCTCGGAGATCCTCTGCCGCGCCAGCTGCGACTCCTCGTCGCCTTTTCCCTTGAGATCCGCCTCCAAAAACCGGAGCTCGATCGCGTTCGACTTGAGCTTGGCCTGAATCTCCCTCTTCAGCGCCTCTATGGTGGCCGCGGTCTCCTTTTCGGCAGCCTCCATCTCCGCCTTCTTCTCCTCGAGCGACTTCTCCTGCCCCTCGCTCTCCCCCTCGCCCTCGTCCTCGCCAGCCTCCGCGACGGCGGCTTCCTCCGCCGCCTTCGCCGCGTCCATCTCGGCATTGAACGCGTTGAGCGAGGGCCAAGTCCCGTCGCGCTCCACGTCTTCGATGATGCTGCACATGACCGTCATGCCCCGTGCGATGGCCTGTTGCGTTGCCAGGATGCTCGCGTTGACGTCGGGGGTGCCCTTGAGGTTCGCGCACAGCTCCTCGGTGACGGCGCGCATCTGCTCGGCGACTCGTAGCGATTCCTCCTTGTTTCTCGCCAACGCGTGCGCCATCGGCAGGTCCGCCCTGTTGATCTCCTCGCGCTCGAGCAGCAGGGCTTGGAACCGTTCCTCGAGCTCCGCCTGACGATTCATGATGGCGCTGATGGTCTCGCCCTGCGCCTTGGAGAGCTCCTCGGCCTGGGGTCGCGGACGGTGGGGTCGGTGGGCTCGGTCAGCCAAATCCGGCAACATCGCGCGACGGGTGTGGGTCGGGGCGATCGGGGCGGGTCAGTGAGGTTCGCGCGCGGGTTCGTCGTCTCACCTGTTCCTCGGGATCCACCTTGAGCTCCTGCAGCAGCTTGAGACGCTCCACGCCTTCGCCGATGACCAAGGACACCACCTTTCGCTCGAACGGCGAGAGCCTGTGAAAGACCTCGCCCGTCCGCGGGTCGACCCAGGTGTCGTTCTCGTCGGGCTCCGCGACCGCCGCCGCCTCCCCTCGAGCGCCGTCGTCCCCATCGAGCGGAGACGACGCTTCGTTATCGAAGCTCAGGTGACGCTCCTGCGCGTCCGTCTCGACGTCGGTCATGGCGAGCGAACGTCTCGCGATTCGTGCTGTGGGTGGGGCACGATTCTGTTTGGTTTTTTGAAGCAACAGAAGCTGCGAGGTGACTCGGCATTTTCACGATGCGCACCCTCGCGTGCCTCTTGCTCCTCCTCGCGTCGCTGACGCCGGTGGGAGCGAACTATGGTACATCCCCGTACAGTCACATGCACTACCCCCCGTACGGCACGCGGAGGGACCCCGACTTAGAACCCAAGCCGAAACCCAAGCCCAAGAAGCCGCTCGACCTGAAGATCATCGACACCGCGAAGTGCAAGCCGCTGGGATTCGGCGAGGGCATCGGTCCCGCGTGCTCCGACTGCGAAACCTTGTTCGAGTTTGTCAAGGACGAGGACCTGGCGTCCGCGACGCAGCTGGTGGAGGAGTGCCGCGAGTGCTGCTTCATAGACCGCGACCCAAACATCAAGTACGACCGCTGCGAGCTGCTGGTGGACCAGATGGCGCTCATGTACGGGCAGCACGGGGGCGTGCGAGAGTTCATCGAGGACCACGCCAAGCCGTACCTCGCGAACGGGAGGCTGGAGATCAGGTTCGTAAACGGCCAGAGGACGGAGCAACCGGAGATGAGGTTCTACGACGGGGACGTGGAGCACCCGGAGGAGCGGGTCATGCTGTGGCTGGCCAAGCAGCCCGGGTGGGGATGGGAGAGCATACAAAAGTACGTCGAGGGAAAGACCAAGTCGGGGCCCGAGGCGGACAAGGTTCGAGCCGATTACAAGGCGGGGATAAAGCCGAAGAAGGCGCGGCGGAAGAAGAGGAAGGCGAAGGCGAAGGCGGGCGGCGGGACGAAGAAGAAGAAGGGGGGGTTCTCGTCAATCTTCAGCCGCAAGGACGAGCTGTAGGCGGAAACCCTCGCTTCGACGGAGTTTACCGATATGATAAAAGTCCGAACAGAATCACGTCTCGGCGGCTGTCAGAGCTCGCCCGCCTTGGCCGCGATGGCCTCGCGAATCGCGCGCACGAAATCGCTCTTCTCCGCGCAGAGCTTGCACGGAATGTCGTGCGCGCTCAGGATCGCCCGGAGCTTCGAAACCTTCATCTTTCCGTAATCCGCGCCAGGGTCCAACTTTGCTCCCGACTTCGGATTCCGCTTGGCCCCCCGGCACGCCGCGCCGTCCTTGAACGCGTCGAGCCACGCGAGCACCTTATCCGGCAGCATGCCGTGCGACACCTCGCCGGTGTACGCCACGGTGTGGTCCGCGTCCCCGCCGCACACCGCGATGAGCGCCGGGAACTGTCCGAGGTCAAACCTGAGCGCCAACGCCTCGTTTCGCGCTCGAGCCTCCGCAAACGCGACTCGTCCTTTGGCGGTGTAGCTCGCAACCTTGAGCCACGCGGGGGTCTCCACCTGATCGCTGAACAGGATGACGCACGCGCCGTCCTTGGCGTACTTGGCGTTGACGCAGTCCCCCGCGAGGAACTTGTCGAGGCTCTCCGGCTTGCGCAGGTTGGCGATTGACGCTGGGAGTTGCTCCAGCGCCCACTGCTTCAGCGACGCGAGATCTCGCTCGCCCTCGTACGCGGTGGACACCCCGCCCTTCTTGACCTTGATGGTGGGATACGAACCGACGCTTTCCATGCCGCAGAGCCCCTTCTCCTTCTCGCAGTTGACCGCGCCCACCTTCACGAAGCCTTTGAGCTCCTGCGCCAGGCGCTCCCAGGTGGGCTTGAGCTGCCGGCAGTGCCCGCACCACGGGGCGTAAAATTCCACCAGCCACACGTGCTTGGCGTCGGTGCCCGGGAACTTGTTCCGCCTCAGGTTCTTCACGGCGCTGTCCTTGCCGTACAGGTTATCCTTGGGCTGCTCCTGCTGCTGGTGCCCTCCGCCGCCGAAGCCCTGCCGCCCGCCGCCCGCGCGCCTGCGCCCGCCGCCGCCGCCGCCGCCCATGCCCGCGAATGGGTCCTCCCCGCCGAACATCTGGTTGAATATGTCGAAGGGATCCCGCGCGCCCCCCATCCCCCCGCCGCCACTGTTGAACTGGAACGTGAACTGTTGGCGGCCGCCGCCGCCTCCGCCGGGGAATCCGCCGAATCCACCAGGGAAGCCTCCGCCCATCCCCGCGAAGGGGTTCGCGCGCGGATCTTGGCCGGCCTCGGCCTGACGCACGCCGTCCTCGCCGTAGTCGTCGTAGATCTTGCGTTTCTCCGGATCGGAGAGGACGTCGTAGGCGTGGGAGATCTCGGCGAACTTGTCCTGGTCGCCTCCCTTGTCCGGGTGGTGCTCGAGCGCGAGCTTGCGGTACATCTTCTTCACCGTCCGGTCATCCGCGCCCCGGTCGATGCCGAGCACCTTGTACAGGTCCTTGCCCGCGGCGTCGACCCCGCGAGCGACGCCGCCCGCGAGGAGGGCGAACGCAAAGAGAAGGACGAGTCGCATCGTTCTCGGTACGCGGAACATCCTCGCCGGTCGCTCTGGACGCGCGCGAGCGCTACTGCGCGTCGACGGAGATCTTCGATCCGTGACGTTTTTTGACCAATCAGGAGGCAGCGTGCCCGGCGATCTTCCTCCCTTTTTCACTGGCGAGGATGAAGGGGTTCATCACTTTTTGATACACCGCCGTCGAGCGCCATGCCCGTCGAGACCATCGAGAACGTGGCCACGCTGACCGCCAAGGCTAACGTCTACTTCGATGGCAAGTGCATCAGCCACGGGTTCGTCACCGCAGACGGCCAGAAGCAGTCCGTGGGCGTCGTTCTCGCCGCCGAACTGACCTTCACCACCGGCGCTGCCGAGGTCATGACCTGCGTCGGAGGCTCGTGCGAGTACAGGCTCAAGGGCACCGAAGCGTGGGTGAAGCAGGAGGCGGGCGACGCGTTCTCGATCGAGGGAAACAGCTCGTTCGACATCAAGGTCGCGGATCAGTACCACTACATCTGCTCCTACGCCTGAGCGACGGTGCATCGCCCTCGCGCTTCGCTTTCGTCAGGCAACGAAGTCGTTGCTGCCACCCTTCCTTTGCGTTATTGGTTTAGTCGCGCGGCGCGTTTCGTGTTTTGAATTCGATGAGAGAGTCTATGGAAGAATCAGTCGCCGCCGCCGTCGGCGTCGCCCGCGCCGTCCCACGCGCCCTCCATCCCGCCTCCCATGCCGGGGCCCATCATCCCGCCCATCCCCGGCGGCGCTCCCATCATCCCGCCGGGACCGACCCCCGGCAGCCACTTGGGCCTCGGCGGAACCTTGTATCCCAGCAGCCGCAGCACGAACCTCGCGAGTTCGCCGTAGAGCAAACCCGCCCTGTCAAGCAGCTGAAGCATGGCGGTCATGAAGAAGTGCATCGCCTGCGCGTTCTCGTCCACCAGCCACGACATCTTGCCGGCGAACATGACAACCCCGCTGAGGCTTCGCAGGATCCGCTGCCACGCGGTGGGGGGCGGGGTCGGGCCGTTGGGGTCGTTTGGGCCCATCGGTCCCATGCCCATGCCGGGGCCCATCATCCCGCCCATGCCGTACCTCTGCCCGTACATGCCCCCGCCGTACATGCCCCCGTAGCCGCCGTAGCCGCCGTAGCCCCCCATCCCTCCGTAGCTGGATCCGTAGCCGCCGTAGCCGCCGTAGCCCCCCATCCCTCCGTAGGTGGACCCGTAGCCGCCGTAGCCGCCGTACGATCCAACGCCGCCGTATCCACCGTATCCCCCGTAGCCGCCGCCCCCGTACGCTGTGGACCCATACGCGGATCCGTAGCCGCCGTAACCCGCGCGGCCGTAGGTTCCCGCGCCAGCTGTGTAGGTTCCCGCGCCAGCTGTGGCTGTGGAAGCCGGGTTTGTCACCGCGGTTCCCTGCTCGCGGTACCTCGCCGGCGGCGGCGGGGTGGTTCCCGTGGGGTTAGATGCCGTCGGTACCGGCGCTGTGGGAGATGGGGAGGCAAGCGGGTCGAGGGGAGGGTGAGACGGGGAGCGCGGGTGGGGTTCGGTTCGTCGGCGCGTGGGCATAATTGCGGGAATTGCGGGCGCACAAAACGCGGGGGGGGGTGGTGATGGGGCGCGGGGGCGTACCTGACGGGGCGGATCCCGCGCCCGGGACGTCCCAGGGTTTCGGCGCGTCTCCCGGCGCCGCCGGAGTGGATGCGGAGACGCTCTCGCCCGTCGCGGCCGCGCGCTCCCAAGGTTTCGGGGGTGGGGGTGCGCCTGCGGTTGAAGGGTTGGGATCCGGTAAGCTCTGAGGGGCGCTCGGCGGTGGGCGGGGCGGGGGCTGCTCGTATCGGGGAGCCCGCCTCGGCGCGAGCGTGGGTTCGAAAGTCGCCGAGAGGGGAGTCGCGCACCAGACATGCTCGTTTCCTGACCGATCCGACCTCGCGAGTCGCGCGCGGCGGAGAGTGCCTCGCCGGCGGTCGAAGGCACCTCACCTGAGATAACCGAGGCCGCGCTTGTTGAGTGGCTGCTCACACTCTGCAGGAGGACGTGAACGGAAGGGTCAAAGACCCGCATTCTGATCGACGCGCGTCGGCACGAAGCACCCACGATGCAGAAAAAGCTTCTGATTCTCTCGGCCCTCATGGTCGCCCTCGCGTGCGCGCACGCGGGCGAGACCCCCCCCGAGATCACCAACAAGGTGCGCGCCCCGAAACCCGCGCGCGTCGGTCCCGCGGCCCGTCGTCGGACAACCCGATCGCCTCGCTCGATTAAGCATCGTCCCCAGATCCGGCCTTCGCGCTCACCTGTTCGCCCTTTCGACGCTCGATGCAGGTTTACTTCGACGTCTCCATCGGCGGCCAGCCCGCGGGCAGGATCACCATGGGCCTCTACGGCACCGCCGTGCCCAAGACGGTGGAGAACTTCCGCGCGCTGTGCACGGGGGAGAAGGGCGTTGGCAACCGCGGAAAGCCCCTCCACTACAAGGGCTCCATCTTCCACCGCATCATCCCCCAGTTCATGCTCCAGGGCGGCGACTTCACCGACGGTAACGGTCGCGGCGGTGAGTCCATCTACGGCGAGAAGTTCGCGGACGAGAGCTTCGCCATCAAGCACTCAGGCGCGGGCGACCTCTCCATGGCCAACGCGGGACCCAACACAAACGGATCGCAGTTCTTCATCACCACCATCAAGACCGCCTGGCTCGACGGGCGCCACGTCGTCTTCGGCAAGGTGCTCGAGGGCATGGACGTGGTGTACAAGGTCGAGGCGGTCGGCTCCCAGAGCGGCAAGCCCTCCAAGGAGGTCGTCATCACCGACTCCGGCGAGCTCGAGATGTGAAACTTTCGGTTTCGGCAACCTCTCGGCGTCGGGTCGCCAAACACGCGGCGCGGGCCCACGCTCGATTATGATCATGATATCATGTCAACACGTTTTTCCTAAATAAGTCGAAAGCTAAAAGTCACGCGCGCGCGGGAAGTCCTCGCGGCTACCCTCCCCGCGTCGCGTCGGCGGCGGCGCTCTCCTTGCCGCCGCCGGCGAGCGAGAACACCCTCGCGCCCACCCGCTCGTACACGGATTTCCTGTGCATCCCCCGCCTCCTTCCCTCCTCCACCACGTCGTCCCGCAGCCACGGATTAACCGGCGGCTCCAAGAAGCCGTTCACCCTGCCCATGTGCCCCTCCCCGCCCCCCGCGCCCGTCCCAGCGACGAGCCTCGACTGCTCCGACGGGAACGCCCAGTTGCTCACGACGCCGATGAGGCACAGGGGCAGCGCGAGGACCGCCGCGAACGCGGCGTTGCTGATCCTCCCCGCGCGCCTCGCGTTGCCCATGTGGGCCGCGCTCATGCCCGTGTTGTGCGCGGTCCATCCCCTGGTCTGACCCCCGGGCCCTCCGTCCCCGAGCAGCCTGTTCCTGGCGGCCGTGATGCGGTTGAAGTTGAACCTCGCCTCGGCTCTTCCCGCGGCGCTGCTCGCCTTGTCGGGGTGGTAGACGTGCGCCAGCCTGCGAAAGGCGGCCTTGACCTCCTCGTCGCTCGCGCCGGGTTTGAGCTCGAGCGCGGCGTAGGGGTCCAGCGGGGAAGGTCCCGACATTTTCTTCCAGGCGCCCCCGCGCTCCGCGGCGCCTGCGCCACTGGAAGATGCGAGGAGCGAGCTCAGCAGGAAAGGCCACGACAGACAGTAGAGAGTAATGTTTCGTGCCTCGCACGTGGGCATTTTCTGGGGACCGACCGGCGCCGGCCGAGCCGAGCAAAGAGCAAAAACGATGACTCATTCGAGTTCCGATCGACATGTGGGGGAATTAATCCGTCAACTCTTGAGTTTCGCGGGGGTGTCAAAACGCGGAGACGCAATTCGTCTCTTCCGGGTCTATCTTTTCCACAGAATTTGTCCATTTCCTAGCAGCGAGCACGGTTAGGAATGGTCCATTTTTCCCAAAAAAAAGTCTTTTGGCGTGACCCACAGTGATTTGAAGTTAAAAGTCTTGCCAATTGGGGTATTCGTGACACCACGCGACCGTACGAAACGTGGGACCCGCTCGCGAGAAAACGTGAGCCTCTGATCCCTTGCCAGCGAGGCTCTTTCCTGGCCTCCCGTGCCCCGGAATTTCACCCAGCGCGAGCCACAACCGTCGTTGCATCGGCGCGTCACTTTTCACCGCACCTACTCACCCTTCCACCACTCTCGAGCAACGATGGCTTTCGCTGTTTCCACCCAGGCGCTCGCCGCCAAGGTCGCCCTCTCCGGCAAGACCCTCAACGTTCGCAAGAACGCCGCCAAGGCTGTGCGCAACACCTCCGTCCGCGCCGCTGTGTCCGCCCCCGCGGTGAGTAAATATTCCTCCTCTCGCGAGCCGCCCCGCCTCGCCCACTTGGCGCGCTCGTTCGCGCGTGACCGCCCCCGATTTCGGCCGCACGCGCGAGATAACTCGCGAGGACGCGTCCGCGCGTCATCCGCGCGACCCGCCGCCGCGTCGTCATCGCGCGCGCGCGACGCCGAGCGCGGAGGGTCCCGGGAATTGGCGCATCGAGTTTTTTTTCCTTCACCCGAGCCGGGAAAGGGTCTGGGTCTCTTATCCGCCGCTGGATAGGTGGCGCGACGGCGCGCGCGCGGGTGAATTCCCCGCCCGCGCGCCCGCGTTATCTTCCCAGATGGTTTGATGAACGCTCCGGCTCGATCGACGCACCCGAAGCGCCTCCCGCGGCCAGATCGCGACCCCGCCGCGTGGGGTTATCGACCGATCACCGGGAGGGGGAAAATATCGCCCCTTCCGGAACCCCGGACGACGGTCTGTTTTGGTCCTCTTTTCCCCGCGGAAAAAAAAACACCGAGACACCCGGACTGACCTCCGATCCCCCCCCCCTTCTCGACGAACATCAGGGCCTCAAGGCTGGCGTCGTGACCGGCGATGACTACAAGGCTGTCGTCGACCACGCCATCAAGAACGGCTACGCCATCCCCGCCGTCAACTGCACCATGTCCACCGTGACCAACGCGTGCCTCGAGGCGGCCAAGAAGGCCAACTCCCCCATGATCATCCAGTTCTCCAACGGCGGTGGCGCCTACAACGCCGGCAAGGGCTGGAAGAACGAGAAGGACCAGAAGGCGGCCATCATGGGCTGCGTCGCCGGTGCCCTCCACGTCCGCGCCCTCGCTGAGTTCTACGGCGTCCCCATCATCCTCCACACCGACCACTGTGCCAAGAGCCTCCTCCCCTGGTTCGACGGCCTCCTCGAGGCCAACGAGGAGTACTTCGCCAAGCACGGCGAGCCCCTCTTCACCTCCCACATGCTCGACCTCTCCGAGGAGTCCATCGAGGAGAACATGGAGATCTCCAAGAAGTACCTCGAGCGCATGGCGAAGATCAACTGCTTCCTCGAGGTTGAGATCGGCATCACCGGCGGCGAGGAGGATGGCGTCGACAACACCGACGTCGCCCAGGAGGACCTCTACTCCAAGCCCGAGGAGATCCACCAGGTGTACACCGAGCTCAACAAGGTTGCCCCCGGCATGTTCTCCGTCGCCGCCGCCTTCGGCAACGTGCACGGCGTGTACTCCCCCGGCAACGTGAAGCTCACCCCTTCCATCCTCGGCGCCGCACAGAAGTACATCAAGGAGAAGGAGGGCCTCGACACCGACAAGCCCGTCAACTTCGTCTTCCACGGCGGCTCCGGCTCCTCCCGCGAGGACATCCGCGAGGCCATCGGCTACGGCGTCATGAAGATGAACATCGACACTGACACCCAGTGGTCCATGTGGGACGGCGTCCGCGAGTACGTCGAGAAGTACGAGCCCTACCTCCAGGGCCAGATCGGCAACCCCGAGGGCCCCGAGAAGCCCAACAAGAAGTACTACGATCCCCGCATGTGGACCCGCGCCGCCGAGGAGTCCACCGTCGCGCGCCTCCTCTCCGCGTACGAGGACCTCAACGCCATGGATGCCCTCTCCAAGTAAGCGATTTTCGCTTTGCGTGATGATGGATTGAGTCTACGTGTACAATTTTTTGATGGGTGCTCGCGGCTACTTCCTCGGAAATAGTCCTTTAGACGAGGAGTGAAGCTTCCTTGGACATAATAATAAACGATTTCCAGAAGAGAACGAACAAACAAGCACGCGCCCGCCCGATTGTTTCGTAACAAACAGCGTCTCAGAATACATATAACATCGCGTCGTCCCGGCTCCCAGCACGGGCCAGTTATCAAGATTTTTAGTCCCTATTTTTACTGTCGGTCCCCCCGGACGAACCCGTCTCTTCGTCTCGTCTATTTATCGCACCGCTGAATCAGGGGTTGAGCGTGATCTCGAAGCCACCCGGGTTGGGCATGTCCATCCCGCACAGCGGACACGGGTACACGTACTCGTTGTCCAGGTGCCGCCGCACCATGTGCACCCTGCTACGCTGCTCGCAGTCCACGCACAGCACGTGCCCGCACCCGGGCAGCAGGTTCAGCTGGTGCTGGTGCCCCGGGTCGTTCATGTTCCCCTGCATCACCATGGCGTGATCGCAAGCGGCGATCGGAGCCGTGCCCTCCTCCCAGATGTCGAGTTTCGTTTTCCAGTGCTTCACCCGCTTGGGCAAATCCACGACGCACAGCGCCGGCTGGATGCAACACGTCGTGACCCACGCCGGAACATTCTCGCGCCCCTCGAGGATCCAGGGCTCGATCTCCTCACCCCGTGACGCGTCACCGCACGCGCAGTCGATGCAACTGGCGCTGGGATCGATCATGTTCATCATGTCCTCCGCGGTCACGGTGTTCCCGACGTCCGTCCCGGGCGAGTCATCCGCCTCTGCGCGTCGAACCGCGTCTTCCCGCCGCCTGCCAATCCCGTCCCTCCACCTGGCGCGTCGCGCCTCGAGCTCCCTCGCGAGCTCGACGAACTCGTCCTGGGGCACCCGCCCGTTCAGTCGCGAGGTTCCCATGAGCCTAATCTCCCTCAGCGCCTCGAAGTTGGTTTCCGTCAATCGAAGCGCGTCCAGGGTGTCGACGTTTGAACACCCGGCGAGGTCGAGAAACACGAGGCACGACTTGCCATCCTTGCGGCTGCGGCACACCCTCGCCGCGTGCTCGATCGTGGACGTGCTGATCAGCGTGCAGTCGCTGAGCTCCAGGCACTCGAGGTTCTCGCCGCACACGTCCAGGAGCCTGCACACCGCCGAGTCCGTCAGCCTGTTGCAACCGGCGAGGCACACCCGCTGCACGTTGGCAAAGGCGCCGTCGTCACGCACGATGCTCAGCAGCAGGCGATCGGTCAGGAAAGAGGCGTGCGCGGACATGTCCAGCGTCTGCCACACCCCAGGTTGCCGCACGAGCTTCCGAAACCTGGTGGACACCGCGGAGAGGGCGAGGAGCTGCTTGGGGGATCCGTTAGCCTCCGCGACGTGAGACAAGATGAGCTGGAGCTCGTCGTCGAGGAGGTCGCAGAGCCCGACCTGCTGGCACGAAGCCTTCTCGAGCGCGAACGCGATGTAGGAGCGGAGCGCGTCCAGCTCGGGGTTGGACTCGAGCTTATCGAGCCGCCTGCCGGGGGGAGGTGGGGAGGGATCGTCAGCGAACGAGGCGCTGGTCGACGGGTTTCGCGATGCGAAAGTCTCATCTGTCAGATCTGCGTGTTTTCCCCTCCGCGGCTGGCGAGGATTATTTTCGTGTGGACGAGGGGGAGCGGCGCACCTCTGGATGGATCGCAGCAGCTGCAGCAGCTCGCGCTTTCGCGCCGTCTTGGTGTCCTTGTCAGCGGACCATCCCCTGGGAGGTTTAAAACGACGATCGGATCAGTCTGAGGGTCGAACCCTGGGCGGTGACGAGCGGGATCTGGATCTCGCTCGGCTTTGAAAAAAAGCCTGGGTTTCGAACTGGTCTTTTGAAAAATGGGACGGGGGTCGCGGCGGGCGGAGGGCGCACCTCTCCCTGCGGAGCTCGACGATGATGTCCGCGAGCTGGGAGCACGCGGACTTGGTACGGTTCTGAAGGTACCTGACCTCGTCCGCGGTCGCCTCGATGGAGCCCACGGACGTGCCCGGCAGCTCGTCATCCTCCCCCGAGCCGGTTCCGTGCTCGGACCCCTCCACCTCCTCCCAGCCAGTCGGGCGGAGTCTCTTGAACCCGCTCTGGTACTCGTGCTTCGGGGTCTGAACCCCGGACTGCTCGGGCGAATCCGCCTCGCCCGCGTCGCCGGACTTCTCGGGGATGGCGAACTTGCGCTCGAGCGTGTCCATGGCGGTCGCGCCGCCGCTAGCCTCGCTCATCGGTCCACCCCTCGGGAGTAGAAAACTGGTCGTTGATGAGGGAGGCCCACGCGGACGCCTCGTGCTCACGTCCGGGAGCCTTCGCAATCTGCAGGACTTGCCCCGCCGGTCGCGCGCTCTCCCTCGCTCGGACGGTCTACCGGGTGCGAAGGAAGTTCGAACGAACACACGCCGCGTGCCAGGCACCACGCGCGCGGGGTCCAAACTGATCCCGCGGCTGAAGGTGCGGCCCGGCAGGGGATAAAAAGCCGGAGTCGCGGGAGCTTGATCGATGACTGGGCGAATCGAACCAAGGATGACGAGTCGAGGGCGATTATTCGGGAAAAATACCGGGAAATCGCCCTTGAACGCGGGAGAGGATCTTCGGCCACTCGCTGACTGGGAACCCAGTCACGTTTGACGCGACGGGGACTTGCGAGCCAGGCGGCGTGTAAATCATCGCTTGGAATGGGCCGATGGGACTTGCAGAATTTTCTCTCACTCGAGACGATTTTTGCAGCCAACTACGCGCATCCGCTGCTTCGCCGGTCGGCCATCAGGGGAGGTTCGCCGAGCTGGTGCGTCGGCGGCGGCGACTCCTGCTTCGAGTGCAACGACTGCTGCTTCGTCGTGGAAGCAAAACAGAGCATTTTGGCTCAGTCGTTGCACCGGAGAAGCAGGAGTTGTCGCCACGAAGCATAGAACCCAGCTCGTCGAACCTCCCCCCCGCGCGACGTCCCGCGCCCGAACCCCTCGAGCTCGTTGCGTTTTGAGCCAAAGATGTTTCATTTGATGAATTCGTCGCCCACGTCACGGTCGACGGTTTCATCAAATGAAGCATCCAGAACAACTAAGAATGCTTCTGACCCTCAAAACGCAACGAACCCCGGGTGCTCGCCCGCGAGACGACTCACCCCACCACGTTGACCACGATCTCCTCACCTTCACCCCCGCGATCCCCAACCCCGTCCCCGCCCCAATCCCCCTCGTCGTCCAAGCCCCACCGACTCCGCCACAGCGCCGCGCGTTCCCGCCCGGACACCCGCGTCACCCTCGCTCGACACGCCGGACACACCGCGTTGACTTTAAGCCACCGCTTTATGCAGTCGGCGTGGAAGGAGTGGTGACACGTCAGAACGATGAGCTCGTCGCCGGGCTCGCAATCGTCGGTGCACACGAGGCACATCTCGACGTCCTCGAACGCCTCAGCGGCGGCGGCGGCGGCGGCGTCCGTCGTCGTCGCGGCGGCGCCTTGTTCGACTCCCTCGTTTGACTGCCCCACCGGCGCGAGGCCTCGAAGTCCCCGCCACCGAGCGTCTCCCACGAAGCACCGCGGCAGCGTGGCCATGGCCCTCCCGGACATCGGTCCGGGCTCGCGGTCGTCGTCCTCGTCGGGGTTGGAGAGGTCGGCGAGTTCGTTTTCGCTCCTGGAGCGGGGCGATACGCGTCGGTGGCCGTTGGGGTGCGAACGGGTTCGCGCCTGTCGCGTCGTTCCGCCGTTCGTCGGCCGGAGCGGTGAGGGCCGCGTCGGGGCGCCGGCGCGGGCGCGCGCTCGCTCCATCGCGAGCGCGCGCCACTCGTGGATGTTGTCGTCGGTGAACGTCGCGGGGTGCGCGGCGCGCGCGTCGAAAGGCGCGAGCGCGCCGCTGCGATGCGACCGCGTCGGCCCGTCCCAGGCGGCGGGCGACACGGGCTCCACGGAGTCGCCGTCGCTGACGTCGCTGTCGTCGGGGTCCTCCGGATCGTCGTCGTCGTCGTCGTCGTCGCGCCTGAGCCTGCGGCGCCTGGCGCGGAGCCTTCCCCGGGTCCGTCGCGGGCTCTCCACGTCGTCGTAGCAGAAGCAGCCCCGCACGAGGCAGCAGTGCAGCAGGAGGAGCGCCGGTATGGCGAGGAGTATCCAGAGCAGCACGCTCGAGCCCAGGTCCTCCTCCCGTCCCTTCACGACGCCGCTGCGGTCCCACCACCTCGGCTCGGGCGGCGACGGCGGGGGCGACGGCGACGGCGGGTTCATCCACGCGGGAGTCAGGCGATACGTGAAGGTCATGACGGCGCCGCCGCGTCGCCGCCGCGTCGCCGTGTGACGCTCCCGAAGCAACGACCGAGAATATCGAGGTGACGGGGTTGATTTTTTTTGAGCAGAGTAAATTTTTTGAAGATTCTCGTCCAGCTGTCTGCGTCGGCGAGCCGGGTGAGACGAACGCTCGGGCGTCGAACGATTACCAAACGGGCGCTTGTTTCATCGAGGCTATCGTCGACTACCGCGTCAGTCCGTGTCGGACCCGCTGTTCCCGTTGGGCAGCCCGTCCGCGTCCGCGTCCAGGCCGCTCCAGTCCAGAACCTCGAGCAGCTCATCCTCCAGGCACCGACCAATCGCCATCGGCCTCTTCGACGCCGACCTCGGCGGCGGCTTATCGTGCCGAAGGATTCGAAGGCGACCCTCCTTCGTGCCGTACGCCAACCCACCGCCCGCCGCCGGGTGGAAGCACGCGACGTTCACCTCGTCCTCCGCCGACGGCAGCACCCGCACGAGGCTCATGTCCGCGATGCGGTACACCTCGAGTATCGTGTGCACGGTGATGCACGAACCGCCGTCGGCGACGAGGAGAAGCAGAGAGCTGTGCCGCCGGCCGTACGCCAGCAGGACGTGCTCGGACGTCGGGGAGAACTGTATGGACGTGAGGCAGTGCGCGGCGCGGACTGATCTCGCGGCGAGAACCTCCCCAAAGTTTTGTTCCTCCAGCGAATACACGCGAAGTTCGTACACCAGCCGCGGAATCGGCTCGCCGGGCGCCGGGTCCTCCGCGTCTTTGGGCACGCACGCCACGCAAGCCGCCAACAGACGGCCGCACGGGGAGAAGTGCGCGCCCATCTCGCTGCACAGCACCGCGTGGGGTATGACCAGCCTCGCGTCGCTCAGCGGCGCCAGCGGGTTTTTCTTGTCGTAGCGCCAAATCTTGAGCTTCACCGTGCACGGCTGGTCGACGGCGCGATCGGCGGACGCGGCGGCGGCGGCTGCTGCGGCGGCATCGCGGGACGCCTGATCCGTCGGGGCGCCCGGGTCCAGGACGCGGAGCCCGCGCGCGTTCTGCGCGCTCTGGTACGCCGCGGTCGCGGCGGCGGCGGCGGCGGTGCTCGTCGACGCGCCCGGCGTTTGGAAGAGCTGCTGCCGAGCCGTCGTCGGCAGCCGGCCTCCTCGCGATGACCTGGACCTCCTCGCCCCGCCCCCGCGAGTGTCTTCGCCTCCGGGTTGGTTGTCGACGTCCATGGCCTCCGCATTGTTCGCGGGCGAGCGCACGCGAAGCCTCGCGAGCTCGTCGAGGTCGTCGGCGTCCGCGCTGGGCCGCGAGGATAGCGTCGGCGATCCCGGGTTGCTCGACCTCGCGGCGATGTACGTCGTCCTCGACCCGCCCCCGTCGGCGCCGGACTCGGCACCCCTACTCGGCAACCCGTGCCCACCACCACCGCCGAGCCCGCCCCCGTTCCCGCCCATCGCCGCGGCAGCCGCGGCGGACGCGGCGGCGTAGGCCGTCTCCCACTCCCCCGCCGGCGGCGGCGCCGTCACCGCTCGAAGCGGCGGCACAGCTGTGTCGTGTTCGCTCGTCTCGTTAACCTCGGCGCTGAGGAGCATGGGCGCGCCGTGCGGGTGAAAGTGCACCGCCCGCAGGCTCCGTCTGGTTCGCAGCGATATGTACGGCACGGCGAGCGCGTCCGGGTCGGCACCCTCGGCACCCTCGGCACCCATCGCGCCCGCGACGGTGCCCCGCGATCGCGACGGGAACCCGCCCACGTACGCGGCGGATGCGGTCCAACGGCTTCCACCGGCGTCGTCCCGTGTGTCCTCCCTGAGTCCTCCCTCGCGTGATGAGGCATGCACGGCGTTGGCGTCCATGGCGTCACCACGAGGTACGTCGCCGTCGATGCGCGCCTCCCAGTCCGCGCGCATGGCCGCGGCGTACCTCCACGTGTACAGCTTGTGCCCCGACGCCACCGCCAGGATGTCCCCCTCCGGATGAAACGCCAGGCTCGCGATGGGCTTGCCGAAATCGAACCGAAGCACGCACTCGGACGTCCTCGCGTTCCACAGCCGCACCTCGTGGTCCAACGAGCCGGACGCCAGCACGTTTGGGTTGGTCGGGTGGAACCGGACGACCCATGGCGTTCGCCTGTGTCCCGCCAGCGTCGCCAGGCATCGGCCCGTGGCGCAGTCGATCAGCTTGACGGTGTGGTCGCCGTGCGTCGACGCGAGGGTCCTGCCGTCGGGGGAGAACGCGGCGGCGATGGTCGACCTGGGCGCCGGTCGAAGCTCGCTGTAGGTGGCGGTGCAGTTGCTGAGCGAGTCGGCCTCCGCCCACGACGCGAGGGACCGATCGAGCGACGACGCGTCCGGGTCGTGTTGTGGGGCGACGCGCGAGCCGAACGACGGGTCCGCGCGTCGCCCCGAGGTGCTGGGGTCGCCGCCGCGCGCGGCTTGGCCCAGCCGGCCGGTGGGATCGAGCTCGCGCGCGCGGATCTGGGCAAACATCGAAGCCCCCGGCCTGCGCGTTCGGTCAGATCGGCCCCGCCCGCGTTCCCGTCGCGTCCGAGACTAAAAAAGAGCCCCGAGGCGAGTCTTTTCCCCCCCTCGGCGGGGCGCGTCGCCTGGGAAGCTCCGGGTGCCTCGAGCGCTTCCCCGGGCTTCCGGGCCGCGGCGAGGCGCGACGGTGGTCACCGGATGCGCGATCAGAGTCTCGACGACTCCCCCGCGTGCGCGGGTGTGTCCCGCCCGCCGCCGTTCGACCGGTCCCTTCGATGCCCGGTTTGTTCATTTGGCGGGATTTCTTGATCGGCTGGATTCGGGCTGTGATCGCGTGCCAGCTTCGACGTGCCCTCCCGCGAATTTGGTCAGGTGGAGGACAAAACTTTATTTCCACGCGCGTATGAGTAAACTTTCCTCCCCTCTCACATGTGTCCTATCGCGCGAAGCTCGGCTTCCAGCGCGGTCACCGCCCCCGCCGCCTTCTGCCTGAGGCTGTCCCACTTGCGCTTGCTCCCGCTCGCCTCCGCCTCGACCTCGTGCGCCTCCAACCTCAGCCGCTGCTTCTCCGCGGCGTCGCCGCCGTCCACCCCTTCGAGGGCGACGACCGTCTCCCCGTGCCGCTTCTCCGCGGCGACCCAGGACTGGCGACCCTGCCTCGAGGACGTCACCGCGCCCTCCGCCCTTCGCGCCGCGCTCTTGAGGCGCGCGCGTCGGTCGCTGCCGCCCATCTTGCGCCACGCGTCCCAACCGGATTTGATCACCGCCTCCCACGAGCGCTCCTCAGCTTCGTCCGCGTCGGCGCCGTTCCTTCGCTCGCGTTCGTCAGCCTCCTCCTGCCGCTTTGACGCGTCCTCCCTGAGCTTCCTGGCGCGTTTCTCCTCGGCCTCGGCCCTGAGGCGCTCAGCCTTAAGGCGCTCAGCCTCAGCCTTTGCCTCGGCCTCAGCCTTGAGGCGCTCAGCCTCGGCCTTTGCCTCGGCTGCGGCTTGCGCCTCGGCTCGAACTTTCTCGGCGGCTGAAGCCTCCGCGTCCGCCTTAGCCTTGGCGTCGGACTCGGCTTTGGTGATGGCGGCCTCGTCGGCGTCGATCTCGGCCCTGGCGGCGGGTTCCTCCCCAGCAGCCTCCTGGGCGTCGCGATATTTTTGGGCGGCTTCAGCCTCGGCAGCCTCGGCTTTCACCTTAGCTTCAGCGTTTGCCTTGGCCTCAGCCTCGGCTTTAGCCTTAGCTTCAGCCTTGGCCTCGGCTTTCGCCTTGGCCTCAGCTTCGGCTTTCGCCTTGGCCTCAGCTTCGGCTTTTGCCTTGGCCTCAGCTTCGGCTTTCGCCTTAGCTTCAGCCTTCGCCTCAGCTTCAGCCTTAGCTTTCGCCTTGGCCTCAGCCTCAGCTTCGGCCTTAGCTTTCGCCTTGGCCTCAGCCTCGGCTTTCGCCTTAGCTTCAGCCTCGGCTTCAGCCTTAGCTTTCGCCTTGGCCTCGGCTTCAGCCTTAGCTTTCGCCTCAGCCTCAGCTTCAGCCTTAGCTTTCGCCTTGGCCTCAGCTTCGGCTTTCGCCTTAGCTTCAGCCCTAGCTTTCGCCTCGGCTTCAGCGTTCGCCTTGGCCTCAGCTTCGGCTTTCGCCTTGGCTGCAGCTTTGGTCCTTGCGGCTTCCTCAGCCTCAGCCTTTGCTTTCGCCTTGGCTTCAGCCTTTGCTTTCATCTCGGCGTAAAGTTTAGCCAAGCTGGCCTCCGCATCAGCCTTGGCCTTAGCTTCTTCATCAGACTTCGCCTTAGCTTCGGCTGCAGCTTTAGCTTCAGCCTCGGCATCAGCCTTCGCTTTAGCCTCGCGCTCCGCCTTTGCCTTCGCGTTGGCAGCTTTGGCCGCCGCAATCTCCGCCTTTACCTTTGCGTTTGCCTCGTCAGCCGCCTTGGCCTTGGCCTCCGCCGCCGCTTTGACCTCCGCGTCCAGCTTGGCCTTCGCCGCGGTCGCAGCCTCCAGCTCCTGCTTCATCTTCTCAGCCTCGGCGAGTTTTCGTTTGAGCTCCTCCATCTCCCTCCTCTTCTGTTCCTGCTTGGCCCTGGCCTCGGCGATGTCCCGAGCCTTTGCCGCCCGCGCCGCGGCCAGAACCGCGTCCCTCTCCAGAACCTCTCCAGAACCCTCCAGAACGGCGTCGTCGTCGAACCCCTTATTGGCCTCGTCCTCCCTCCCTCGCTCGCTCTCGCCACTCGGCCGCCACTTCCGCGCGGTCGCCTCCACGGGTGCCGCGGGTGCCCCAGCCGGAGCCGGAGCCGCGGCGAATCCGGGCGAAACCTCCGGAGCGTTTTCCAGAGCGTTCGTCGTCAACACTGCGCCCGCGCGCGTTCTCCACCAGGACGCGTCGATGCCGACGGCGACGGACGAGATCGACGTCGCGAAGGGCGAGAGGAGGACCGCGGCGGCGACGGCGACGATCGCGACGACGATCGCGACGAGCGACCCGCGGGACATCGACGTCGGCGCTCGCGGCTTCCTCGACGGGGGCGTAGCCGCCGTCTCCACCTCCCGCTCCTCGGCTTCGAATACCTCGGCGGCGACGAACGGCGCGAGCTCCGGGGCGGCGAACGAGCCCCCGAGGTTGGCATCGACGGCGCGTGCGCCGGTGGCCTTCGACGTGTGCGTGTGCGCCGCCTTCGATCGGGTTCCCCGCGAGGGTCGTCGATCCGGCGGCGCGGCTTTGGCCTCCTCGATGAGCTGGTTGACCTCCCTGGCGCGCGTCGCCTCCAGCTCCCGCTCCAGGGCCTCCACCTTCGCCGCGTACTCGTCCCTCTCCTTGATCGCCTTCTCCGTGGACGACATGCCCGCCAACTCGGCGTCCCTCAGTCGGCGGCTCCACTCCTCCTCGCGCGAGAGCTGCGAGTCGAGCTCCTTCTCCAGCGCCTCTTTGCTGGCGGCTAAGGTCTCCACCTCGCGGCGCGCGCGTCGTAGCGCGGCTTCGGTCTCGCGGAGCTCCTCCTCCGTCATTTCGCTCTGCTCCATGCGTTCCTCCATCATGCGCAGCTGCTCGGCCTGCATCTGCTTATCGCGCTCGAGCCGCTGCACCATCTCCCTCGCTCGGCTCCTCTCCTCGAGTAAGATTCGCATCTGCGCGGCCTCCTGCTCCTCCGTGGACTCGATGATGTCCCGGACCACGGGGGATATCGGCGTGTGCGCGCCCATACCCACGCCCATGTTCGTCCCCCCGACGCCGTCCGCGCCCTGGAGACCGAGGCCCTTGAGCGCCAGCAGCGAGCGGCGGAACTGCGTGACCGGCGAGCACGATTTGTCATTGTTATCTCGCTCGCCAAAGGGCGACGCGGGCGTGGATCCAACGCCGCCGAATTCGCCGTCGCTCTCCCCGAAGCCCACGGGGGTGGCCATCGCGTTCTCGCTGGACCGCGTGCGCCTGTGTCGGATGTTCGGCGGGGATTTGGGCGCGAGGTTCAAGTCGTGGATGAGTTCTCGGTCGATCTCTTCCTCCGTCGCGGGTGATCCGGTGAGCGACTGCTCCGAGAGCGGGTGCTCGGTGACGTCGAGGACGTCGGTCTCGAGGGAGATGTTCGTCTCCGATGCGTCGGCCGGGGGCGTGGCTGGACCTTTCGGCGGTCGATCCACTGCCGCGACGTCCTCCTCCGCGCTGGACGCGCCCGGCGGGGACTCGGGTTCGGTCCGCGAGTCCCGGGGCGCTCGAGACGAGGAGGTCGGAGTGCTGTAGCTGAGCCTCTTGGCGTTCCGCTTGGCGAGCACCGCGTGGACGCTCCCCACGCTCCCTCCGATCGCGGCCACGTCCTCACGAGAAGCCTTGGACGTGCTCTTCGCCTTGGTCACGGACGCGACGGAGGAGGAGGACGACGACCGAGATCCGGTGCCGCCAACTACTGACTTTTTCCTGTGCCTCGCGGCGCTCCTCGGGACGGAGTCTGTGGAGACCATGTATCGCTGTAAGGCCTCGCCGATGACCGCGTCGGGACTCGCTTTGGAGCGGCGCGAGTCGAACGGGTCGATGTATCTGCGTCGATAGCCGGCTACCATCGACTAGAGCGCGCTCCAGAGTGCCAACGGACAACGGCATCTCGGAAAAAAAACGACGAGCAAATTTTCGCATCCAAATGCGTTTCAGCACCGCCTCAACGGCCACTTCTGACTGAGACTCGGAGCAAGGGTTACAGACCGTGGGTACTTCCCCACACAAATCGGTGACGAAATTTCGGCCGCTGGGGGAACGAGAGGAGGCGTTAAAAACGCGCGTCGCATTCTTCGCCTCCTCATTCCCACTTGCTTCGGCACGCACACCCCACTCACCCTACACCCAATCAACGATGTCTTTTCTCACCCCCGAGAACTACAACAACGCCGTGGCCTTCGTGATGGCGGCCTACGCCCTGCAGTTCCTCTTCATGCCCGCGAAAATAATCACCGATCACTTCAAAGCCACTACGCCGGCAATTGCGCTCTTCGTCGCTCGCGGCAGCGCGGCCCCGATGCTGTCGATGGCATACGCGATGTACAAGATGCAGGACCTGCAGTACACCGTGGTCTCCACCATCATCGTCGCCTTCATGTACCCGCTCAACGCCAAGTACAACATCTTCCAGAAGCTCAAGGTCATCTACCCCATGCACTACGTCCCGGAGGCTCTGATGACGACGCTCACCACCACGGGCATCTACCTGCTCGCCCAGTAAACGAGCTGAAGAACGGATGGACATTGGCGCCTGAAGGACGCGCCATTCAAGGAGGAACACGAAACCACGTGAGACACGAAAGAGAGCGTTCCCGCGTCACGAACCGGGAATTGCCAAAAAATAACGGAAAAGTTTTTTCTGTTTTGTGGCGCTTCGCCGGCGCCGTGCTAGCCGCACTAGTGAGGGATCATTTTGTAATCGGATGGTAGTACCATCGCCTTAAGACGTTAATATTCGCCATGGTTATTAGATAAACTCGGCGGCGCGGTCGCCCGCGCGGGCGCGTCGAGTTCGTCGCGCCCGAGACGATAAATTTATGCTCCGCCGTTTCCCCCCAATGCGTCCCCCCCCGCTAACGAAAGGACCCTCCTCGGGCCCCTCTTAGGCGGAGATCACGCCCTCCTCCTCCTTCTTCTCCGCCTTCTTCCCGCGAAACGCCTTCTTCATCTTCGCGCCGAGACTCCCGATCTCCTTACCCAGGGGCATCGCGAGCGTCAGCGAAAGCATCAGCGCCTCCTCGCCGCTGCGAAGCTTCTCCTCGCGGGTTTTCTTCCACTCGCGAACCTCGTCGTGGTTCATCACCGGGGACTTCGCCAGCCCCTGGCGGTACAGCTCGTTGCGCCTCTCCCGGCGCTGGGCCTTGGTGATGATGAACGTGTCGTGGATCCACTTGAGGAAGAGAACCTTGGGGTTGGTGAGGTTCCCGTCCATCCCGCGGATGTTGCGCAGCGGGACCCAGTGCCCGAGTCCGTTGCCCCACATCAGCGTGTTGCCGTCGATGATGCCGCCGATGTACGCCTTGCGGAGGACGTTGATGTCCATCGGGCCGCGGGGAAGGCCGGTGCGGTCGCGGTAGTACCAGATGTTACGGCGGACGACTGCGCGGGCGAAGGGTCGGGAGGACGGGTCAGCGTCGGAACCGGGGTGGGCGGAATCGGCCCGGCACCGCACTGGAGCGCAGTCACAATCGCGCGTGCGGGGCGGTTGGAGATCAATCAGGGTTTCAGGGATTTGGTGGTTTGCGCCGACGCGCCCCCGGGGATGGATGAGGGTTGGGTGACTCACTGATCTCGGACTTGAGCTCGTTCATTCCCTCGTACTCCCACGTGGGGTAGGTTATCGCGCGGGGCTCCTGGAGGTCCGCCTTGCGGCGCGGGATGTAGTCTTCATCACCGGGCTGGGCCATTTTTTCACCCTTTTCGCTGCGGAAAACTACGCCTCCTCCGTGTTGCTCGCGGCGATCACGCGCGCGAGGTTGTTGCTATCGAGACGCGGCGTGTGGATCCACGCTCTGGGGCCGGTCGATGCGATGACGACGGTCCGAGGGTGACGGTCCGGCGCGCTTCAAGCAGTGGGAACGGAGGGCCCGTCGGCGGGTTTTTTAATCGGTGGTTTATCCGCGGGCCGGATTCGCGATCTGATTGGCTCCGAGCCGCCTCGGTGAGACTGTCCGGTGCGAGTTCATCACGAGAGCGCGGCACTGCGAAGGGCGCCGGCGTCTGAACGCGCACGCGAGGCGAGGGGGAGCCCGTGCATGGCCGTGGGAGTGGCGCGCGCAGAGGCGGCCGTCGCATCTCGGGTGTACGTAGCGGGTCGTCGCGTCCCGCGCTCGGCAAAGGTGAGAGGTGCCCACCACCCCCTTCGTCCCTCGTTGTCCACCGTTTTCCCGGAGGAGGCGGTCGTCGGCTGACCGTCGCACCCGCCTTTCGATCCCAAGACCGACCGGCCGGCGCGTAACGCGCGAGGCACCGCGCGAGGCGTCGTCACGACCATGGGTCTCATCGCGTGGGGCACCGAGCTCGCGACGCGGTGGGGCTGGGTCCGCGAGGCATCGCGCGAGGAACGCCCGCGCACCTGCGTCTTCTGCGAGAAGATCGGACGACAGCGCGCGGGTGTCGACGACGGGACGTTCGTGCACGAGGACGACGAGCTGGTGGTGTTCCGGGACTGGCGACCGGCGGCGCGGAGGCACTATCTGGTCTGTCCCAGAGCGCACGTCGCGTCCGCGAGTGCGCTGCGACCCGCGGACGCCGCCCTCGCGCGTCGCATGCTCGAGCTTGGAAAGGAGTGCGTGGCGAGAGACTTCCCGGATGAACCCGACCTGGAGACGCGGTTCGGGTACCACATACCGCCGTTCAACAGCGTGGACCACCTGCACATGCACGCGTTCGCGCTCCCGTTCACGCCGCCGTGGAAGGAGCGGAAGTACTCCGTGGAGCCGTGGGCGAGGTTCGCATTCAAGCCGGCGGAGGAGCTGGCGGCGGAGCTGGAGGCGGCGGCGGCGGCGGGGGCGGGGGGTGAGGGGCAAGACGGCGCCGACGGGGATAATACCTCGCGGCTGTAGCCGACGGGTTGTACGTGAGATCTTAGCGTCGTCACTCGGCGGTCTGTCGGCTAAGGGTTCAAACATCGTGGTGCTAACTATTCGTAGTGCTCAAGTCCACGCGGCTCTGAGCGCGTTGGCGATGATCTGCACCGCCGCGTCGTAAGACGCCGGGGCGTAGTGTATCCCGTCCTCGGTGCACCCAGCCCCGCACGACGCTGTGATGGTTCCGAGGTCCACCGGGACGACGAAGGTTCGGCCCGTGGGCGCGACCCGCTCGAACAGCGGCGACTCGGTCGCGACTCTCGCGTACGCGTCGCCGTTTTCCGGCGTCATCCTCTCGCGCTTGCGATCGTCGGTGAACTTCGCCGAAACCGTGCGGCTCGGCGTGAGCCAGAACGCCACGGTCCTCCTCCGCGCGCTCTCGTCCGCGAATCCACCCTCGGCACCCGAAAGGGCACCCGAAAGGGCACCCTCGGCACCCTCGGCACCCCCCCGTCGAGACTCGCCGGCGCCCATCACCTTACCCGCCAAATTCGGCGACGCGAGCGCATCCGCTAACTCCGCCAGCGCCGCCCCGTACTCCCCTAAATCGTCGACGTGCAGCTCGTGCCACAGCGCGGCGCCCATGACGAGCGCTATAGGCGGTCGTCCCTGTCCCCGCGCGTCGTCTCCCTCGAACAGGTTTCGCAGGCGCGACGTCACGTTTTGCGCGAAGGGCGCCCACGCGAACGTCGCCACGGCGCCGTCGGATGCCAGCTGATGCGTCCAGTCCCTGTGTTTCTGCGACGTGTCCAGGCGCCACGCGTCGGCGTCTTTCGCGGCGAGGCGGAGTATCGCGGCGTAGACCATCCTGGCGGCGGAGTCTCCCACGACGGCGACGGTCTCGCCCGCGAGCATCGACGCGAACTCGTGCCGATCGATCTTCGACGCCTCGCATAGCTCTCGCGCCGGGGGCGAGAACTCCCACGCGCGGTCGCCGCCTCCTCCTCCCGCGGGGTCGCACCCCGCGACGGCGTGAGCGGCGCGATCGCACGCGACCCAGTCGCCTCTGCTGAGGTCCCCCGACAGGCATCGCGCCCTGTGCGACCCGACATTCAGGCCCCGTTCGGTGGGATCGGTGGGGGCGGGGGGCGTCGATCCTTGATGGGGTCGCGCGGGCGACGGCGGGGAGGGACGCGCCGGCGACGGTTCAACCTCGACCACGTCGCTCTCCCCCAGGCCGACGCGCCATCTTCCCCCGCGCGTCACGGACACGGCGAGCCCGGTGAGGAGGACGAAGCAAACCGTGGGCAGGGAGAACCCGCACACGTTGCTCCCACCACGCGCCATCGCGTCTGATAGGATCTGACGACAGGGAGGAACGACGTCCGCGGATCGCCCACTCATCATTCACTTCGTGTCGCACCTCCGTCGTGGGGGCCAGCGGCATGTCGTCTCCGAACGCCGTCGCGTCCGCCGCCGCGCGTCACCGCGGCGCGGTGCTCAAGGCGTACCGCGACCTCGTCGACGTCGTCCGCCGCTCGAGCCCCGTCGCGGCGCGCGACGCCATGCTGGAGGAGGCGCGAACCGAGATCCGCGCGCACGCCGCCGAGACCGACGAGTCCAAGCGCTTGGACCTGCTGCGCAAGCTGGTGGCCAGGGTCGGGTACCTGCGCATCGTCACGCCCAAGGGCGGGAGGCACAAGCGCGAGGGCGGCACGTTCGTGGTGAGGGAAGGGGAGCTCGTCGAGGACGGGGGCGAGAGCAAGGGGAAGAGGGTGGCTGACGGGAAGATCAGCATGCAGGAAGCGCACGAATACCACAACAGGCTCATGAAGCGGCAGTACTTCGGACGAAAGCCCCCGCCGCAGCCTCCGATGCTGTAGTGCCAGTGAATAGTGCAAACCCCGCGTCGACCACGCGTTAGCCAGTAGCCAGTAGCGATTGACGTCCCGTGCGGCAGTATTGAAACGATAACTTTATTCTTTTCTGGTAAAGTAACCCAAAACCACAACGAATGCTCGTTGTCGCGGCGGCCGCCGCGTGTCCCAACCTTCAGGCGATCGACATCCTCACCCCTAGTTGACCTCCGGGACGACGTCCCTGTGCTTGATCGACTTCGAGAGCGTCATCTGCGTCTGCATGCGCCGCCGGCGGATGTCCTTCTCGAGCTCGGACTTGATTGCCTCGTCGTGGGTGATGGCCCACTGCATCTCCTTCTTCCCGAGCACCAGACACTCCACCTTCGTCGCCGCCACGACGTCCGCGGTCCGTCGTTGACCCACCCACTTCTTCCCTGCGATCCTCGCGCTGATCGCGCCCGCGAACGTGCTCTTCGCGCGGCCACCCTCGAGGAACTCCTTATCGGGCTCGGATATCGACTTCCTCGGCCCCGCCGCAGCCGCGTCCTCCGGCCCCTTTCCTTTCCCGCTCGGTGACTTCTCCAGCAGCGCGGTCGCGGCGGCGATCTCGCCGACGAACTCGCCAACCTCTCGCGTCGCCACTTTCACCGGTTCGCCAGTCTCGCGGTCGTTGACGATGATGTCGACCCGCCCCGACTTTATGAGGAAAACCTCGTCGCTGGCGCGCTCACCCTGCTTGATCAGAAACTCACCCGGAGCGTACCGTCTCAGCGGCAGCTTCATGCCCTTGGCGAAGTCCCGGAGCTTGGACTTGATGCGCAGCGGCGCCGGGCGGACGTTGGTCACGTCCTTCATCCAAGGGTGGTTCAGCGCGTCCCTCGCGCTCATCCGGTTCTTCGGGTTGTACACCAAGGTCTTCACCACGAAATCCCTGGCGTGAGCAGAGACGTCGTCCCATTCGTAGCAGTCGAACCCGAAGTCCTCCTTCGTCACCTTGCCGTACTTCAACGCCGCCTTCCACAGGTCCCGCGGCATGGCGCCGGTGACCAGGATGTAGACGATGATGCCCAGCGACCACATGTCCACGGCGGCTCCGTAAGATTTTTGCTCGACAACCTCGGGCGCCGCGTACACGGGCGTGCCCACCGCGGAGTCGTCCACGCCCTTGGCGTGCGGGAGGTACTCGCCGTCCTTGACCAACGTGGTGCTACTCGTGGTCTTCTCCCTGCACCGCTTCGCCAGGCCAAAGTCCGCGATGACCACGGACGACAAGTCGTCCTGCTGCTTCAGCAGAAGATTCTCGAGCTTCAAGTCGCGGTGGACGACAAGGTGCGAGTGCATGTAGTCGATGCCCTCGAGCGTCTGCCGGACCACAACCTTGGCCTCCGCCTCGGTGTATCGCTCGTCCTTCATCTTCAGGATGGCGTCCAGCACCGCTCCTCCGTACAAAACCTCGGTGATGACGTACACGTGGTTCTCAGCCTCTGTCACGTAGTACTCCTTGAGGTGGAGGATGGACGGGTGGTTGAGCTTGCGGAGGGTCTGGATCTCGGACATGACCTCCTTGATTGTCATGATCTCCTTCGCGCGCTCGTCGTCGGTCTTGCCATGGTCGGGCTGCGCGGATCGAATTGGGGCGGGACTCCGGTCAGTGGTCATCGCGCGAGAAGAGTTAATCAAAGAAGCGCTGTTCGGGGCCAAGTTCGGGTCGATGGAAGGAAGCGCTGGCGATTCGACGCACGTTCTGCAGCATCTCGACGTTGATGATCTTCATCGCGAACGTCTCCAGGGTCTTCTTATCCCGCACGCGCTTGACCACCGCGAAACCGCCCGTGCCGAGGGTGTCAAGCACGTCGTAGTGCTCGAGCGGGTGCCCGGGCTCCGCGCCGATTTCCAGGTTACCGACGGAGGCCTCCGCCAGGATGGAAACCTCGCCGCTGCTGACCCCGCCCCGCAGGGTGTTCTTTTCCCGGAGCTTGGCCCGCGACCTGGGGCGGTCGGGGTCGGCCCCGTGGCTGCTCATGCACGCGCCCATCGCGACTGCCGGTGTAGGCGCGACAGGAGTCTGACCGACCGACTCCGATCAATCAAAACGTGAAAACGTGACGCACGAAAAGTGAACGTGGATGGTGGCACGTCGTGTGTTTCCAACTCGATTCAGGGCGCGCACTGGCGGCCACTCTGAAATATCCCGCATAAAATGAAAAAGTCAAAACACCCCCTCAGACTATCTGTCCTGTCAGATCCGCATTTATCCGCGACATGGGACGACGCATGTCGATACAGTTGACACTTAGATTCCAGGCGACCTCTTCTTGTTTGCGGTTAAGCACGTTTGGCACACATCGCCCGCGTGGGCACCCGATACAGTCGCGGCCCGGGCGATGAGGAGGAGACCCGCGGCCTTGGCGCTCGCCTCGACCCTCGCGGCGACGTGGATCGCGTACGCGCTCGTCACCTCGGTTCGGTTTTCTTCCGGCCTCGCGCGTCCGGACCCGGAGTGTAGCTCGGCGCAGGAGGTATCGATCTGCTCGCATCAGCTCAAAGGGATGTCGAGCCTCCCACTGAACACCGACGGCACCGACGAAGCGACGCCCCCGAGGGACGGGTCCCTCGCCGGGATGACCGCCATGTGGCACGAGGGCATCACGTGCTTCGACGTGGATGGCGTCCTGACCTCCGACGGCGTCATGCTCGCGACGCACCCGAAACGTTTCGCCGACGCCACGGGAGGCGCCCGCCCGGCGGAGATGACGCTCGCGCGAGCCAGAGACGCTGGCGCCGACGAGGCGGGGTTCCCGACCCTCGACGACGTCATCGCGCACTTCGCGTCCCTCGTCGAGGCCACCGCACCGGACGCGCGGCCCTACTGGTGGCGGGGCGACGACTCCTTCGCGAAGATCACGAGCGTCAGCCCACGCCGTCGCGGACGTCGCCCCGCCGCGCCGCCGCTGACGGGTCCCGTGCTGTGCCTGGACCTCAAGGGCGACGCCCTCGCGCCGGCGCACGCCGTACGGCTCGTTGCACTCGCGGATGACTTGAACTTGCGCGGCAGGGTCCTCGTGTACGTGTACGACGGCGGAAAGGACGACGCGGTGTTGGCAGCGTTGGCAACGAAGCGTCCGAGCGTGGCGGTGGGCCTCGGGCGGAGGGACGAGAACCCCGCGCACCGCTCCGTGCCCGCCCTGTCTCGCGTCTCAACGGGGGGAACGAACGAGCACGACGAAGCATCTGGAGGGGGCATCGTGCGGGCGATCGTGCCGAGCGTCGGGTTCGACGCGAGGTGGTACGAAGCGGCGGTACAAACGGGGCTTCACGTGGTGAGCTGGGTGGTGGACGACGAGGCGACGCTTGGCGCGCAACTGGCCCTCGGCGTCAGCGGTGTCATCACGAACGAGCCAGGACGGATGCTCCGCGCCCTGCACGACACCCGAATCCGGTGCGAACAGAAAAAATACTGGTAAAAGTCAGAGGTTGACGTAAGATTAGAGAGAGGTTGCGTAGAGAGGTTGCGTAGAGAGGTTACATAGAGAGAGAGAGAGGGAGCGCTTAGAGATGGAGACGCGTAGCGCAGTCGTATCGATGGAACGTAGCGAACAAACAGACGAGCGACGATCGCGTCACGCGCCCCTGAAGCGAAGCACGAGGTAGGTCAGCGCGGCGTTCGCGAGCGCCACGACGCACTGCGCTTTGGCCGCCCTCGCCGCCCCGCCCCTCAACGGCAGGCCCATATCCTCCAGCACGTCCTCGCCCGTCCTGGGACACGGCCCGTCCATCTTCTTCTTCGCCCGCGCGACGATGGCAGCCTTCGCCGTCTTCGCCGCCGTCTTCGCCGCCGTCTTCGCCGCGTCTTTCTTCGCCCTGTCGTCCCCGAGCGGGTCGAACTTCAGCCCCTCAAACTCCGAGCAGAGGCACCCGCGGAAGCCCCACTTGATCAGCGACGCGTTGGCGAGCGGGGCGAGGCCGTCGGGGACCTCGGCGAACGCCCCAGTCTCGTCGCCGAGCATGATGCACAGGACCATGACGCACGGACCTATCGCGAGCGCCATCTCCGCGCTGGGGCTCAACGCGCCCACGCTCGTGCCCAGCGTGGAACTCGCCGCGGTTTGCAGCGCCAGCGTGGCGAGAAACCACCCCCGGCCTTCCCTTCTCAAACCCACCATCGGTCCGACGACGGCGCCGAACACCACGGGCGCGATCATGTCCACCGGGGTCTCCACGAGGAGCTTGCTGAAGAAGTAAGGACCCGCGGTGTACCCGCCGCGCTTGCGCCGCATCTCCCTCGACACCGTGGCCCTCTCCCGCGGGAAGCCGTTGAGGGACCGGCATATCGCGAGCATGCTGGTGTTGATGCACGCCTGCATCAACACCGCGGCGCGCTGCTTGACGCTCTTGGGACCGTACCCAACCTTGAAGTTGCACACCCCGAACGCCGCCGCGAGCGCCGCGGAGGCGACGAGCTGCGTCACACGCACCCAAGCCTCCCGTCTGGTCTGCCGCCACGCGCGACCCGCGAGAAGCGCAAACTGACGAAGCGGCCCCGGCTGTTGTCGCGGTAGGGAACCCCCCGCCGCCACCGTCCCCGCACCCGGTGAGTCACCGCCCGGTGAGTCACCGCCCGGTGAGTCACCGCCCGGTGAGTCGCCGCCGCCGTTCGAACGTACCCCAATAGGGACCGATTCGTGCGCCGCGCATTCGCCCGTGGAGGCCCACGCGTGACATATCGCGTCGACCCGCGCCACGTCCGCCGCCTCTGCGCCCTCGCCGCCGTCGCAGTTAATCGCGACAAGGTCGATGAGAAACTCCGCCGGGTTGTGGTGCGTCGGGCAGTGGTAACTCGGGTCGATCTTCTCGAAGTGTGCGAGCGCGCCGGACGCCGGGCCGCAGTAGGCGACCCTGCCGCCGGCGGCGAGCAGCAGGAGGTCGTCGAGCTTTTGGAAAATCGCCGATCTCGGCTGGTGCAGCACCGCAACGACGACGGCGCGTTCCTCCCTCGCCGTCTCCGCCAGCTTCTCCACGATCTTATCCGCGGCGTGCGCGTCCAAGCCCGTCGTCGGTTCGTCCGCTAAGATGACCCCGCCCGCCGCCTTTCTCGCCCCCGCCCCGCCGATCGTCGCGTCCGCCTTTTCGGGCGCGGCGACCCGGGAGGAGCAACGCAGGCTGAGCGTCTCGCACGCGATGGCCAGCCTTCTGCGCTCGCCGCCGGATATCCCCCGAACCTCCTTGCCGCCGGTGTCGCCGCCCACGAGGGTATCGGCGCACGCGGCGAGACCCAACCTGCGGACGACGTCGTCGACGTCGGACGCGTCGCCGCCGTGCAGGTTCGCGTCGAGCGTCAGCGTCTCCCGCACGGTGAGGTTACTGAAGAATCTCGGATCTTGTTCGATGTAGCTGAGGGGGACGCGCTCGCTGGCGGGGTGAGGGCCCTCGTGGAAAGGTTCTCCGCCGAAGGTGACGTCGCCGACGAGACCGTCCGTGGCGTGCCTTCGCCCGCGGCCCTTTCGTCGTCCATCGGCGGCGGGCCTGAGCTTGCCGGCGAGGACGGTCATCAGACTGGTCTTGCCCGATCCCGAAGGACCGAGGACGCCGAGGAGCCTCCCCGGGCGCGCGATGCCGCTGGTGCCGCTCAGGATCGTCCGCTCCCTGCGCCGATCGCCGCGATGGATCACGTAGCGCAAGTTGTGCCACCCGAGGACATCCTCCGGAGGCGCGGGAGGCGGATCGGGAGGAGCCCCCGCTTCCAACTCGTCCCCGTCCATGGCGCGCGCGCGCGAAGTAAGAGAAGGGATGACGCCACTGCGCGGCGTAAAGGCGCCAGCTTAAACCCTAAACCCTGAATGAACCCTAAACCCAGGAAGTGGTAGACCCCAAAAGCCATCCGCGGTAGACCGGAAAATACGCCACCGCGAAGTAACAATGAATGCCTCGGGCGGCCGAACTGCCCGTCTCCCAGGGCTCGGGCTCGTCCGATATATTCCATCGCGGCTCGCGCCGAGCGCGGCAGACCTGGCGGCGCGAGAGCCCGGAGGCGGAGGCCCGCGGCGTCAGGCGGGAGCTAGGAGGCGCGGCAGACGAGCGCGCGCGCCGCCGGGATCCGAGCCGGGGCGCCCGGGCCCCGGACGGGACCCTAGCGCATCTAGCTAGCCCGTCGACCCCGCATCTAGCCGTGGGAAAAGGCGTGTGGCGTCTGCGGGCGGTTGCGAAGCGGGCCCTCCGGTTGGACGCGGCCGGCCGCCATGGGCACGCAAGCGCGAGGCGGCGAGGCCGGACCCTCCGTGTCGACCTTAGCGGAGGTGCGACCCCGCCTGGATCCCCCGCCGGCGCCCCGCGCCCCGACCCGCGACGTTTCCCACCAGATCCTCGTGCCGTCAACAGATCGCGCCCCCTCGCTCGCGCGGCGGTCGTACCGAAACCCCCATCCACCGGCCGACCCGTCCACGCCCCTTCCTCACACACAGGCGCGCACGGCGCTGCGCAGGGGCGCCAACCTCCTCAAGCTCTGCCGCAACGCGAAGCCCCACGTCGCCTACTTCCAGCTGTCCAAGGATGAGACAAAGCTGGAGTGGGTCGGCAAGGGCGCGAGGGTGAAAGCCGTGCGAATGGGACTAGTCCTGCAGGTCATCGCGGGGCGCGAGACCCCGGCGTTCAAATCGAGCAAGCAGCCGAGTCCCCCCGACCAGTGCCTCTCCCTGATGTACCGGGAGGGCGTCGGGAAGAAGCCGAGGAGTCTCGACCTGGTGTGCGAAGACGCCGGCCAGGCGCGGATGTGGCGGCTGGGCCTCGACGCCGTCCGCGAGCGGGGCGGCGCCGGCGTCACGGCCGAGGCGTTCAGCAGCGACGACGAAGATGTCGTACCCGCGTCGTCGCCGGTGCGCGACGCCAAACTCGACGAGATGGCGGCGGACTTCGGGGTCGCGATGAAGGTCAACTCGGCGGCTTCCAAATTCATGAAACTTAAATCCCCGCGCGGGGGAGCCGAGCAGGGCGACGTCGGCCGCGGCCGCCGATCGCTTCGATCCTCCGCGATATCCGACCCGCGCGAGCTCTTCCTCTGGGGCCGGATGCCCTCCGAGTTTGAGCCCCCGCCGATCGACGTGGGCGACCCGGATGCCGCCGCGGGCGTCGGTCCCGCCGTGGGCGGTTGGCGCGAGTGGAGCGTCCCCGCTCGCGCGCCCGGCGCCGACGGCCTCGACGTGGTCGCCGTGGCGCTGGGCGCGCGGCACGCCGTCGCGGTGGTGCGTCACCAGGGCGTGTACACGTGGGGCGACGGCGCGGGGGGACGGTTGGGGCGCGGGGTGGACCAGAGGGGCAGGGGCCGGCCGTCAAAGCTCTCCGTCGTATCGGGCGGGGAGGTTTCGGACCGCGGCGCCGGCTTTGAGCGGATCCGCGAGGTTTCGTGCGGGGGTCAGTACACCGTCGCCGTGAACTACGGCGACGGGGCGGCGTACGCGTGGGGCGACGCGTCCGGCGGATGCCACGGCGCGCTGGGGATGGCGTCGCCGTCCAAGGGTATCGTCGCCGGGGTGAGTTTGCCGACGAAGGTTTCCGTCGGTTTTCCCGTCGGGACGCGAGTGTCGCGAGTTTCGTGCGGAGCTTTTCACGCCGCGGCGGTGACCGCCGCGGGTGACCTCTTCTGCTGGGGCGAGGGCGCCTTCCACGCGCTGGGGCACGACGGGGACAAGTCCACGTGCCAACACCCGAGGCGGGTGCGCGGGCTGTGGGACGCCGGCCGGAGGGTATCGAACGTGTCCTGCGGGGTGTATCACACGGCTGCCGTCGCGATTGACCGAACGACGACCGGGTGCGCCGGGAGAGGGGAGCTCTGGACGTGGGGCGACGCCGACGGCGGCAAGCTCGGGCACGGTGCCGAGGCGGCGAAAGAAAAAGCCGTGGTGGCTCCGCGACGCGTGAGTGGGTTGGACGAAAACGCCGACGTTACCACCGTTTCTTGCGGGCAGTGGCACACGCTCGCCGCGTGTGCAGACGGCGTCGTGTGGGTCTGCGGCAGCGTCGGTAAGGTTGCCCCCGCCGAACCGGCGCTCACCCCCGAGCGCGTTCCGGGTATACCGGGAGGCGCGGAGGCGATCGCGAGCGGCGAGTGGCACGCCGTGGCCATCGGGAGGGGCGGCGAGAAGATGTTCTCGTGGGGCCGTGGCAGGCGGGGCGCGTTGGGTCACGCGGGGGGTCGCGACGAGCACGCGCCTCGAGCGGTCGAGGCTTTGGCGGGGCGACGCGTGCACCACGTGGCGTGCGGGCCGGAGAGCACCGCGGCGGTGGTGTCGTCCAGGTCGATGACGGTCCAGGAGCGCGCGGGTCTGACCAAGAAGAAGGACCTGGCGTTGAATTTCGGGACGCAACCTTCGCGAGGGGCGATAGAAAAGGGGCTTCGGCTGACGGACTCGGGAGTCGAGGCGGACTCCGCGCCGGGAACGCCGTCGCGCGGCGGGTCCCGCCGCGGACCGAGCGGCGGCGGCGGCGCGCATCATCACGCCCTCGCGAGGGTTCAGCCCGGTCGGATCACGGCGGCGACGGCGGATGGGGCGACGACAGCTCCGGGAAACATCGTCGGCGCCGGGAGAGTGAGTCACGCGGAGCCGACTGGAAACCTGAACGATCTCGCGACGAGGCGAGCGAGGGCGGAGGCTCTCAGCGCCACGCGCGAGAGGGACCTGCTCCGGCTCGAGGTGAAGGCCCTCGCGGCGAAGCTCTCGCGGGCGAAGGCGCCGCCGCAGGGGAGCGAGGTGCGGTCGCCGGGGAGGGCGCCGGTCGGGAGGTCGACGCCCGCCGCCGCGTCGCGACGGCCGGCGTCGCCTCGACCCCTAACCCCCCCGGCCGCCCGCTCCGTCCCCGGCGGCCTGACGCTCGAACGCGACCGCGCGCTCGCCGCTCGGGAGACGGCGGAAGCTGCGGCGGCGCTCGCGGCGGAGGAGGCTGCCAACGCCGTCGCCGAGCTCGAGGCAAAGGCGGCGGTGCTCGAGGAGAAGGTTGTCCTCGCAGAGTTTGAGCTCGAGACGCTGCGCTCGCAGGTGGCGTCGCAAACCGTCCAATCGCCGCCGCCGCCGACCCGGACCCCGCTCTCCCCCGTGCGAACAAGGTCCCCCACGCTCGCGGCCGAGGCTCGAGCCGCGTCGAAAGGAGGAGCGCAATCGTTCTTGAAAGCAACCGCCGAAAGGATCGACGTCCCTTCAAAGGTTTCAAACGAAAACGCGGGAGCGAGGGCTCGATCGTCGGCGCCCCCCGCGCTGGGGACTCGTCCAACCTCGCATGCGGTGGAGTTTCGCGCGGAAAAGGAGGAACCGAGCGGCGACGTCGCGTACGCTCATCAGGCGGCGACGCCCGCGCCGAGCGTCGTCGTCGTTCCGACGCGGACGCCCGACTCTGCGGCGGCGGCGACAAGGGAGTGGGTGGAGGAGGTTGAGCCCGGGGTGTTTTTGACGATTGCGACGCACGGGTCGAGCGCGGCGCACGTGCTGCGGCGCGTGCGGTTCAGCAAGAGCAAGTTCAGCGACGGGAACGCGCAGGCGTGGTGGGAGCAACACAGGGCGCGGATAATACGCGCGAGGGGGCTCAAGCTCGTCAGACCCGCGCGGTCATCGTCTTGAGGTGGACCTATACTCATAGCCGCTTTTAAAAAATCAACTCATTTGGAGGAGAAGGGCGCCTCCTTCTCGTACCCCTCGATGGGCCACGCGATCAGTATGAACCCGAACGCCAAGAAATCGTACATCGTGTGCGTGAACGCCGCCGTTCCCAAACCCTCGTTCAGGTACTCCAACCCGAAGAGGAAGCCCGCGCCGGTGGCCCAGTAAAAATACGCGGGCGTGATGGCGTGCAGCGCTCCGAAGAAGACCGACGTCGCGGCGAGCACGGCCGTGGACGCGAGCTGCTCCGGAACCCCGACCTGTGCGAGCTGCCCGTCCGCGAAGGGCATCAGGAACCCCCGGAAGAACGCCTCCTCCCCGACCCCGGCGCCCAGGGACAGCGCCATCACCCCCGGTAGCCCGAGCGGCGCGAGCGACGGCAGCACGCCAACCTTGAAGATGTCCCGAACCTCGCCCAAAAACTCGAAACGGTCCGCCTGGGTGATGGCGAACGCGAGGGACGCGAGCAGGGGGAGGGACCACAGGGAGCCCTGATCGATGTTGACGTCGCGCATGGCGTCGAGGATGTCCGGGTGGACGCCGAGGTACGACGCCGCCACCTGCGAACCGACGCCCATGAGAGCGTAAAAGGCGCACGACGAGGCGAGGAACTGCATCGGCGGGACGTTCTCAACCTCGAGGACGTCGACCTCCTCGCCGTCGCCGTTGTTGACCGCCGCCCTGACCGCGGTGAGGTCCGGGCCGTCGGCGAGGCCGTCCAAGGGGCCCGGAAGGTCGTCCTTCCCAGCGCGCGACGATCGTCCCCTCGGCGACGACGCGATTCGTGAGATCCTTCCGCCCGACGTGGCGACGCGGCCGGTCGAGGACAGCCGGTCGGGGAGCGACGCGCGGATCATCGCCGCGCGCGGGGACGCCACGCGCGCGCGCGCGAGCGGCGCGACGGCGGCGGAGGCGCCGACCGTTAGGGGAATCGCGCTCATCGGGACTGGTCCGCCCCAGCGAACACCAGTGTATCTTATCTGATGGAGCTGCCGGTTAACCAGTATCCCGTACTGCTGGTAGACTACATTTTGTCGTGGCGTCGCGGGCGCGTATCGGGCGCTGCACTCCTCGGGGCGCGGGAAGGGATGCCGTCGATCTGGCGGCCGAACGTCAGAGTGACCCTCGATGAGGATGACGAAGTTGAGGACACGGAGAGGGGGGGAGAGGAGTTGACGAAGCGGGGGACGAAGCGGAAGAGAGCCCCTCCCACGAAGGGGCCGTGCGAGCACGGGGTGAAGTGGCGGTCGCAATGCAAGGTGTGCCGCGGTTGTCCGCACGGGAAGAGGCGCTCTCAGTGTAAGGAGTGCGGTGGTGCATCAATCTGCGAGCACGGTCGTCAGCGCTCTACGTGCAAGGAGTGCGGTGGTGCATCAATCTGCGAGCACGATCGAATACGCTCTACGTGCAAGGAGTGTGGTGGGTCTCAAATCTGCGAGCACGGTCGTCGGCGCGACAGATGCAAGGAGTGCGGTGGGTCTCAAATCTGCGAGCACGGCCTCGAGCGCTCTTACTGCAAGGAGTGCGGTGGGGGCTCAATCTGCGAGCACGGCCGACAGCGCTATCAGTGCAAGGAGTGCGGTGGGTCTGGGATCTGCGAGCACGGTCGCGTACGCTCTAAGTGCAAGGAATGTCGCGCGGTGAAAACTGAAACATGATCCCGCCGCCGCGATTTGGTACTGGTAAAGAGTCGATTGAAATGGATTCTCAAACGCGATTCTACCTGTGTCTACCAGACCCGAAAACGAAGCCGCTCTGATGACGACGTTTCGACGACGCAGCAAACGTTTCACATTCGCATTCACAACGCTAAGACGACATTTCCGCACGTCACCGGAAGCTCACCCTGACGTCCGGCTCGCCCTTGTTGAAGTTCTTTCGCCGCCGCCCGCTCCTGTCCGTAGGCTTCTGCAGCGTCGCCGTCGCCGCCGACCCGCCCCGTCCCACCGACTCCGCCGCCACGTACGCCCAGCACTTCACGCTCATCTTCTTCTCCTTCTCCTTGAAGTGCCTGAGCTCCAGCACGACGCCGGCGCCGCGAGGTATCGCGTCGTACGTCGCGTCCAGCCGCACGGGCGCGTTGAAGACGATCGAGCCGTCCGACCTGGCGATCCCCGAGCCCATCGGCGTCGTCGCGACGGGACACAGCGGCTCGCCCTCGCCGTCGACCAAGACGACGGAGACGTTTGCGTTTTTAAAATTTTTGCCATCCTTAATATTCGCGAAGGACTCCACCACCACGACGACCGGGTGGTCCGCGGGTGGTGGCGGCGGCGGGGGTGGGGGCGGCGGGGGCGGGGCCCGGCGGGGGCCGTGCTCGGGACCCATGACCCTGACCCGCTCCGCGTCGTCCATCGACTCGGGCATCTCGCCGCCGGCGACGACGTGACGCGTCAGGTGCATGAACAGCGCGAAATCTTCCCTGGTGAGGGAGGACGCCCCGGGCGCGGCAACCAGCTGCCAGATGGTGGACAAGTCGCCCTGCTCCAGCCCGGTGTCCCGGGTGACGGCGACGAGAGTCCCGCCGGACATGGCCTCCGCCGCCGAACCGGTGGCCCGAGCGAAGGCGTCGAAGAATTCGTCGACGTCGGCGTCGGACATGCGCGAGACGCCGAGGCGGGCGACGTCGTCCGTTCGCGGCCCAGTGCGTGTGGGCTCTTCCTTCTCGTCGTCCGTCGCGAATTCGTCCTGCGAATCGGTCTTGGTCGGTACACCGGCGGCGGGCGGCGGATCGTCAAACTTTGCGTCAAACTTTGCGTCAAACGTTTGCGCAGCCGGCGGCGAGTTGTCGAAGAGCCCCGACGTCTTGGCCGGGACGGGATCGTCGAAATAGCTGGGCCCCGTCGGTTTTGTCGCTCCGGGTTTGATCGTGAACCCCTGGAGCTTCTTCACGGCGATGTCCTTCGGTCCTTGGTCCTCCTCCTCTTCGTCGTCGTCGTCGTCGTCGTCGGTGAAGTCCGCAATCTCGAGCTCCCCCTCGGACTTTCTCGCGACGGGCGGCGCGGGGGTGGGGGCGGTCGCCGGTTGGATCTCGCCATCGTCGGGTTTCGCGAGGGGGTTGTCGAAGGACGCCTCGAACTTCGCGGGCTCGAACGCCCCAAAGCCGCCGAATTCGCCGTGAGCCGCGGGCGGCTCAAACGCGGAAAAGTCAGCCTTGAAACCCGGTTCGCCCTCGCTGAACCTCGCCTCGAAGGCGGCAAACTTGGGGGATCCCGCGGCTTCCGAGGCTTCCGATGTTCGCGGCGACTTTGGCGACTGTTGGAATTTCGGGGATTTGGGTTTCGCGCCGCCGGATGACGACGACCTCGGAGATTTTTTAACCTCCGAGCCACCCGGAGAAAACGGATCGTCGAAACCGCCAAGGTCCATGTCCAGATCCGCGTCGATGCGCAGCGCGTCGTCCATGGACTTGTTAGACGTCTCGGACTTACGCACGGACCGCGAGGTCCTCGGTGAGGTTTTCGGGGACGACGTGACGGGCTGAACCAACCCGGGCGTCCGCTCGGACGACGGCTCGGGCTTTTCGGCGAAGGCGCGCGGCTGCGTTGCCGCGGGAACTGGCTTCGATACCGGCTTCGATACCGGCGTCGTGAAGGCGCTTCCAAACCCCCCGGCGCTTCCGGACCTCGGCGTGGTGGCCGCGGACGACGAAAGCCTGGGAGATGTGAACGCGAGGTTTCGAGGCGACCGCGCCGCGATGACCCGCGCCGCCTCCGCCCTCGCGGCTCGAATTCGTTCCGCGGCTTTCTTCTCGGCGGTGGCTCTCACGCGGTCCATCTGCGAGTGCGCCGCGCCGTGCTCCGCGGCGGCGGCGTTGGTCGCGGCCAGGCGCTCAGCCTCCATGGCGGACGCCCTGGCGGCTGCGGCCGCGCCGTTAGCCTTGGCCACCGCCGTCGCCAAAGATTTGAGCTGGGCGAGGTTCTTCTCCACCTCGGCGCGAGCCTCCGCCTCGCGCTTCTCCGCGTCGTCGCGCTCCACCTCAGCTTTGGCGAGCGTTTCTCGTAACGCCTGGACCTGCTTGGCGGCGGCGGACTCGCGCGGGCGCTGGAATCGGAGGCGTTCGAGCGCCGCGGCGAGCTTCGTCTGCTCCGCGGCGAGCGACGCCTCGCGCATGGCGAGATCGTTTTCAATCTGCGTCGATTCGGTGTCCACCCTTCGCTGCTCCTCGGCAACCTTCCGGCGAAGTTCCGCCGCCTCCTCCTCGACGTGCGCCAGGATGGACTTCCTCGCGACGGACGCGAGCTCAGCCTGTGCCTTCGCCTCGTCCGCCTCAGCCTTTTTCTTGGCCAGCGCGAGCTGATCGGCCCTGAGCTTCTCCTTGGCCTCGGCGATGAGCCTCTCGTCCTCCTCCTTTTCAATCTCGCGCTTGTTGCGCTCCGCTTCGAGCTTCGCCTCCTCGGCGGCGATCGACGCGCGCGTCTCCGCGATCTCATCCTTCGCGGTCGCCACCTCCGTCTCGTACGACGATCGCTCCGCCTCGCGCGTCGCCTTGATCTCGGCGAGCCGGTCCCGCTCGAGATTCGCCGCAGTCGTCTGCTCCTTTTTGGCCTTTCCGAGCTCCTCGAGGTCGCGCCGCAACGCCTCCTCCGCACCCTCGAGTCGCTGCTCGGCGGCGGCGCGCTTCGCGGCGGCGTCAGCCTTGGCAGCCTCCGCCTTTTCGCGCGCCTCCGCCGCGGCGGCTTCGGCCTTCTCAGCCGCGGCGGTCTTCTCCGCGACGACGGCGGCCGTCTCTTTGGTGACGCGGAGGGACTCAGCCTCCGCCTCGTCCTTGGCCCTGTAAGCCGCGCGCAGCTGCTCGTGAAGCGCCTCCACGCGCTCCGCGTGTGACTCGGCGGCCGCCCTCGCCTCCGAGTGCGCCTCCTCGGTGGCGATCCGGGTCGCCTCGATGGTTTCGGTGAGCTCGGTGATCTCGGCGACGTGGCGCCTGGAGAGCTCGTCGTTTCGTTCGATCGCCTCCTCCAGAGCCCTCCTCGTTTCCTCCAGAGCGACGCGAACCTTCTCAACCTCCTTATCCTCGCTCTCCGCGGTGATCTCGCGCTCCAGCCTGGCCTCGGCGGCGGCCTCCTCGCACTCTTGCAGCTGCAGGCTCGCCTCGACGAGCGCGTCGGTGGCTCGCTTCGAAGCCGCCGCTGTTTCATCCTGCGTCCGACGAATCTCCGACTTGACGACGGCGATTTGCGCTCGAAGCGTCTCGAGGGGCTCCGCCGCGACGTTGTGGTCGTGTTCGTGCGCCTGACGCGCGTCCAGAATCTCTCTGGAGACCAAGTCGTGTTCCAGACGAAGTCGCTCGAGCTCGGCGTCGCGTTCAATCTTCGCAACCTGCGTCTCGCGCTTGATCCGATCGCGCTCCGCTTTGGCAGCCTCGAGCTGCTCCTTCGCCTCGGCAATCTCCGTCTCCGCGCGGAGCTTGGACGCCTTGGCGTTGTTGCTGGCGTTTGTACGAATTTCCTCCGCCTGCGCTTTGGCGTCGTCGGCTCGTTTCTTCGACTGCGCCATAGCCTTCTCGATGTTCGCTCGCGACGCCTTCGCGTGTGATTTCACGCGTTCGAGCGCCTCCTCCGCCGCCGCCGCGTCCGCCTCCAGCCGTGCGGCGACGTCGCTCTGATCCGCCTTTAGCCGCGAGGTGCGCGCGCGGATCTCCGCCGCCTCTGACGCGGCGCGCTCGGCCCGCGCGATGGCGAGGCGCTTGCGCTCGCCCACCCGCCCGGCGTCCTCCTCGGCGGTTTCTCGTTCTTTCCTCGCCGTCTCGAGATCCGCCTCGGCTCGAACCGCGTCAGCCTCGGCTCGAGCCGCGTCGGTCTCCGCCTGCGCCTTGCGTCGCTTCGCGAGGGCGACGGCAGCCTCCGCGGCGGCGAGGTCGGCGGCGGCGACGCGGGCGCGCTCCTTTTCTCTATCCGCGGCGGCGGAGGCGGCGGCGGCTTCAGCCTCGGCGGCTTCGTCAATCGGCGGCGGCGGCACAGCTGGCGGCGGCACAGTCGGCGGCGGCACAGCTGGCGGGGCGGGCTCGTCGAAGGCTCCGAACCCAGACGGCGGAACCGGCGGCGGGAGCGGGGGTTTGGCGGCGGCGAAGGTGGCGAAGGCGTCGTCGCCGCCCGCCGGCGCCGGCGCGGGCGCGTCGAATGAGGCAAAGTCATCGCCCGTCGGCGCCGGCGCGGGCGCGTCGAATGAGGCAAAGTCGCCTCCAACCGTCGGCGCGGGCGCGGGCGCGTCGAACGAGGCAAAGTCGCCTCCGACTGTCGGCGGTTGGGAAGCGGGGCCCGCCGGCGGCGTGGGCGCGGACGATCCGCCGCCACCGCCGCCGAAGCCTTCAAACCCGACGACGGACGGGTCCCCACCGAACGACGACGACGCGTCCAACCCCCCGAACCCGGGCGCCTTGGGCGGCGACGAGTACTGGGCGCCCGAGAACATGTCTTCGTCGAGCGCGGCGGATCCCGCGGCGGACCCGCCGGTGACGCCCGCGTCGCCGAACGATCCACCGCCGAAGGAATCGCCGGTGACGCCCGCGGCGCCGAACGATCCGCCACCGAAGGAATCGGTCCGACCGAACGACGACACAGCTGGCGCCGGGTCTTCTCCCGACGTATTTGTCGCAAACGCATCCGACAGCTGTGCCGCCGGCTGTGCCACAGCTGTGCCGAAATCGGCGTCGAAGGATGCGAACCCGCCTTGCGCGGCGACGTCGTTCGTGGAGCCGGTGGGTCCCGCCGCGGGCGCGTCCGCGATCGATCCAAAGTCCGTGCCGAACGAGGCGAAACCCGCGCCCCCCGTCGGCGGCGACCCGAAATCCGCGAACCCACCTCCCGCCGCTCCGTCTGCCCCCGCCCCGCCCCACGCTCCTCCACCTCCTCCTCCGCCGCCGCCGTCTCCTCCTCCTCCCGACGGCGGTAAAGGCGGCGCGTCGAAGCTCGCGAACGCGGACGGGACGGACTCGCCCGGTCCGGCGGAGGCGTTCGTCGAGGCATTCGTCGGTTCGAGCGGCGGGGGCACGGGCGCCGATCGCCACGACGTCGAGCCAGCCGCGGCGAACGCGCCGGACGCCATCGCCGCCTTGGCCGCGCTCTTGAGCCCCTTCTTCTCCTTCTTTAACTTGCGGGCCTCGTACGTCTCGTGCATGGACTGGACGAAAGCGTCCAGCGTGACTTTCGCGGCGCCGCGCGCGTTCCTGGCTAAGATGTCCTGGATGAGCTCTCGCTTGATCTTCGCCTTTGAGAGGAAGTCCGCGGCGTCGGCGGTGGAGACCTGCCCGACGTTCGCGCCGGGTAGGGTGCCGTAGTGCGCGGCGTACTTCTGCCGCTCCTCCGGGGTCGGACCGCCGCCGCCGCCGCCGTGCGAAGAGAACGACGCCGGTCCGCCCCGCGACGCGGATGCCGCGCCGGAGGATGACGACGGATTACCGCCGTGCAGGGCGGCGTAGGCGAGCTTGAGGGCCTCGAGGAACATCTGAGGGCCCATCTCGGGCGCACCCTTGGTGCTCGCCATCCATATCGAGCTGAGCGTCTCCTGCGGGAGCCCCGAACCGGTGAAGAAGGCGACCGCCTCGGCGCCCGTCAGCTCGTGCCGTCCGGAGCCCTGATTTGCAACCTGGAGCGCCGCGAGCGAGCGCTGCGGGTCGTCTATCGCGGCCCGCAGGGACTGCGCGTCCCAAGAGAACGCCATGGTGGGTCGCCCCGGACGGAGATCTCCCAGGCTACGTTCGCGGATCGCACCCCGCGAGACCGTGGGTCCGTGTGCGCCTCTCCGTCGTCTGTGGAGAATCGCTCGCGAAAAGGTCCCGCCCATATCCGTCTGCGCGAGGGGGAAGGAATTTTCAAAATCGGCACTATTTACCTTTAAGTTTAAATCTCTTTAAACCAAAAGACCATACGAAGAAAATACGCAAATGACGCTTTTTGAACAACCACCTCGGTCCTCCTCCTCAGGTCGAACATCCGACCAGCTTCCTGCGTGGCACGACGCGCCCTGGTGAAAGGACGCGCGAGATGATAATGCAGAGATTGGCCGCGCGCTGGACCTCCCATCCGCGCAATCATGGCCACCCAGGTCAAGTTCGCCGTCATCGGCGACGCCTTCGTCGACATCTCCGTCGGCCCCCTCGACGCCCTCCCCTCCCCCGGCGCGGACGTCGAGGTGGAGACGGTGTCGCAGGGCCCGGGCGGATCCGCGCTCAACACCGCGTGGCATCTCGCCGCGCAGGGCGTCCCCGCAACGCTGCACGCGGCCGTGGGCCAGGATCGCATGGCGCAGGTGCTCACCGCCGCTCTGAAGAACGAGTCAAAGGTGACGGACCCGGCCAAGTCCCTCGCGGTGCTCAAGTACCAGGCCACCGCCACCTGCGTCGCCATGCACGGACCGCGCGTCGATCGCACCTTCGTCTCGACGTACGGCGCCGCGAAGACCGCGACGCTCAACCAGCTCCTCCCGGGGGGCAACGCGGACGCCCTCGACGCCACGCACGTGCACATCGGGGGCTTTTACGTCTGCCGCGGCGTCCACGGCGGCCTGGCCGCGTGCGTCAAGCGCCTGAAGGCTCGCGGGATCAAGGTGAGCATGGATCCCAACTTTGACGCCACCGGCGAGTGGACCCCGCCAGCGATGATGACCGCCGTGCGCGGCCCCGCCGCGGTGGACGTGCTCATGCCCTCCGAGGTCGAGGCGTGCGAGATCACCGGCAAGGATACCGCGGAGGAGGCGCTCGAGGTCCTCGTCGGCGGCACAAACACAGCTGGAGGCGGACCAACCGAGTCATCATTCGACGGCGTCGGCCTCGTCGTCATCAAGCGCGGCGCGCGGGGGGTCCTCGCGGGCGACTCCTCCGGCAGGCGGTGGGCGGTGCCCGCGTGCACGGTGTCCAGGGTGGTGGACACCAACGGCGCGGGCGACGCCTTCAACGCGGGGTTCCTGCGCGTCTGGTCGCAGGGGCTGGACGTCGGCGCGGCGCTCATGGCTGGGTGCGCCGCCGCCGCCATCGCCGCGCAGCACTCGGGCGCGGTGGGAGCGTGGGCGCCCGATCGGAAGATCGTCGACGCGCAGTCCGAGGCGGAGTACGGGGACAAGCCCTGGTGGCAGAAGGGGATCTTGGCGTGCATGGCGCCCAGGAGGCCGGTGTGATTCGGGAGGTTACGATAGCCGTCTGCAAATATTGACAATCATCTTGCTCGACCGCGCGCAACCCTAACACTTTGGGTCACTTTTCCCCGCTCGACCGCGCGCGCGGACCGCGGGTTCTTAGACTAGGCGGCCACCATGGGCGAGCGTAAGGTTCTGAACAAGTACATCCCGCCGGACTTCGACCCGTCGAAGATCCCGCGCGGGACGCGCAAGGGTGGTAAGCGCAACGAGATGAAGGTGCGCATGATGTTGCCCATGAGCATCTGCTGCAACACGTGCGGCAACTACATCTCGAAGGGGACCAAGTTCAACTCCCGCAAGGAGGACGCGCTCGGGGAGGACTACCTCGGCATCCAGATCTTCAGGTTCTTCTTCCGGTGCAATAGATGCTCCGCGGAGATCACGATGAAGACGGACCCGAAGAACAGCGACTACACGGTGGAGAGCGGCGCCAGTCGAAACTACGAGCCGTGGCGGGACAAGGCGACGCAGGAGGAGGAGGCGGAGCGAGAGCGCGAGGAGGAGGAGGAAGGGGACGCGATGAAAGCGCTGGAGAACAGGACGAAGGAGAGCAAGCGCGAGATGGACATCATGGCCGCGCTGGACGAGATGCGGTCGCTCAACGCGCGCAACGCCAAGGTGTCCCTCAACGACGCGCTGGGCGCCATCCACGGCAAGATCGACGCGGAGAGGAGACGCGCGGAAGAGGCGGAGGAGGCGCAGGCCAAGGCCGTGTTCGCGGAGGCGCAGAAGGCGGCGGCGGGGTTCGTGCGCAGGCTGGAGTCGGACAGCGACAGCGACGGCGCGGGGGCGAAGCGTCCAAGGTTGGGCGAGGGCGACGTCCTCGGCGGCGGGTCCAACCTGCCCAAGGTGGCCAAGCCCGCGTTCCTGGCGGCGGCGCCCAAGCCCAAGCCCAAGCCCAAGCTCGTGGTGCGGCCCAAGGCGGTGCCGAAGCCGGCGGAGAAGACGAAGCCGGCGGAGTCGGAAGATGGGGAGGACAGCGGCGGGGGCGGGTTGGGGTTGTTGGGTGATTACGGAAGCTCGGGGGACGACAGCCGATGATTGAAGACGCTTATTAGTGCTACGTTAAATCACTCGTGTCGCCGTCGACCTACCGTTACTTGCGACGCCAACGACCTAATCTTAACGGGTCACTTTGCCGCGGTGGCCTCCACCTCCACCTTGAACTCCGGCCGCGCGAACCCGCTGACGATCATCAGCGTCGAAGCTGGGGGTCCGTCGGGCCACTGAGTGTCCGCGCCCTCCAGCCACTCGTCTCTGGCTCGCATGTAGTCCTTCAGGTGGCTGTCGTGCTTGACGTAGGCGTTGAGGCGCACGATGTTCTCCACGCCCATGCCGCTCGCGTGCAGGACCGCCTTGACATTCTTAAGGCACTGCACCGCCTGCGCGTACGCGTCGGTGGCGCACTTGCCGTCCGGTCTCACCCCGAGCTGCCCGGAGACGAAGACCATGCGCGTCTTCCGCTCGGGCGGGAAGGAGACCTCGCAGCCGTGACTGTATCGCGCGAACGGCGGGGCGAGGACGTCCGGATCGACCGCGACCGCGCGCGTGACCGGGGCGGACATCGAAGCGGACGTCGCGTGGATCCCGCGCCCCGCAGCGAAGGGTCCCGAACTCGAATCCGTTGTTGAATGACGACGAGCGCCGAGAAGAGGGTCGAGTCGAAGCGCGTCGACGACGGGCCAGGGCGCGAGTCCGAGCGCGCGAGCGCAATATCCCGGGCGCGAGACCCGCGAGAACGCCGCGAACGATGCCCCGACGAGCGCTCGAGGCGGTCGCATTCACCCCTCGATCGAGGGTCGTCGTCCAAACGCGTCGCGCGGTGTGCCACGCGTTCGTTGGTTCGGGTCAGGTGCCGCCTGGCCACGCTGTCGAAAAGCTGACGTTTTGGCGCGCGAAAGGTCATCGGATGACACCGAGATGCGCGCGCACGCTCGGACCGTCGTCGCTCGCCTCGTAGGGGGCGCGCAAGAGTATGCGCGCCGATCCATTGCCTTCGATGTGAGCGGCGCGCGCGTGTCTCCCGAGGCGGTCGCCGGCGCGGTCGCGGAGCTGAGGGAGCGCGGCGTGGAGGTTGTCGACTCGGTGGATTCCGAAGACGCCGCGCGGAGGGTCGCGCTCGCGTCCAGGGACTTCTACTGGTACTCCCCCAAGCTCAAGAGGGAGCTGCGCGGGATGAAGGGCGACGCCCTGGTCGTGGCGAGGTCCGAGGAGGACGTCGTGAACGCCGCCGGCGTCGCCGCGCGCCGGGGGGTTCCGCTCACGCCTCGAGGCGCGGGCACCGGCAACTACGGCCAGGCGGTCCCGATGCGAGGCGGCCTCGTGTTGGACCTCTCGCCGATGGACCAGATCGTCAGCTTCGACGCGCGCGACGGCATCGTCCGCGCGCACGCCGGCATCAACCTCGCCACGCTCGAGGAGACGACGCGAGCGGAGGGGTGGGAGCTCCGGCAGCATCCCAGCACCAGGCGAACGGCGACGCTGGGCGGCTTTGTCGCCGGAGGATCCACCGGCGTCGGCGCGGTGACGCACGGCGGACTCGCCGAGGACGGCGCCGTGCTGGGCCTCCGCGTCGTCACCGCGGAACCGTCCCCGCGCATACTGGAGCTCCGCGGCCGCGACGTCTTCCCCGTGGTGCACGCCTACGGGACCAACGGGGTGGTGACCGAGGTGGAGGTGCCGCTCGCTCGCGCGCAGCCGTGGTGGGACGGAGTGTACCGTTTTCCGACACTGCGTCACGCGGCCAAGTTTGCGCTGGAGCTCGGGGAGGCGCCGGCGATCGTCGCGAGGGAGGTGAGCGTCCACCAGTCGCCGACGTTCGCGAGGGAGCTGGCGCACACGGCGCTCGGCGGGATGCTTCGCGACGCGGGCGCCGGCGACGCTCACGTCGTGCTCGCGCAGATGGCGAAGCCGTCGTTGGGCCCCGCTCTGCGGCTGGCGCGAGACAACGACGGCGACGCGTGCTTCGAACCCTCGCGGTCCGAGGACTTGGCGCTGGGCATCCCGCTGTACGAGTACGCGTGGAACCACACCACCCTGCACGCGCTGAAGAGGGACAAGTCCGTGACGTACCTGCAGGCGGCGATGATGCCCGGCGAGGCTCTCGACCTCGTGACCGCCGTGGAGCAAAGGTACGGCGCCGACGAGCTCGTGCAGCACTTGGAGGTGGTCAGGTTCGGGGGTAGGATCGGGTTCGCGTCGCTGGCGCTGCTCAGGCCCGGCACCGACGCCGCGGTCGCGGTGGATAAGGTGGAGGAGGTGATGCGATGGCACGAGGCGAACGGCGTTCCGGTGTTCAACCCGCACACGCACGTGCTGGAGGACGGCGGGATGAAGCAGACGGACTGGGCGCAGCTCGGGTTCAAGTCTGGCGCGGACCCGAACGGGGTGCTGAACCCGGGGAAGATGCGAGCGTGGGAGGAGGGCAAGGCGACGACGGAGGCGTCCGACCCGCGCGGGTCATTCTCCGCGGCGTACAGACTCGCGCAGAGCGACGGCGCATCTGTGGCGAACAAAGACCCAAACAAAAAACCAAACCCAAACTCGAAAGAGGATATTATGGCGAACCGGGCGAACCGGGCGAACGAAGAGTCGAACGCGCCGCCGCCGACGACGACGCGGGAAAGGAAGATGAGCAGGCTGTGGTCGGAGTGGACCACGGAGGACTTCGCCACCGCGGACCTCAGCGACGCCGTGGCCGTGTTGCCCCTGGGCGCCACGGAGGCGCACGGCCCGCACCTTCCCCTGGGCGTCGACTCCATGCACAACGCCGCGCTGCTCGCCCGCGCGCTGGAGCTCGTCCGCCACGACGTCCGCGTCCTCGCGCTACCCCCGCTGGACATCGGCGTGAGCTGCGAGCACGGCGGGTTCGCGGGAACCGTGGGCATCGCGCCGGAGACGGCGGCCAAACAGTGGGAAGAAATTGGAGCGTGCGTCGCGCGAGCGGGTATCCGGAAGCTGATTTTGTACAACTCGCACGGGGGAAACCACGCGTTGGCGGAGGTTGTGGCGCGCAGGTTGAGGCTCAGGCATCGCATGATCGCGGCGCTCGCGCTGAACCTCGCGATGGACGACGACGGGTGCGCGGGGGCGCTGTTCCCTACCGATGAGCTCCGGTTCGGCATCCACGGCGGATCGTTGGAGACGAGCGTGATGATGCACCTGCGGCCCGAGCTCGTGGACGCGTCCAAGGCGGCGCACTTCGCCTCGTCCGCGGCGCAAATGGGTGGTAAGACGCTGCAGAGGCACGCGTTGGGGTTCGGGGTGAAGACCGGTTGGGCGAGTCAGGATTTGAACCCGCACGGAGTCGTCGGAGACGCGTCGGACGCGACCGACTCGAAAGGGGCGAAGCTGGTGGAATCGTCGGCGCGTGGGTTGGCGCGGCTCATCGAGGAGATGCACGCGACGTGCGCGGACGAGTGGACGGGGACGGCGCCGCTGTACCCTCCGCAGGGAACCGACGAGGAGATTTGAGCTGGAACAGAATGTTAACAGAAAGTTAACACTCGTATACGTCTCTCGCGAAAACCGTGACCCCGATGAACCCTCGCGACGCCGCCCATGTTCCGCGCGCCCGAGCCCTCGCGGCAGACGGGCGCGTCCGCCGCGAAGGGCGGGCGACGCCTGTCCGGCAGGCCGTGCTGGAACTTCGCCAAGGGCCAGTGCGCGTTCGGCGACGCTTGCGCGTACCTGCACGACGACGTCGCATCAGATTCCCGGGGCCCCGCTCGATGTCGCTCGGACGAGACGACGTCGACGTCCGACCGCGACGGCGCCGTGGACGAACCCCGGGTTCCGCTGAGGTACTTCACGCACAAGTCGCGGGCGCAACTCGGCGCGGACCCCGGCCGCTCGCTGCTCGCGCGCGTGCTGGAGCGCGATGGCGTGTTCGAGCCGACGCGCGACGTATCGAGCTGCGCACTCTTCTGGGGATGCGCATCCCCGACGGGGCCGCTCCTCGCGAACTTACCTCCCGACGCGTTCGTCAACCACTTCCCGGGGACCACCGCGATCACGCACAAGCATACGCTCGCGATGATGCTGCGGCGACACCCCGAGGGCGACGCCGTCGCGCCGAGAACCTTCGTGCTGCCCGCGGAGGCGAACGAGTTTGCCGCCTTCGACGACGCCGACGACTGCGAAAAGGGCGGCGCCGGTTGGATCGTCAAGCGAGCCGTCGGCGGCGAGGGACGCGGCACGATCGTCGCACGCACCGCCCGCGAGGCGCTGGAGCGGACGCGAGGCGCCGACCGGGGGTATCGCGCATGTTCTCGACACGCCGAGACGTGGGTCGCGCAGCGCTACGTTCGAGATCCGCTGACGCTCGCGCCCCGCTCGGGCTCGGACCGCCGCAAGGTTGACCTGCGCGCGTACGCGCTGCTGACGCGTTGGGACCCAAACGACGGCACCACGCGAGCGTACGTGCACCGCGACGGCTTGGTCCGGTTCGCGGCGGCGCCGTGGGACCCGAGCGATTCGTCGTCGCTCGCCGTGCACCTCACCAACAACGCGGCGGCGACGGCGCGGACACACGAAGGGGGTGCCGAAGGGGGTGCCGAAGGGGGTGCCGACGACCGCGTGACATGGGACCCCGACGCACACTTCAAGCGCAACTGGTCGTTCGAGACGTTGGCGTCCGAGCTCGACGCCGAGCTCGGAGTCGGGAGCTACGAGCGCTTGTGGGAAGGGGTGCGGCGGTGCGCGAGAGCGGCGCTGGCTTCGCTGCCGCGACGGGGCGATTGGGGCGATTTGGGCGGGAACGAGTCGCTGTCGGTGGGGGACGACGGGAGGAATCTTCGACGCTTCGAGCTCCTGGGCCTGGACCTGCTCGTGGACGAACGCCTGCGCGTGTGGCTGTTGGAGGTGAACAGCGCGCCGACGCTCGCGGCGGGGACCAAGCTCGGGGGCCGGGTGTCGGGGACGCACCATCGCGTAAAGGCGGGGCTCTTGGCGGACGCGATGAACCTGTTGGGGGTGGGGCTGGAAGACGCCGGCGGCGCCGAGGAGGAGGTCGAGCGCGCGGCTCTGGGTGGGTTTCAGCTCCTGTGACCTCCGACGCGCCGCCTAACAGGTAGTTAAATCGTCTTAATAATGGTAGTTAAATCGTAGCTAGCAGCTAGCAGAGCACGATGAGTCCCGACACTTCTTCCTTACATCGCCTGTGCCGTGATCCCGACGCCGAACTTCCAATTTCGGTTTGGGAGGTTAATGTCATTGGATGTCCAAATCGAGCAGGTGGCGCTTACGTGTCTCTCGTAAAACGAAGAGGCCGTACCTGCGCTGTTGATTCGCCCTCGCCAGCGATTCTTGCCGTCGATCAAGTCATAGCCGACGCTCATATGCGCCTTTCGAGTGTGCCAATTCCACATGAAATCACTCGCCAGCATGACTTGCTTGAGTTGCTCGTTGATTTTCACCTTCATATCGACCTTAGTGTATGTCAGACAAAGAAGGCCAACGGAGGCCAACTGCGCCGTCGCAACTGATCTCTTATCCGTGTATCGCGCCGCAAAGCCCACGCTGCTCTGTTCAGCCAGCCAGAATGCGTCGACGCCGAGGGAGAGGGCTTTCGTCACACCTCGAAGGTACTTGACACCCCCAAACCGTCCGTCGCCGAGCTTTAGGTGAGCCTCACTGTCTGAACCCTCGTAGTCCAGATCGAACTTCCATTTACGAGCAGCGCCAACTTTCTCGGCAGACTCCCATCTGCCCGAGACGGCGTCTGACACGTCAAACTCTATCGCGGAAGTCGAGCTTCCATTCGAGGCGAAACTGCTTTCCGCCGCATACTTCGCGCCCACGGCCTTCATTCGGGCCTCCAGAACCCTCGTTCGACACAAGACGCTTCCGCCGTACCACGCCGGGAGAGCGAAGTCCTCCTCCTGTAAGCCCGCGGTGAAGGAATACTTCACGCCGCGCGACTTGTCGACGCCGACGCGACCGCCCTCGCGATGGCTCGCCGTCGCGTCTCGCCGCCGCCACAGATCCTCGAACATGAAGATCAAGCTCATCGGGAATCAGTCGTCGCGTCGGGGTCTTCTAGTTGTAGTACATCTCCAAACCCATGCCGTCGTGAATCTCGTAATCCTCCAAGGTGATGTGGTCCTTGTAGACGTTGTACCACTTCTGGATCCTGATCTTCTCGGGCCTGGTGCCGGTCTGCGCCGCGACGAGTTTCTTGAGGTCGCCGATGGTGTCGTCCTCGCTGTTGGTTGGAGAGTGAGGGTTGACAGTCAGCGGGTTGAGTTCGGCTAGGGTTGGGGGTGCCCACCGTGGGGGAAAAATGGGGGCTGGGGGAGGGGCAACTCGACGGGGTGGGTTGGTGGTTACGCACTTGCACTTGACGCGGATCTTCTTCCCCAGGCGGTCGTTGAGCACCACCTCGATCATTCGCGCGCTCCCTTATCCGTGACGATGTCGCGTGCGGTGCGTGAGAGTGTCGCCTCCAAGGGCGGCCACGCCTCGACTTTTCCCAAGTAAAGAGCTGAGCCATTTTCTGATGCGAAATTTTGCGAGTGACGAGGCGACCGTTTGAAAACGCGGTAACATCGGCCGGCGCACCACCATGCGGACCCGAAGCGCCCCGCTGCTCATCGCGCTGCTCCTCGGGTGCCTCCTCGGCGCCCGCGCGCAGGCGACGGTGTCGTTCAGCCCAATCTCCGCGTTCCCCAACAGGTGCGCGCGCGTCCACGCCCGGGCCCTCCCCAAAAAACGCCCCCGTTCATTTCCCCGCCAGGCGCCCCACGACGACGACGACGACACGACGACTGACCCGCGATACTCCCCCCATTCCCCCCCCCCCCGTCTCAGGTACGCGAGGAACGTGTGCTCGCTGATCGCGTCCCAGGCGGAGTCCGACGGCGCGTGCCAGCTGGACTCGTACTACGGCACGACGCGCGGCCGCGTCTCGATGGCGTTCGGCGAGACCGACTGCGTGGTGACGCTGACCGGCTGCGTCCCCGGAGTGTGCTACTCGTTCAGGGACGCGACGTCGACGATCGAGCGGGACGACGTGCCGAGGCCCGGGACGGCGGGTGCGCCGGCGGCGAGCTTGTTCAAGGACGTGAGCGCGGTGGAGGGTGCCAGCTCGAGCTCGTTCACCAACGACGGGTTCAGCTTCAAGGCGTCGTCTTCGACGGTGAAGATCGCCTACAGCGTGCACTCGTGCGCGGACTATTACTCGTACAGGGGGAGCGTCGGGGTGCAGGAGTGCAGGGGGAGCTTCGCGGCGATCACGGAGGTTGGGGCGGGGATGCCGAACTCGCTGTCGTGTTAGTTTATCATTTTGCGGTGAGACGCTTCAAAGAAGATACCTTCCTCTGTTGTCGTTGGAGACGGAGCTAGTGCGAGTGTCCGTGGCCTGGCCCGTGTCCGGGCTGCCCCCCCTCCTGGTTCATCCTCGCCATCATCGCGATCCTCATCTGCGCCTGCTGCGCCTGTTGCAGCATCATCACGTGCTTCATCCGGTCCACGCTCATCCCGTTCTGCTTCGCCATCTGAGCGAGTTGCTTATCCTGCATCTCCTCCATCTGCTCGACGGACAGCCCGTTCATCTTGGCCATCTGAGCCTTCTGCTGCTCCTTCATGAAGTCGTTCTGCTTCTTCATCTCCTCCATCGTCTTGCCCATCATCTTACCCTGCGCGGCCATGACCTCGTCCAGCGCAGCCTCAGCCTTGGCCTTGACCTCGTCGTCCGTCAAATCTTTCAGCGGATCCCGCTCCTCCTCCCGCGCCTCCTCGCCCCCCTCGCCGTCTCCTTCCCCCGCACCGTTCTGAAAGTGCTGCTTGCGCATCTCCGCGAGCCTGAGCTGCTGCTGCATCATCGCAGCCTGCTGCAGCTCCTGGCGCGCCTTCACCTCCTCGACCGTGATCCCGTTGGCGTCCGCCATCTGCTTCATCCTCTGCGCCATCTGGTCCTCGGCCATCTTCTGAAACTCCTCAACCGTCATACCCCGCGACTGGGCCTGCATCTCGAACATGCGCTTCTTCTGCTCCTCACCGCGGCGCTCGAGCTCCTCCACGGTGCATCCGTGGTGCTCAGCCTGCTTGGCCATCGCGGCGGCCATCGCCGCCTTGGCCTCCGCCTGAAGCTCCTCGAGAGACGCGGGCGGCGCGCTCTCGGGTAGTCCGGACCCATCCTCCGGAGACTTCTGGATACCTCCAGATACCTCCGCAGATCCGCCGTGCGAATGCCCCGCGCCCTCGCCATGGGCGTGAGAGTGGCCGCGGTGGGCGTCGGAGGCGTTCGACGCGGCGGCGGCGGCGGCGACGACGGTTCCGACAGCCGCCGCGGGCCCCGCCGCCGCCGCCGCCGCCGCCGCGGCAACCGCCGTCGCCGCGCCCGAAACTGGAAGCGGGTCGCCTCCGCCGTGGTCGCCGTCGCAGGAGACGCCCCCGTGCGAGTGACCGTGGCCGTGGTGCGCGTGATCGGCGGCGGCGGCGGCGGCGGCGGCGGCGGCGGCGGCGGCGGGTAGGCCCTTGGTGAGGTTGCCGGCGGCGAAGATGGCTGGCGAAGATGTGTCGGGTCCGGGGGCGCCGTGGCCGTGCTCGCACGGTACGCCCCCGTGGGAGTGCCCGTGGCCTCCTCCTCCTCCCCGGGTGGCCTTGGACCCGATACCCGGCGGCTTGGCGATCTGACACGCGCGCTTCAGCCAGCGCGGCGCGCGCGAGTTTTGGAACCAAGAGTACGAACCCCTCGGCGGTGGAGCGGCGTCTCCCCTGTCGACGGCGATCTTCATGGCGTCCCAGTCTATCCGCTCCTGGTGCCCGCGCCAAAACTCGATGCAGTTGTTGTGCCACCCTCGGTCGAACCTGTTGAAGAATTTGGTGCCGTCCTCCGAGTGGAAGTGCTCGTACCGGTGGGAGTTTTCCATCTCGTTGACGGTGAGGTTGGCAATCACCGCCAGCGTCATCCGGCCCGCGAGCACCAGGCAGTAAATCGCGCAGAAGCACTGGATGACGTACAGTATGACCGCCCACGGCGCGTGCCTCAGGACGTGGAAGGTTTTCGTCACCGGACCGCCCGTGGACACCGTGGATACCGAGTCACCCTCGAGCGTGGTGTCCCTCATGGCGACTCCGCCCGCTTCGTACGTAGCCGCGAGGTGCAGGTACGAAAACCACACAAAGACGCACTGCCCGACGAACATGTCCCACAAGCCGCCGAGAAAGTGCCTCTGGTTCCTCACGCCGATGCACGTGCCCGCGATCGGGCAGTGATGATCCATGCGATGCACGCACCTGTTGCACACGGGACAGTGCTTCGAACGCAGCGGCCGAGCGCTGTGGCACGTGTTACAAAACTTGCCAGAGTTGACGAGGTCGTCGACAACCTCCTGCGGAAACGTCACCGCAAAGTCGTGTTCGTACTTGCGCGTGTCCGCCTCCGACGCGGCGACGCCCGCGGCGGACGACGCCTCCCTCTCCCTCTTCAACGCCTTCTCCGCCACCGCCGCGCGGGAGACGCGTCGCATGTTCCCGACCCACTGATCCCGCCCGTCGGTGGCGAGGGGCACGAACCCGGGTCCCAGGTAATACGTGCGGATGAGAAGCGCGGGGGTGGTGATGAACGAGACCAGGCCGACGACGCACCAACCCGCGTGCGTCGACCACTGCGCCGGCACGTACACGAGCGCGAACTGAAGGCCGCAGTACACGATCAGCGCGTGGACCATCGCGGCGCCGAAGAGGTTCTTCGGTCCCTGCCGAGATCCCGGCAGTTGAGCGCTGGCCCTCGCCGCCTGCAACGCGAGACCGATGACCGCGAACCACGCGGGCAGCCAGAGATACACCGGGGCGTACATCGCCATGAACGCCCCGACGCCGAATATGATGAACGGGGCCAAGACATCGGAGTTCTGGCCGTACGCGCTGAAGTAGGTGGTCATCACCGATCGCTCCATCTTGCTCTCGCCGGCAGCCTCCGCGAGGTATTGTTGCGATTCAAACTCGTCGGGCTCCGGCGGGAGCGGGGCGCTGCCCGGCGTCCACGTGGGCCCCTTCGCGAACATCTCCATCTCATCGCGAGCCTCCACCATCGCTTGGAGCTCCTCCCACGAGTTGGTTCCCGCTCGCTCGACGATGTCGCGCCAATCCTCTCCTCCCCGCTGGCCGCCGGCGAGGATCATGGCGTCGACGCCCCTGCCCCCGTTCGTCGCCGCGAGGAGGAACTTTCGCAGCGCACCCGGGGTGGCGAGGAGCTCCTGTAACGCGGTGGATTTGGCGATGAGCTTGCGGAGGGCGGGGAACCTTTGCGTGACCGCCTGGAAGCGCGTGACGACGTCGGGGATGGTCGGGCCTTTGTTGGCGCCGGGCGCGCCGTGTCCGTGCCCGTGCATGGCGCCGCCGTTGTAGATCGGCCCGTTCACGTCGTCAGCCATGAGGGAGAAGTACGTCCTCGCCTTGTCGTGCATCTCCTCCAGGTTGATCTCCTTCGCCTCCTTCTCGCCGCTCTCCACGTCCGCAGTCGTTGAAGCGGGTTCGTTGTTGATTGCCCTGCCGTTCGACGATTCATTCTTGGCCGATCGCGACGACGGCCCGCCCCTGACGCCGTTCCGCGGAGGAAGCGCGGGCAGGCCGTTCGCGCCGCCTGTCGCCGAGTTCATCATGGACCCCGCGCGGCGATCGTCGACCCGAACCCTGTTTCCTGCGCCCTCCCGCTCGGCGCTTTGTGACCGAGCCGATTCGTCCCGATATTTGGTTTGATGACCAGAAGATCTTCGGCATCCAGGCTGTCGACGAAATCGCCTTCGTCATGACCATCCTAACCAACTGCCCATAAGAATGATCTCTATTTATTGTATAAGCTTTCGTTTTCGCTGTTTGGCACGAAATCCGGATAAAAGCAAAACCGATACTTCCCGCGTCTCACTCGACAACGGCGCGGGCTTCGCGCCTCACGGCTCCTCGAGCGCGTACATCGCCTCGGGTGTCCATCCCTCGGTTGATGTCCATCGCCGGCGTCGGGCTCACCACCTTCGTCGCAGGTGAGCGCCCCCATCTTATTTATTCATCCGCCCGACAAATCGTTCGCGCAACCCTACGCCCTGGACGAACCCGGGTCACCGTGCCAATACCTCACCCGCCCGTCCGTCCCTCCGCGCAGGGCACTCGCCGTTCGCCAAGCAGCCACGCGCGCGGTCGGCGTCGTTCGCGAACGCGCGCCGAACTTCACCGGGACGTCACGTCGCGCGACGCACCGCCTACTCGTCCTCGTCATCATCGTCTCGCGGGTCCCCAACCCGCCTCGCCCGTCGTCGCGTCGCCCGTCTCGCGGCGTCCGGACAGGACGCTTCCCAGACGCGCTCGGACGCCGCGCCGAAGAAGATGAGCCCGCTCGCGTACGTCAACGAGTCCACCAAGTTCATCGTCAGCGGCGCGTGCCTCGCCGTGCTGCTCACCCATCCCAACGTCCCGGTGTGCTGGTGCCTCAGCGGCAGCGTGTTCAACTCCCTCAACAGCAAGCTCCTCAAGCGCCTGATCAACGAGAGCAGGCCGGAGGGCGCGACGAAGCTCGACCCGGGGATGCCGTCCTCGCACGCGGTATCCCTTAGTTACCTCTCCACGTACGCGGCTTGCGCGTTGCTCTTACGGGGCGGCGGCTACCCCGACGTTCCCGGCGCTTGGCCCGTCCACCCGTCGTTGGTCCGCCCCGGCGCGTGCGCCCTCGTCGCCCTCGGCGTCTTCCTCACGTGGCTCAGGGTGCGTTTGGGGTACCACAACAACGCGCAGGTGTGCGTCGGGTACGGCATCGGCGCCGTCACGTCGCTGGGGTGGCTGTGGTGCGGCGAGAACGTGGTGGGTCCCGCGCTGGCCACGGACCCGAACGCGATAAAGTACGTCCAGGGTTTGGTGGGTTTCGCGTCGGCGATCTTTCTGCCGGTGTCGGCGCGTTGGTTCGGGGAGGCGAGGGAGTGGTTCGCGAGGCGGCGCGAGGCGAGGGCGGCGAAGCGCGAGTAGTGACGTAGCGTAAGACTCTAGAGCTAGCAGGCGGATGCGACGTGTAACTTATGTCAAGTGATGAAAACGCGCACTCGAGAATTCGTCGGGTTTCTCAGATATCAGAGGAGGGTTTATCCGGATGCGATGGCACAGCGAGGGTGCGGGGACGGCGCCGAGGGAGGGGGGGTATCGGAGCGCGGGGCGGCGCGTAGGTCGCCATGGTGGTCTTCGACGTCGTCGTGGAGGTTCCGATGGACGCGGACGAGTACCTGCGCGTCAAGGACAGCGCCGCTTACAAGGCGTTCCACTGCGAGAAGAACGGCACTTTGAACGAGTACATCAGCGACGAGGTGGTCGACGGCGAGCGACGCACGGTGACGAAGACGATCCCGAACATCGCCATTCCGTGGGCGCTGAGACGCGCGATCCTCGGGAACAGGCGCGTCGAGTTCATCGACCGCAGGCGGTGGCGCGACGGCGCGCACCTCACCGCGCCGTTCACCCAGCACTTCCACACGACGAACAACATCAGCGATCGGTGCGTCGTCAACGGGACGGTCACCGTGGAGCGTCACGGCCCGAACCGGTGCAGGATCATCGCGCGGGGCGAGTGCGTCGTGGACGTCAAGGGCCTGGGGGGCAAGATCGAGCAGCTCATCGTGAACAACCTCCGGGGTTCGTACGAGAAGGTCCCGGCGGTCGTCGCCGAGTGGCTCGCCATCTCGGCACGTCGTCCATCGACGTTGGACGAGGCGCCGGCGGCGGCACAGCCGGCGGCGTCCGAGTTCACGTCGCTGGACCTCGGACCGCCCACCCCTCCCGACATGTACGACGACGCGCGTTCGACGACGGACGACGTCGAGGCCGGCCGCGTCAACGGCGTCGGGTCGTTACCCAGGCAGCGTTCGTACGCGTTCGACCGCGACGAGGAACGCTTCCAAACGCCGCGAGCCGGGAAATATCACTCCAGCAGCGACTCATCAACGTCGTTCCTGCACCCGACGCCGGCGCCGCACGCGCGGTTCACCCCCGCGCGGGGCAGGTCGCTGCTCTCGTCTCGCAAGCCCGGGGCGGGGATACGGGGCCGGCGAGGGGGACGCGGGTTTAGGCGGTCGACGTCGCCGGCGGTTTTCTTCGCCGCCGCCGCCGCTTTCTGGGTATTCGCCGCGTGGTATTACCTGTTCGGCTCGAGCTCGTCCTCCCGGTCGGCGGCGACGTCCCTCGTCGGGGCGGACGACGTTGGGGACGCCTGGCGCGAGGCGGCGATCGCGCGGGAGATGGCGGCCGGGAGACTGGCCAGGGACAGGGCGTACGGGCTACACAGGGAGCGGCACGAGGCGGCGGCGGTTGGGGCGGCGGCGGCGGGGGCGACGGCGAAGGCGAGCGGCGAGCGCGCGGATGTCGCGGGCGCGGGAACGGAAGAGGGCGGCGGCATCGTCGGGTGCGTCGACGCGAGGCGCGAGGAGTGCGAGGGCTGGGCGTGCGACGGCGAGTGCGAGTCGAACCCCGCGTTTATGCTCGATCGGTGCGCGTGCGCGTGCGAGGAAGCGCGAAGGCGGAGCGAGTCGCTCGCCCCGGGGGGAGTCAACAAAGCGTTCGAGACGGACGTTACCCGCGGCGTGGCGCTCGGGCTGGACTGGCTGGACGTCAAGACGGGGAAACGCAAGGTTGCGAGGGTCCGCGTGCGGCTCGACCCGGCGGACGCCCCCGAGGCGGTCGCTGCGGTTCGAGCGGCGGCGGCGAGCGGGAAATGCGCTCCGGGAGTCCCCGGAAGGTGTCCGGAACGCGCGTGCCATTTCCATCGAGCCGAACGAACCTACGGGCTCGTGCAGGGTACCCTCGCGGGGCTGGAAAAGGCGGGCGGTTCGTTCGAGGACGGCAGGACGGAGGGCACCGCGCGGTGGGGGAGGGGCACGGTGGGGTACATACCGGGCGGCCCGAACTTGCTAGTCGCCACGAGGGACCACGACGAGTGGGACGCGAGTTTCACCGCGTTTGGGAAGGTGGTGGGTGAGGAGGACATGGCTGCGATTGACGATCTGCTCGATCTGCCCACGACGCCGTTCGTGCACCCGGAGTACAAGACGACGATGGCGATGCTGGTCACGAAGGTTCGGTTCACGCTGGAGGGCGCCACGGACGTGTGACCGATCGTGTCCGTTTCGTTCGTTGGTTCGTTGGTTCGTTCGTTCATTCATTCATTCATTCGTAGCGAGTCGAGTTGGGAAGAGACCGAAATCAAACGTCTTCGAACGTGTCCTCGGAGCCGAACTCGGCGAGCTCGACCTTCAGCAGCACGCAATCCGCGCACTCCTTCGCGTCCAACCCGTGCTCGCACGCGCGCTCGGCGAAGCACAGCGTGCACTGGTACTTGCGCCTGTTGTGGCGGCACACCGCGCCGCCCTTGCACAGCACGCAGCGATACCGATATCGGTCGTGCACGCAGATGGACCCTCCGCCGCAGAGCCTGCAGATGGTCTTTCGTTTGCCGTGGACGCAGATCGAGGCGCCCTTGCACGTCTTGCACGTCGCGCGTCTCGTGCCGTGTTCGCACACGGATCCCGCCGGACGACGATTCGGTCGACCCTTCGGTTTCCTGGGCACGACCTGGCACTCCGGGCACCACGCCTTCTTCAGCGCGTGCTTGCAGAGGAGAAACTGTCGCCCGTTCGCGGCCGTCTCGTACATCCTGGGCACCGGTTGGCACGTCGCGCCGTCGTCCTCGTCCTCGTCCTCGTTGGCGACGTATTTGGACTCGGACTCGCCGCCGAACGCCTCCCCGTCCGCCTCCGCCGCCGCCGCGGACGGAAGACGCGCCTCGCTCCCCAAAGAGGGCTCGATCTTCACCGAGGGCGCGGCGCGTTCGTCCCGCGGTCTCTCTCCTTCGTCCCGCGGTCTCTTTCGTCCTTCGTCCTCGTCCCAGCCGTGAAGGAACGCCCCGAGGCGCTCGGCCCGCGCGCTCGGCGCGGCGGGGCTCGGCGCCGTCGCCGTCGCCGTCGCTCGGCCCGCGTCGACGCCGTCGTCGCCGACGCGGTCGTGGCTGGACACCGGGGCGAGGTCGTCGAGCAGCCCCTCGAGGAGCGTCTGATCCACCTCGCGGTGTCGCGCCACCTCGAACCGCAGCGCCTCGTTCTCCTCTCGCAGCGTCTCGCACGCGCGCGCCAGGACGTCGACACGTGCGGCGCACGTCGTCTCGAGCGAGGCGACCTGCGACTCGAGGTGGCGGAGCCGGGCGACGAGCGCGCTCGACATTCGTCGATGGCTCAACACGCCGATGGGGCGCGGGGTGCGTGCGCGCGGACCTCGTCGCAGCGCCCGGTGTCGATACGACGAGACTAGTCCTGGGACTCGCCGAGACGAAAACGCCTCTTTGGGATCTCGGATTCGCAGGAAGTTTCTGATGAAAGAAAAAGGGGTTGCCGTCGAAACACCCAATGACGTGCCGCCAGCTGGAGCCGAGTGCCCGACCGCCTTTTTTTTTCTGCACGATATCGTGACTGGTCCGCTGGTGCACGACGAAAATTTCCGGTCGGTTACGAAATGCTCGCGTGTACGTACACTTTTTCGGGCGGTTACATGTTTCTTCTCGGAGCTGCTGACGGAGCAACGACGCGCACTCTTCGTCGCGCCCTCGCCGTGTATCCCACGAAATGCGCGCGACGTCCACCGCCCTGACTCCGTATCGCGCCGCCGTCGATCCCCTTCGACGCGCGGACCATCGCGCCGCGCGCCTTCGCCGCGTCGCGCCCGCCCCCCGCGTCGTCGCCAAGGGGCTCGAATCCTTCGGCGGGTCCAATGCGGCCTCCTCCGGGGGCTCTCTCGGCCGCCGCAACGCCCGCCGCGCGCACCCCAAGATCGTCCCGATCTCCAACGCGCGCAGGACCGTCGCCAAGAACGTCGTCCTCCAGGCTAACGACGTCGAAGACGGCGAGGAACTCACCGCGCTCGACGCGAACAAGCCGTACACCCCCCCCCATGCGCTGCCGGGAGACCCGAGTTCCCCGACGCACGACAAGTCCTCCAGGCACCATCAGGACCTGGTGTCCAACCACATCGTCCACCAGATCTCCACCGAGCCCTCCACGGGCACGCTCGCGAGCTGCAACCGCAACCTCGCCCTCGAGATGGTCCGCGTCACCGAATCCGCCGCGGTCGCCGCCGCGCGATGGCTCGGCAAGGGCGACAAGATGGCCGCCGACGGCGCCGCGGTTCGAGCCATGCGCCAGGCGCTCATGCACGTCGACTTCTCCGGCCGCGTCGTCATCGGCGAGGGCGAGAAGGACGACGCGCCCATGCTCCACAACGGCGAGCTCGTCGGCACCGGCGTCGAGCCCGTCGCGGAGATCGCCGTCGATCCCATCGACGGCACCACCCTCGTCGCCGGCGGTCGCAACGGCGCCGTCTCCGTCATCGCCATCGCCGAGCGCGGCGCGCTGTTCGACCCGGGGCCCGCGTTCTACATGGACAAGCTCGTCGTCGGGCCCGCCGCGGTGGGGCACGTGGACATCACGCGATCCCCGACCGTCAACGTCCACGCAATCGCTCGAGCGCTCAAGAAACCCGTCAGCGAAGTCACCTGCGTCGTGCTGGACCGCGACAGGCACGTGGGGCTCGTCGAGGAGCTTCGGATGGCGGGCGCGCGAATCAAGCTCATCTCCGACGGCGACGTGGAGGCGGCGATCGCGGTGTGCGACCCGGAGTCTGGCGTCGACGCGCTCTTCGGTATCGGCGGGACTCCGGAGGGGGTCATCGCCGCCGCCGCGATTCGGTGCATGGGCGGGGAAATTCAGGGCCAGCTCTGGGTGCGATCGCCGGAGGAGGCGGCGGCGTGCAGGGCGGCGGGCGCTGACCCGATGCGGGTGCTGAGGACGAACGACCTGTGCGGCGGCGAGGAGGTGTTCTTCACCGTGACGGGGATCAGCGACGGCGACTTGCTCGACGGGGTCAACTTTCACGACTTCGGCGCCACGACGCACTCGTACATCATGCGCGCGCCATCCGGGACGATCCGATACATGAAGACGTACCACAGGTGGAAGGACAGGATGGCGCAGACGAACAAACTGCAGGATTCTTTGACTGGCGGCGGCGCGTTCAAGCTCTAAGCACCCAGTCGCGGCGACTGGGACCATCTGAAGCTTTTTTGCGGGTACACTCCCCAGGTGAAGCTCGACCAGCCCGTCACTATGCTCAAAGTGTCGCCGAAAATTCACCACTTTGTCAGCTTTTTCCAGTTCATTCACTGGAGAGCATGACATTTCAGAGCGACACTTTGATGCTATTATCCTCGCGACTTTCTGTCACACGGAACCGAGGTGATGGTGCTGGTCGAGCTTCCGCGCACTTCAGATGGTCTCAAGCCGCCGCCCGCCAACTTGTACCCTACTCTCAACATCCTGTTTTAACATACGTTGTACATAACCCCCCGCGAGCGTACTTGTACAAAAGAAGGCGCACGTCGTATAAAAAAGTAAAAGCCGTATCCGTGCGAGCTCAACTAAAGAACTAAAACCTCCTCTTCGCTCCCTTCGCTCCTCGCGGTTCACTTTCCGGGCAGCGTCCTCCATATCCTGATCGTGCCGTCCTCCGACCCCGACGCGTACGACTTACCGTCCGGCGCGAACCTCACGCTGTGCACCGGCCCGTGGTGTCCCTTCCCGCAGTCAACCTCCTCGCCGGTGCTCATGGAGTGCGCGTGGACCCACATGTCCGTCCCACCCGCGACGAAGACGTCGTTCTTGATGCAGACGCTCGCGCTCTCCACCTCGTACCCCATCGTGCGCTTCCACACCGGCGTGAACGTCATGGCGTCGAAGAACGTCACCGTCTTGCCGTCCGCGGTGGTGATGTACCGACCGTCGTCGGTGATCTCGATGCTCGTCACCGGTGAGTCGGTGCCCAGCGTGGTGACGATGGTGTTGGTGCGGACGTCCCACACGCGGATGCCCTTATCGTCGGCGCACGACGACATGATCAACGTGTCCTCCGCGGTGAACTGCGCGGTGCGAATCTGCGACGGGGAGCCCTGCATCACGTAAGGCTCCGCGTCGACGTTGCCGAGGTCGTAGATGCGCAGGAGCTTCTCGCTCCCGCCGGTGAGGAGCTTCTGGCAGTCGTCGGAGAAGGACACGGACTTGCAGATGTGCTTGTGCTGAAAGACGTGAAGCTCGTCGCCGGTGATGGCGTTCCACAGGCGCGCGCTGAAGTCCGCCGAGGCGGTCGCGGCGTGCGTCGCGGGGGCGTTGAGCGTGGCGCTCCACACGCAGCCCTTGTGGCCCTCGAATGTTCCGATCCAGTCTCCCGTCTCGGCGTTGCGGAGCATCGGCTGGCCGTCTGTCGGTGGTCGGGGGTATCGCGCGGTCAGCGCTATGTTCGGGCACGCGGTTCGGGAATTTTCAGACGCGCGGATCGTGTCGGGGAGGCGGGTGGCGCCCCTCCGGAACGACGCGGAAAAAGGTTGGATGACTACTCGGCCGTGGGTGCCTCGTCTCACCCTTGGAGGAGCTGATCAGGAAGACGCCGTCGTCGGTGATGCGGCTGTACTCGAGGTGGTTGATGGGGCGCGAGTGCCCGTGGCACACGAGCGGAGCGTTCGACGTCGCCATCCTCGCTGCGTGACCCTCCCGGCCCGCGCGCTCGACGTCTCTGACCCGCGACGGAGATCTCGCCCACGGCACACGAGACTGCTCAGACCCTAACTCCCACAGCGCACTGCGGAACCGCGCGCGAAAGACACTCGGAGAATTGGAAATTTTTGGTTTTTCGGCACACCCACTCTACTCACCGCGCCGCGGCCTCCTCCGCCTTGGTCACCTCATCCATGCACGCCATCAGCTCCTCGTGCACCTCCCCCATGCTCTCGTCGAACTTACCCGCCGCGCTCGCCTTGCACACCCCGTTCATGTGCATCCTCGCCTGCGCCAGCTGTCGCCTCGCGTCAGCCATCTCCGTCCCGCCCGCAGCCCTCTCCGCCGCTCGCACCCATCCCCGGCACATGTCCAGGCTCGCCGCCGCGTACTCCGCGAACGCCGCCGCGTCCTTGCGCCACCCCGACGTCTCCAGCGCCCTCACCCGCTTCAGCCTCGCCTCGTTCGCCACCAAAAACTCCCCGCGCGCCTCCTTGAGATCCGCCGAGAGCGACCACAGATCAGCCGTGTCCTTCACCGCCCGTTCGCCGCTCGAAGCGCCGAGCGCGCGACGAAGCACCTCGTCGACGGCAGCCTCCAGACGGACCGTCTCGCGGCTCAGCACCTCCGCCTGGACCGACTCGGACGCTGCGGCGTGCGCCTCTTTGGCCGTTTCTTTGGCCGTTTCGTCGTCCGAATCCGACGCGAAGGCGTCGAGGAAATCGTCGGCGAAATCGCCGGCGTCGCCGCCCCCCGTCGCCGCCGCGCCGCCGACGCCCTCCCAAACCTCGACGTCGTCGTCGTCGTCGTCGTCGTCGTCGCCGTTCAGCGCCAGGTCCGCGATGCCGCCGAGGACCGCGAGCTTCTTCTGCTCGTCCTTCGCCTCGGCCGCCTCGGCGTCAGCCTCTTTCCGGAGCCAATCCAGATCCTTACCGGACCGCGCCTCCTTGCACCGCTCCACCAGCGTGGACAGCGTCGCCACGTGAAGCTTGGCGCCGCCGGTCAGGTCCATCACCTTCACGAGCGCCCGGGCGCTCTGCTGGAACCTGCCAATCTTGGCGCTCACCATCGCGAGGTTCTCCCACGTCTGCCACGACGTCGCCACCTGCTTCACCGCCTCTCGGAGCGCGACGTGCGCGGCGGCAAACTTTTGTCTCCGGATGTTCAACGCGGCTACGTTGTTCCAAGCCTGCCCATTCTCCGGATCCACCTGCGTGCACCGGACGAAGGCGCCGAGGGCTTCCTCCTCGCGATCCGCCTTGAGCAGGGCGTAGCCGCAGCTGAACCATCCGTCGGGGAAGAGCGGGTTGGTCTTCATCGCCTTAGACCAGTACTCAGCCGCGGATTTCCAATCCTCGCGGAGCGCGGCTCGCCTGGCCAACGACCGCATGGCGCGCGCGTTCTTGCCCTCGCTCACCTCGAGCGCCTTTAGGAAGTGCTCCTCGAGGTCCAGAGCGTCGCCCAGGGCGCACCAGAGCTTCGGGTCGGTCGGGTCGACTTCCAGACGTCTCCGGATCGTATCCGCGGCGGCTTGCTTCTTCCCCAGCAGCGTGAGGCACACGATGAGCGAGTCCCACAGCTCAATCTCCTCGAAGAGCTCCAGCGCCGCGCCCACCATGCCCAGCGACACGAGGTGATCGCCGAGCTCCTTGCGGAGCATCGCGCCGGGGGGGAACCAGGTGGAGTACGCGTAACGAATCCTCGCAGCCGCCGACGGAGCCGGCGACTCCAGCGACTTGACCAGATCCTCCATCACGAGCAACGCCCTTTCTCGAGTCCGCGCTCGTTCCCTCTCGTGACGCGCCGAAAGCACCGCCGCCGCCGCCCTGAGCACCGGCCGGGACCTGCGCTGGGTCTGCACGCACTCGTGGTAGGGCGCGACGGACCACGACCGCGTGCCGTCGTCCGCCATGGACTTGCGAACAGTCACCGCAGTCGCCAGCACCAGCGCCTGGTGCGCCGCCGGCATCGGCGCGCCGTACGCGGCCTTCTCCCCATCGTCCCTGTCCGCGCGGGTCACCCCCAGCCTCGGCGCGATGAGCACCTGCGCGCCGTCGGCGGATAACCCGTCGAGCTCGATGGCTATGCGGTTCATCGCGGCGGATTTGGTGTTGACGACGCGGCCGGTCGCGTCGCGTTCAGCCTCCGCCTCGGCTTTCTTCGCCAGCTGTGTCGCGACTTCCTCGGCGACGGCTTCATCCGTCTCGTCGTCGCTCGCCGCCTCCTCGTCCACTGACGTCACGCCCGGCCTCTTAAACACGCACAACCCTGTACACTCCGCGCGGAGCACCATCTGCGCCTTGGCGTCCGTCTGGTGAATCGTCCGGAAGCCCATCTCGCCGACCACCTCGTGCGTCGCCCCGATGGGTTCGCCAGCCGCTCGAAGCAGAGCCCTCGCGCTGTCCACGTGGCCGTACTCGTGCTCCATCAGCGCCGTCTCCAGCAGCGACATGGATGACGCGAGCCCCGCGGTGGCGGCGTTGGCGGCGGCGGGCGTGGGTGACCCGTCGCTTTCCCTCGCCGTCGCCGCTCGCACGATCGCGGCTGGTGTCGGAAAACCCGGCGCGGCGTTGCCAGGGGCGAACCACGCCAGCGTGAGCGAGTGGCATCCCAACAGCAAACGCCTCAGCGTGGGGGACCGCCCGGACAGCAGCCTCTGGTGCGCGATGTGCGTCCTGGACGCCCACCACGTCAGCGACGGCGGGGGAATGTCCTCGTCGGGCCACAGCACGACGCGGCCCGGGGTAGCCCTCGCCGCCATCTTCGCCTGCATCTTCGCCGCCCTCGCTCGGGTCTCCGCGAGCGTCGCAGTCGCGACGTCGACGTCGGCGCCGCCGAACGCCTCCTCGGCGCGCGGCGCGCATCGATCGGCGAGGAGGACTTTCGCGAGGTACAGGTACTGCGGCAGGAAGCACCTGCCGACGACGTCCTCGCCGTCGCGCGCCAAGGACCGCGTCGCCCACTTGTTCCACGCGTCGGCGCTCGCGGCGAGATCGGCGGCGGGCGCGGACGGGGTGAGCGGGCAGTGGGGCGCGTCGCGGCAGTCGGGACCCGTGACGTTGGCCTGGATGAACGCGTTGAGCGCCGCGACGCCGAGCGCGAGGATGCAGAGCTCGTGACCAGCCTTCGCGAGGGTGCCGCGCGCGGCGGCGGCGGCGCCCGCCGACTCCACCGCCGCCTCCACGGATGCGTAGAGCGCGGTCACGCCGTCGACGTCGGGGGAGGGCGCGGCCTGGCCCTCGATCGCGGCGGGGACGATGAGGGCGTTCTTCGCGGATGCGCACGTCAGCGCCTCGACGAACGCGCCGCGTCGGATGAGCGCGATGACCTCCGCCGCGGCGCGTGCGTCCGGCCCGGCCTTGGCGGGCACCGCCGCCGGGGATGGGATCCCTCGGACGGAACCCACGGGCCTCGACAGGGACGACAGCAGCAGGTCGCGCTCGAGCGCGACGATGACCGCCGTGGGCGTCAGCTCCGCGATGTTGGGCTCCTTCTTCCAGCCCATTTTGGCGTGCCTTTCGGGTCCGTCGATGCGCCTACGCGTGTGGCGCGGCCGTTATGTATTTCCGATCGATCGTCCCCGAAGCGGCAGTCAGGTCACACTCGGTCATCCCTCGCGGCGCTTTTTCAAGGTTTTCCCGCGGCGAGCCCCCCCATTCGCGAGCGCGCTCGCGTACGGGCTCCGTTCCACGGGCCACACCCCGCGTGCTTCGAGCACCACACCGGCGAGCGACCCAGCGCCCGTCTCGAGCGCCATGAAGGTCGCCTTCAAGACACTGTGAGCGCCGAGCCCGAACCGTTCCCTCCCGTTATTTATCGACGCCGGTTCGAGCTTGGATCGAGGGGATAAATCTGGGGCGACGCGCGCCCGGCGACGCCGCGACGGCGCCGCTCGGCGTGCTCGCGCGTCCGCACGTCGCGCGAACCGCGGCAACGACGGCGACGACGGCTCGCGGCGCGCGCTCGCGCGCGTGAACCGCGCCGACCCGCCCAGATCTTCCCCATTCTTACCCCCTCGGCAAAGCGAGGTCGACGTGGGCACGAGATCTGCGCGTCCCGCGACCCAACCCAACCGGCGCCCGCGCTGACCGCCGAATCCCCGTCCCGTGAAACCCACCCCGCAGCACCAACCAGAAGTTCGAGGAGGACTTCGCGGACGACGCGTCCATCGGGGACGTCCGCGCCAAGCTCTCCGAGACGCAGAAGATCCCGGCTCCCGAGATGGTGCTGATCCACAAGGGCAAGGTGCTCACCGACGACGCGACGCTCGCCGCCGCTGGGGTCACCGAGGCGAGCTTCATCGTGATGATGCACCAGAAGCCCAAGGCGCCCAAGCCCGCGCCGCCTCCCCCGGTGCCCAAGCCCGCCGCCGCCGCGCCGGCTCCCGCGCCGGCGACCACCCCGGAGGCACCAGCCGCGGCCACCCCCGAGACCCCCGCCGCGACTCCCTCGACGGAGCCCGCGCCCGCCGGCACCCCGACAGACAGCTCGCTCGTCACCGGCGCCGCGCTGCAGGAGACCATCAACAACATGATGTCCATGGGTTTCGAGCGCGACGCGTGCGTCAGGGCGCTTCGAGCCGCGTTCAACAACCCGGACCGCGCGGTGGAGTACCTCCTCACCGGCATCCCCGAGAACCTCATGCCTCCCGCGGCGCCCGCCGCTCCCGCCGCCGCCGCTCCCGCCGCCGCCGCTCCCGCCGCCGCCGCCGCCGCGGCCGCGACGGCGCCCGGCGGCCCGGGCCCCAACACCCAGCCCCTGAACCTCTTCCCCGAGGGCGGCGTCCCCGGCGGCGGCGGCGGCGGCGGGGGAGAGGGGAGCGGCATCCTCGACTTTCTTCGCGAGAATCCCCAGTTTCAGGCTATTCGCGCCATGGTCCAGGGCAACCCGCAGATCCTCCAGCCCATGCTCGCGGAGTTGCAGAGGCAGAACCCGCAGCTGTACCAGCTCATCGCGGGCAACCAGGAGGAGTTTCTCAGGCTGCTCAACGAGCCGGCGCCGGAGGGGGCGCTGGAGAACCTGGCGGCTGGGCTGGGCGACGGCGGCGGGTTCGGCGGCGACGACGGGGAGGGACAGATTGAAATCTCCGAGGATGAAAAGGCGGCCATCGACCGACTCGCCGCGCTCGGGTTCGAGTTTGAGCGGGCCGCGGAGGCGTTCTTCGCGTGCGGGAAAAACGAGGAGCTCGCCGCGAACTTCCTCTTCGACAACGCCGGTCAGGATTGATCGCTCGCTCGTAAGCGTTACCACGCTGTTGTTGCGGGTTGATGGCTTTTGAAGGAACGACTTTGTTTGCTCTCTTCGGTGACGAGAGCTCTCTTCGGCGGTCGTCGCGAAGGGCGGGTTTTAGCACGAGGCGCCTTGGGAACGTAGAGCGTATTTGGTGTATGTCAGAACTAGTGACGCGCGGAGCTTCATCGCCTCGTCGCCCGACCGCCCGCCCGCTCGGAGTTGCTCGACGGCCCAATCAACAAGCCCAGTTGGTTTCACGCGCGCCTGTCAGACACTCGAGTGGCTTGTCTTTTTGCCAGATCGGAAGGCGCGGGGTCGGGCGGAGACCGGGACATCCTTCTCGATGGACGACCTCGACGCGCTTCTCGAGGACCTCGACGCCGCGGGTATCGGCGGCGGCGGCGCGGCCAAGGGCGGTGGCGGGACCGCGGCTCCGCCCGTCAGCAGAACCTCCAGCGTGCCCGCTCCCGGCAGGACCTCCACCGTGACGGACGGCCCCGCGCGATCGTCGGGGGACACCGCGGCGCGGGACGGGGTTAACGGCGCGAAACCGACGGGGAACCTCGACGAGCTCGACGACCTCCTCGGGGAGCTCGATGCGGTCATGGGCAGCGGCGTATCGCCCCTGACGGAACGACCGAAGCCCGCGTCGTCGTCGGCAACGACGACGACGTCCCAAAAGTCCAACGCACCATCATCGTCGTCGTCGTCGGCGCCGCGCGTCGCCGCGTTCGATCCGTCCCGGGTTCGAACCGGCGACCCTTCGGACCCGCGCGGCGGCGCGCACCTCGCGCCCAACCCGCGCGGCGGGGGCACCGGCGGCGGCGCGAGGTGTGCGCCGTGCGCGATCGTCGGCGGATCGGACGCCAAACTCGGCCGGGCGTCGTTCATGTCCCCGGACGCCCCGTGCGACGCGCTCCGGTGCGTGTCCTGCGACTTTGACGTGGTGTCCTTCGACGGCGTCGCGTGGTGTTCGGGCGAGGGGGGCGTCAAAGGTCCCGGGGTGGATTACATGTTCTTTCGTAACAACTACCCAGACGCGTCAGCGATGGGCGCGAGGGCGACGGAGAGAACCGGTTGGAGGGCGTACTGCTGCCAGTGCTCGTGGCGGAGTTTGGGCGTCGGCGGGCGGGAGAAGGTGGACGGCGTGGGGGGTGAGCTTCGGTGGGTGTGCGGGGGGCACTGAGCGCCGAGTCTCGAGTCTTAGCGGCGGTTAGGAGCGGCGCGCCGACGTCATTTATTCATTCATTCATCAGAGTCGCCATTTTTGAAGTTGGCCCCCAGTTTCGACCCGTCCGATGCAGAACGTGGCGCGCGAGCGATGGGTAGCGTGACCGAGCGCGTGGACTCGCTGATCGCCGCGGGGGACCTGGACTCCGTCGCGGGCGTCTGCGACGAGTTCGAGATCGTCGCCGGCGGCGCCGGCAACGTCCCGGAATGGCCCCACGCGACGCACGTGCTGTCGCGGATGCTCGCGGGCGATCTGGAGCGCGCGCGATGCGTGCTGGAGCGCGCGCCCGAGCACCTGCGCGAGCGCGATCCCGAGCTCCGCGCGGTCCACGCCGTGCTCGCGGCCATGCTCGACCGCGACCAACCCGCGGTGCACGCGGCCGCGGCCGCGCACGCGTGGTCGCCGCGGTGCGCGCCCCTCGCGGCGTCGTTGATCGAGAGGTACAGGGCGGCGACGCTGGATCTGCTGTCGCGCGCGTACACCACCGCGTCGTGCGCGCACGTCGCCGCGTGCCTCGGCGTGAGCGTCGAGGAGGCCGCCGCGCAGGGCGTCGGGATGGGGTGGAGCCTGGGCGAGGACGGCATGTTCGGGGTGGTGCGGCGGAAGGTGGACGACGAGGCCGAGGCGCTCGGCATGGACGCCGTGGAGAAACTCTCGGCGCTGATGGTGCACGTCACCGACATCGCCGGGCCGGACGAGGACGAGGAGTGAGACGGCGCATCGTAAGATTAGGTGTGTAACATCGACGCGATTAGTGTAGCTATCAAGACGCGGTGCTAACGTATCGGGCCACGCCATCGGGCCATCTCAACCCTTGACGACGGCGATTGGTCGGAGCTTGACAGCCTTCTTTGATATCCCCGCGTCGTGGCACGTGTTCACAACCTCCGTCACGTCCTTGTAACTCTCCGGCGCCTCCTCCATCACCAGCTTGGGCGACGCCACCCGAATCGCGATGCCCTTCGTCTTGAGCTTCTCCAGCACCTCGGTGTAATCGAGCTTGTTGCGGGAGTTGTTTCGGCTCCGAGCTCGACCCGCGCCGTGGCACGTGCTACCAAACGTCTCCTCCATCCCCTTCTCCGTCCCGGTCAAGATGTAAGAGCACGTCCCCATCGTGCCCCCGATGAGCACGGGCTGGCCGGTGTACTGGTAATCCACCGGTATCAGCGGGTGGTGCGGCGGGAACGCGCGCGTGGACCCCTTCCGGTGCACCAGCAGCGTCTTCAACTCGCCGTCCACCACGTGCTCCTCGATCTTCGCGATGTTGTGAGACACGTCGTACACGACGTGCATGTCCAGGTCGTCCGGGGTTTGATCGAACATCTTGGCGAACGCCTGCCTGCACAGGAACGTCATCGAGCTCCGGTTCACCCACGCGTAGTTCGCCGCGCACGACATGGCGCTGAGGTAGTTCTGGCCCTCGGGCGATGAGATCTTGGCACACGCCAGCTGGCGATCGTTGACGAGGATCCCGTCGCGAGCCATCGCGCGTTCCATCTCCGTCAGCGCGTCCGTCGCCACCTGGTGCCCGAGCCCGCGGCTCCCCGAGTGTATCATCACCATCACCTGCCCCAAACGCTCGATGCCCATCTTATCCGCCGCGTGCTTGTCGAATATCTCGTCCACCACCTGGATCTCGGCGTAGTGGTTCCCGGCGCCGAGCGTGCCCATCTGCGGCAGCCCCCGCTTCTTCGCCCGCGCGCTCACCTTGTTGGGATCCGCGTTGAGCATCCGCCCGTACTCCTCGCAGTGTTCCTTGTCCTCCGCCCACGCGTATCCCTCGCGCAGGGACCAGTCCATGCCCATCTCGAGCGCGGCTTCGAGCCCCGCGGGAGACGTGGGTATGATGCCCTGCGAACCCACGCCCACCGGGATGTGATCGAAGAGGGACTGCGCGAGCTTCTCCTTGATGTCCGTCACGTCGCGCTCGTGCAGGTTGGTGCGGACCACCCTGACGCCGCAGTTGATGTCGAAGCCCACGCCGCCGGGGGAGACGACCGCGTTTGGGTCGGACATGTCGAAGGCGGCGACGTTTCCTATGGCGAAGCCGTACCCGGAGTGGACGTCCGGGAGCGCGATGCTCTTGCTGACGATGCCGGGGAGGCAGGCGACGTTGGCGAGCTGCTTGACCGCGGGGAGGAAGCCGCCGACGTCGCCGCGGTCCACGTGCTGACGGAGCTCGTCGAACATGAGCGTCTCGAGGTGCTTGTTCACGTAGAAGACGCCGGGGACGCGCATGTTGGGAACGAAGCCCTCGCGCACGCGCCACTGCGTCGGCGTGACGCGCTCCAGGAACTCCATCTCCTGGGCGTAGGTGCGCCGACCGCCGGGGAGGTCCATGACGCCCATGGCGACGGGGCGGGTTCCGAGGAGTGCGAGGGATGGGTCCGGACCCTGAAACCCGCGCCGCGCGGGTCACTCCGCGCGCCGCGCTGTGTCGGGCGGCGGGGCGGCGGTGCGCCCGACGATTTCCCGAGTGCTTTTTCCTCGTCCGAGCCGATGCGGCGAGAGCCGCCGAGCTGACGTCAGAAATATCCGCGCACGTGCGTGTTGAACACGCGAGTCGTCGCCAAAGTTCGCGTCGAACCGAGCGCGACAACGCATTGATCGCGAGCATTCATACCGGCATTTGACTGACGGGTCTCACCGGCCCGGTCGAATGCGCGCTGACGAGATGCGCGGCACCCGACAGCCCCGGTTTTGTCCCCCTTTCTTGGTGGGGATCTCGGCGGTGATCCTCCTCACGTTCGTACTCCCCGTGTCTTGCGAGGACCTGTCTTCGGCTACGAATGCCTCCTGGTCACAGGTTGGAGACGTTATCACGGGAGCAGATGACTATCCTCAACTTGGAAGAGCCATATCCCTGTCTGACGACGGCACCAGGATGGCAGTAGGTACACCCACTTCAGATAGTTTTCAGGACACTAACTTCGAAGCCAAAGGGCGCGTTCGCGTCTTTGAGCTGCAGTCGGGTTCCTGGGTGCAGATGGGCAGCGACATCATCGGAGAATGGTCTGACAGAGCGGGTAGCTCCGTCGCATTATCCGGAAATGGAATGCGCCTGGCTGTTGGATCGCCTAGCCACTCCCCAGGAGGTTGCAATGGGGCGGGTTGCAAATACGGGGCAGGACGTGCAAGCGTCTACGAGTGGAATGGCGGTGACTGGGCGCGTGTCGGGGGGCACCTAGTGGGTGACCGGTGTGAGAGTAGCGAATGTGGTGGTTACTCCAGTGATCATCTTGGACGGTCGGTGTCGCTCTCCTACGATGGCAAATACTTGGCTGTGGGGGCCTACAAATACGTGAGGGTGTATGAATGGAAAAATGCTGGTGGGTTCGTCTGGACTGCTCACTACGCGAGCGGGCACGAGTCGACCAAGCTCGATGAGGATGGCAGGTACCACGGAACCGTCCGAATCTCAGGTGACGGTAATCGCCTCGCCGTAGCGGCTGGAGACTGGGTTCGCGCTGACGGCGGTTCGGCTCAAGGAACACAAGCGCGCTTACGCGTGTTTGAGCGCGTTTACAGCCCGAGCGGGACTGACTCTTGGGTCCAAATCGGCGCTGACCTTCCGAGCGTTAGTGCGGGGTGGGATGGAGGTCGGAGTCCTTCCACATCGATTTCCCAAGATGGATCAATCGTATCGTTTTCGGGTGGAGGTCAGAGCGGGTGCTGGCTGAAAGTGTTCCGGTATGATGGAGACGGCTGGGTTCAGAAGGGCTCGACATTCACGGCCACGAAGGTAGATTTTACCTGCGGCTCAACACTAGGACGTCTTTCCAACGACGGATTGTCCATCGCCTTGCGCCACGTGTGGTACAGTGCATCACCAGATGGTAGATACACTCCCAGCACTGTCGACTTGCGAAGGTGGGATCCGTCGAGCTCGTCTTGGCCATTTGTGGACGGTACGCGAATCACAGAGCCGTTTTCCAATCAGTACAATGCTTACGGGGCTTTTGAGGATATTGAATTGGCCGGGAACGTCACCCGCTTAGCCGTCGGCTATCCTCATACTCACACTTCTGAAAAGCAATATGCTGGCGCGGTTCACGTTTTCGACTACGGTGTCGCGCCGCCCGCGGCTCCGTCTCCTGCTGCGGGCGCGTCGAACTCGAGCTCCCCGGGCGCCGTCTCGGCTTCGTGCTCCTCCGGCGGGAATTCTCGCGCCACCGGCGGCAACGTCACCACCTTTGGCGACTACACAATCCACACGTTCACTTCCAGCGGCACGTTCCAGGTGACCGACTCCACGCTTGAAAAAGTGGATGTGCTGGTGGTGGGAGGAGGGGGTGCGGGAAACAACGCAGGGGGCGGTGCAGGAGGTGGAGGTGGCGTCATCTACGATCCAAACTCGACGTTGTCGTCGACCACGGTCACAGTCACAGTCGGCGACGGCGGCAGCGTCAGCGATGGTGGAAACAGCAATTTTGATAGTTTGGTTGCTACCGGTGGAAAGTTCAGTGGTACATGGGCAAGCGGATCAAGTGGATATGGCACTAACAGGACCGATCTTGGATATGGGTACCGCGAAGTCGCACTGAGCACTTCAAACGCAGGTGGCGCATACGATCTGACCAGCCACAATGCGGGTGGCGGCGGTGGCGGCGCTGGTGGTGTTGGCGGGGACTACATTAGCGGTAATAACGTGATAGGCGGGAATGGAGGTGTTGGAGTTCAATCCGACATCAATGGAACCACAGTGTTTTTCGGCGGTGGCGGCGGTGGTGTTACCAAATATTCTTTTTTTGATTATCGACAGGGAGGCTTTGGGGGTGCAGGTGGAGGTGGGGATGGCCTTCAAACACCATACGCTAATTCGGGTTTGACTCTTCCTGCTACTGATGGCGCAGTCAATACTGGTGGGGGTGGGGGCGGAGGTGGAGGTAAACATGGGATGACTCTTGGCGGCTCTGGCATCGTCATCGTACGCTACAAGTCTGCCGTACAAGTCTGCAACGAGTGCGGCACGGACTATTACTACAACGGCAGTTTGTGCGTGAGCTGCCCATTTGGCTCGTCCAGCCCACCGGGCGCCACGACCTCGTGTAAATGCCCCAAAGATTACCACCGCAAGGTCGACGGCGGCGTGTACTCGTGCGCCGCGTGCGCTAAGGGTTCCACCAGGCCCGCGGGAGACACCGTCCCGGGTGGCGACGCGACGACGTGCTCGGCTGGATCGTCATCGCCCTCTTCGTCGCCCTCATCGTCGCCATCGGCGGCTCCCTCTGCCCAAGACAAGAAGGCGGCGGCTGAGAAGACGCGCGATGCGATCCTCGGCGACATCAAAGACGCGAGGTTGAAGAAAAAGGCCAAGCTTCTGGCGGATGCCGCCATCGCCGGCGTGAAGGTGCAGAGACTGACCGCCAAGCTCACGGCGGCGGATGAGGACACGGCGTGCTCGACCGCCTTCACAAAGGCTGGAATGAGCTCCAGCGACGGCGCTTGCGTCGCCACCGTCGCGTCATCCGGCAAGAGGCGCCGCCTGTCCGCGACGGCCTATGACGTGGAGCTCATGTTCAGCTCATCCACAGTGAGCGACGACGCGCTCACGGCGGCTGCGAACGAGCTCAAGGCCAACGGCGTGGAGGGCGTGACGTCCCAAGCGTCCGTGGATCCAATCGCGGAGCTCAAGACCGTCCCGGGGGTGGACACGAGCAAGCTGCAGACGTTCGAGACGGAAGCCGCGGCCGCCGTCGCCGAGACGGAGTCCCAGAACCCGCCGCCGCCGCCGCCACCGCCGAGTCCCCCCCCAAATCTGGTTCAGGACGACGACGACGCCGGGACCCGCGTCCGAGCTCTAGCATCCGCCCTGCTCGCGTCCGCGCTCGCACTCGCGGCGCTCATGTGAATATGTGAACACACCGTCTCATGACAATCTAAATTCCTCGTTAGTGTTACAAAAAACACCTCGTCACGCGCGTCCCTTTCGAATCGTCACGCCCCACCCATCGCGTACCTCGCGATCCTCCGTCGAATCGGACCCAACGCGTTCACCCCCGCCAACCCCGCGCCCCTCGCCCACGCCACCAGCGGCTGGTCCGACGCGAACAGCCTCTGCAGCCCGTCCAGCGCCGCCATCATCGGCACGTTCGCAGCCTTGGCCTCGTCCGCGTACTTCCGCAGCACCAACATCGAACCCACGTCGCCGCCGTTGGCGCACGCGCCGGCGAGCGCGTTCGTGAGCAAAACCACGTCCCTCATCCCGAGGTTCACGCCTTGCCCACCCAGCGGGTGCACCTGGTGCGCGGCGTCGCCCACGAGCGCCAGCCTGCGGAGCGCGTACCGCCCCGCGAGGGACGTGGCGAGCGGGAACGCGCCCCTGGGTCCCGCTGCGGCGACGACCCTCGGAGGGTGTTCGAACGCCGGCGGCGCGTCGTCGCCGCCGGCTGTGCCGCCGAAGCCGTTCGCCACCGCGCGGATCGCAGCCTCCGTCGCGGGCTTGAGCAGCACGTCCACCAGCCGCTCCTGCGCCTCGCCCATGAGCCACTGCCCCTCGAAGCCGTAGACGAACCCCGGCCGCCTTCGTCTGCCCTCGCCGGACCCAACCTCGCCTTGCCCCCCGTGCGAGTATCGCCCCTCGCCCCTGAGCGCCGCGTCCACCTCTGCGGCGAACGCCTCGTCGCCGAGGGCGCACAGCCGATCCGCCTCCTCCGGCGTCGTCGTCCACACCACGTTGCTCACGCGTCCGTCCTCCGTCACCGGGAGCAGCGCGAGCGGCCCGGACGGCAGAAATCGCTGCCACGCGGTTACGTGCGGCTCGTCGGTGGTGACGGTGCCGACGGCAGCCTTGAGACCGTACCGCCATCCCGCCGCGCGCAGGCCCGCGAGGGTGCGCACCTTGGAGCTCGGTCCGTCGGCTCCCACGACGAGCCTGGCGCGAACCTCCGCGATCTCCGGGGAGCCGTCCTCGTCGCCGTCGCCGTCGCCACCCTCTCGGCGGAATTTGATCGTCGCGAGATCTCCGCCGCCGTCGGCCGGGAGATCCAGCGCCACCGCCGCGGCGGGGGGCGACGTTCGGACCCCGAGCCTCGTCGCCGCCTCGTGCAGCGCGGTGTGCACCACCCTGTTCTCCACCACGTGCCCGAGCTCCGTCGCGCCCACCTCGCTCGCGTCGTATCGCACGTGCCCCACAGACTCCGCGTCCCAGACCTGCATCGCGCGAAAGGCGCACGCGCGACGCGACGCCTCGACGCGATCCCACGCGCCGACGTCGCGGAGCAGGGCGACGCTGGCGGGGGTGAGCGCGCTCACCCTCGGCTCCGGCGTGGGCGGCGGATCGTCCAGCCACGCGGACGACGGCGGCGGCGCGCGGTCCGCGAGCGACACGGTGAGGTGCGCGGTGAGCGGGTTGGCACGGATCGAGCACGCGAGCGCGGTGCCGACGATGCCGCCGCCCACGATGCACACGTCCACGGGTTCGGCGGCATCCGGGTTGGACGGGGACGAGGAGGACGATGAAGTCGCCGAGAACGCGCGAGCGATGGGGCGTCGCGTCCCGGCGAGGATCCGTCGCGCGAGCCACGTCATCGCGGCGGGCGCGCTCCAAGTTGTGACGACCGGAGTCCGAAGAAAGGAGATGTGGGAAAATGATGAAGGTAAATGAGATTACTCGTACACCGACTCCTCGCCGCCGCCGCCGCCCCCGACTCCACCGCCGCGATGCCCCGCGAATCCCACCTACACCCCCGCCCCCGCGGGAGCGACGTCCCCGACGAACAGCCCCGGCGCCACGTCCACGAGCCGATGCACCGTATCCACGATGACGTCCGCTTCGGCGCACTCGATCTTCGACCCGCAGTCCCTCGCGTGCGTTCCGACCAGCACCGTCCGCCATCCAACCTTCTTCGCCGCCCTCACGTTGCTCGTGCTGTCGTCCAGGAACAAACACGCGTTCGGGTCGTCCACGCCCGCGATTCGCATCGCCGCGGCGTACGCGTCCGCGTCGTGTTTGGTCACCCAGTCCACCGCCCTGACGTCGATGATTCCCTCGAACAAGTCGGATACGCCGAGGAGCTCGAGGCACCGGCGCGCGTGGGGCTCGATGCTCGCGGTGAACACCCACCGCGGGATGGACGGGTCTAACGACTGCAGCATCGCGCGCAGCTGCGGATCGGGCCCGATGTGCTCGTGCAGGGGAATGTCGTGCGAGTACTCGAGGTACTCCTCCAGCAGCTCGGGGCAGTTCAGGATGCCCTCCTGCTGCATGCCTCGCAGGCACGTGCCCCACTTCTTGTACAGCTCGTACGCGTACCCCTCCTTCATCTGCAGTCGCTCCGCGCAGAAGGACTCGATCTTTCGCGTCAGCATGTTGGCCACCTTCCAGTCGTTCTTGTACAGGCAGTCGTCGCAATCGAAGAAGATCACCGCGGGTTTTTCAAACCCGGACATCGCGTCGCCGGGCATGGCTGCCGCGCGACTGGATCCCCGGCGGGCGACTCGGGCGGTGGACGCGGAGTGTGCGCCGATGAGCTGGCGCGAGATGGGAAGCGCGCGGTCGACGACGCCCCGGATCATTCACCGTCGCGCGGTGGACAGTGGCGAGAACGAACGTCTGGTGTCGAACGGAGAGGCCACGCAGGCCTTCTTTGCTGCCAAAATGTGAGGCTCTGATGTTATTTCTGGTCCGCGTCGCGGCTACTCTACGGCGCCGCCCCCGCCGCCCCCGCCGCCGCTCCCGGCGCCTCCCCGGGTCGCAGCGGCACCGTGCAGATGTTCGTGTGATACTGCCCCGCGCTCGGCCCGCCGTCGTTGCTCGTGCTCGCCGTCCGCGTGCTGTAAGACACGTACACCAAGGCGTTGTTTCCTTGGTCGTAGATTCGACGCACTCGAAGGGTCTTGTTGTTCAGGAGGTTCAGGTTCTTACGCTCGCTGAACACCTCCTGACCCTGGAACCCGGCGATGTCTCCCTTGATGGTCACCCCGGCGGCGCTCTCCGATCGCACGCACGCGAGAGCCGTCTGGGACGGCTCGCTGAAAAAGTCGCCGCTCTGCGCCTTGGCCGAGAAGGAACGCTTAAAGTCGGAGAGGTAGATTGTGACGCCGTCGACCAGCGGGTCCCGAAGGGCCTCCACCTGCACGGCGTCCTTGAAGACGATGCCGCTCGCGTTGAACTCCGAGATGAGGTCCGCGCTGTTGGACGATGATCGGAGGGATACCGAGGCTCAGCGGCGGGTTCGATGATTTCATCCGCGATGGGAACGCACACACGGTTGCACACGTGGCAAAAGCGATCTGTTCGATGGTTGCGGTTCGAGCGATGAGACCGGGGTTCCGCGTCGGGGCGTGATCCCGTGCGGGCGTACCTGTGCGCGGCGAGGGGCGACATCACGGTGGACGCGACGATCGCGGCGGCGGCGGTGGCCACGGCGGCGGGCGCGCGGCGACGCTCGTCCGGAGCCATCTTCGGGACGCCCTCGGGCGAGGATGCCGCGACGACGACCGGGGCGGTCCGGGTTCGGCGCTGCGCCGGGACTGTGCGGCGGGTCATCACCGCCGCTGGCGTCCGGGCGATCGTGACGTGCATGGCGAGCTCTTCGGTTCGTGTCGGATCGGGACGTGCGCCCCGGGAAGTGCCCCGCGCAGCCTTATCCGTCGTCGACGCTGACGAGGTGTTTTCAGAAAGTTCCCGGTTTATAAAGTCACACTCGCTCGACAAATCTCCCCCATCACCTCATCGAGCACCTCCTCATCGAGCCTCGCGTTCAAGCCTTCCTTAGCTTCCTGGCGATCTTCTTGTACCTCTCCCAGTCGATCCCCTTCTTCGAGACGGCCGACTTGGTGTAGCTCGTCTGCATCCTGCTGGTCCAGTCGTTGAAGGAGAAATCTCGCTTGTACACCATGAAGTAGATGTACACCAGGATGGCGTTGAACACGCCAACGAAATAGGAGATGGGCTCCATGACGTCCCACGAGAGTTCCACGTACGTCAGCCGCATGAACACCACGAGCTGCGTGCACATCAGAGCCAGGCCGCTGCCCACGACGACGTTGCTTCGCCACCGAGCCCGCTCCGCCGCCGCGGTCACCTCCGCCTCCTGTGCCGCGAGGTCAGCCTCCAGGGACACCAGCTCGGCGTCGCTGACGCCGTAGACGTAGGAGGGCACCCTGGGAAGCACCGCGAGCACGTCTCTGGTCAGCTGGCCCGGGTTGGTGTAGACGACGTCGTCGAGCTTGATGATGACTCCCGCCTTTTGGAGCGTCGCCAACGTCTCGTCCTGAGCCTCGTCGCCGCGCACGCCGCGGTCCGTCATGAGCTGACGGAACTCGCTAAGGGACACGCTGTGGCACGAGGAGTTCCTGAGCAGCTCGTCGATGTCCTCCTTGATCCCCACCGCCTGCGCGTTCTGTGACCAGAAGAGTGACGGGATGAACGGGAGGGGTGGTCAGGCGACGACGACGATCGACGTGTGATGATGGATGCTTTTTGATGCATGCGTCCGGCGGGGTGGCTCGGTGCGTGTTTTTGGATTGCGCGAAGGTTCGCCGTCGCGGGACAGGGTTCGCACCTTCAGGAGGTCGTCGAGGACCGTCGTGGACACGCTTCCGTCGCGCTTTTCATGCGACGGCGTCGACGCGTGCACGGCGCGCGTCTGTGAACCTCCGAGCGCGAACGGGCGGTCGATCCCGAACGCCCCGGCACGGCCCCGCCCGCTTCCCCAGTCGGACACCGGCCCAACGCCCCCCCGCCAGCCGTCCTCGCCGAGGTGGATCCCGCGGAAGATCGCGGGTGGACCTCCGACGCGCCACGCGGTGACGGCGTGATGGCCGTCGGCGCGACCGAGCGCGAGAGCGCGGGACGCGGCGGCGCGAGAAGCGCGCTGCAGCATCGACGCCATTCGAGGCTCAGTCCGCGCTGCGCTCGCGGAAAAATAAGATGAAGAAATCCGGGCTATCCAGAAATCCGGGCCACCCCGTGGTCGCGTCCGGAGTCGAGGGACGATCGTTCGCGGGCCGGATGCGGTCGAGACGAGGCCGCGAGGTGTCCCTCGTGCGCTCGCGTGACAGTGGCGCGCACCCGTCGGAACCCCGCCGAGGTTTTGAACGGACGACACAAATAAATTCCTCCGTCGCGCCAACCTGGCCCGTCTGCAGCACAGGCCAAAATCACGTGGGCTCTCTTCTGTTGTTAAAAGTTATCGGTGGCGACGCCCTCTCCTCCCGCCTAGCTAGCACTACTACCACCCCGGCTCCCCGCTCACTCACCCGCGCCGAGCCCACACACGAACGCGCGCACCGCCTCGCTCCAACCCCCGGTCTCCTCAAGCGTCTTGGCGACGCGGACGTCGGCGTGGGGCGCCAGCTGCGTCTCGATGGCGATGGCGCTCGACAGCGGATGCGTCTTGTCGCCGCAATCCCAACACAGCGCGAGGATCGGTACGTCTCTCAGCGCGTTCGCGATGACGTCCGGCGGCGGCAGGTCCGAGTCCGCGCTCGCCGCCATCACGTCCCCGAACGAGTCCTCCCTGACGCCGACGAGCCTCGGCGGTTCGTCCTCGCGATCGGTGCCCACGAAGATGGGCCTGGGCTTTTTGGATTTGAGAAAGGCGCCGAACCCGCGCTCCGCCGCGGCGAGGATCTGCGACCGTCGCCGCCGCCGCGTCTCGTGGAACGTCGGGACGATGACCAGCACGAGCCCGGCGATCGTCTCGGGGTTCGAACCGTCGCGTTCGCGCTCCCGCGCGACGCGAACCGCCGCGTGAATCGCCGACGCGGCCCCCATCGAGGCCCCGCCCAGCACGAGCCTCTGCGACGCGTCGCGTCTGCACGCCCTCGCCAGCGAGAGCATGTCTCCGCCCAGGGTGTCCCACGCGCAGTCCTCGGGCGCGGTGGACGGAGAAGATTCGCCGTGCCCGCGCGCCGAGTATCGAACGACGTGCGCGTCCATCGCGACCGCCCCGTCGTCGTCATGCCAAAAGTTCCACAGCATGTCCTCATCCTCGCCAGCCATGGAGTTGCAAAGGCCGTGGCCCCACACGACGAGCGCGCGAGAGCTGGTTGGGTCGCCGTAGCGACGCGTCTCCAGGCGTACGCCGTCGCGAATCTCCACGAACGTCGCCATCGAGGGGGACGCGCGCGTGTCTGCGCGGTAGCCCCGAAACCATTGACAGGTCCGATGCACGTCCGATTTTCGGGCCCAACAGACACGTGATTTTGCCCAACACGTGGGATGAGTCGGATTCGTTCAGTTGAACGCGCGCCGGCGGGGTGGGCGAGGCGCGATACGGGTTCGACGCGATGGGTGTCGGCAAGGGTTTCGATGCTGCGGACTCATGGAACGTAGCGTTGCTCTTCCTCATCTACGCCGTGCTCTCCGTCGGCATCGAGCACGGCGTGCACTGGATCAAGACCAAGGTGAAGGGGAAGAAGACGCTGATGCTGGTAATCCACAAGGCTGAGGAGGAGCTGTTCCTGCTGGGCACGGTGAGCTTCCTCCTGCTGGTGTTCGAGGAATCCATCATCAACAACAGCTGCGTGGACAGCAGCATCTTCGACGGCGATAACTGGGCGCTGTGCCACAAGGCCAAGTACGGGTACTACGGCTCGGGCACCAATTCGACCGGCAGCTCGTACTCCGGTCGCAGGAGGCTGCACGGCGCCGTGGGCGGCGGCGACGGCATCTGCCCCGACGGCGAGGAGCCCTTCTTCAGCGCCGCGCTCCTGCATCACGTGCACATCTTCATCTTCCTCCTCGCCATCTCGCACGTCCTCTACACCGCGGCGACGCTCACGCTGGCGCGCTGGAGGCTCAAAGTCATGATGTCGCGACGCACGGAGCACCTGCGCGTGACCATGGAGCGCGTGGCGAAGGTCATGGGAAAGGACGCGCACGAGATCAACGCCGATATGGAGAGGCGCCGGATGGAGGAGGTGCGCCAGTTCCGCCGCGCCGACGAGGGACTGTCGAGGAAGAGCTCGCTGCGCGACAAAGGCGGCGGCGGCGCGCCTCCGGAGTCTCTCCAGTCCTCCGCGGACATGAAGGCGTACCGACTGAAGATCGCCGACGCCACCACCGCCGCGCTCAAGGGCGACATCGTTCACGAGCAGGAACTGCTCGGCGACATCGCGGCCAAGTCGGCGCCGAAGAAATCGGTGAGCTTCGCGTGGCGGCAAAGGACGACGGCGGCGCGAGAGGATGGCCAAGAGTATCGCAACTTGTGGACCAGGTTCCTGCACGGCATTGCGTGGGAGGTGCCGAACTCGTCGCTGCTGTGCTTCGAGCTGCTCTTCCTCCGGACGCACAACATCCACTCGTACAAGTTCGACTTTTCCTCCTACGTCATGCAGTGCATCGAGAGCAACTCCTCGGAGACTCTCGGGATGTCCCCCGCTCGGTGGCTCATCGCCACGGTGCTCATCTTACTCTGGGGACCCTTCCGCGAGATGAACCTGGCGGTATCCGTCGTGTCGTTCGCGTCGCTGATCGCGAGCGCCGCCTTGTTGAGCCGCAGAGTCGAGGCGCTGCTTCACATCGAGCGCGTCGTGGGTCAAGTCACCGACGACGTGTTCCTCTTCCGACGGCCGCAGCTGCTGGAGGAGGTCATGGTGGCGATCATGTACCAGCAGGCGTTTCACATCGCGTCGTGGCTGTTCGGCTGGTGGAACGTCGGCAGCGCGTGGGACGGGTACTCGTGCTACTACGGCGAGGGGTGGGGACTGGCGGTGAGCGTCGTCGTCGTCGCCGCGTCGCTGGCCATCGGCGGATACGTCATCCTGCCGCTGCAGGCGCTCACGTCGCAGATGACCCCCAGCAAGCTCAAGGGCGACTTGCTCGGGCCGCACGTCAAGGGCGCGCTCGATTTCATGCTGCGGAAGAAGCGCCGCGTGAAGAAGTTCCCCACGGAGACGGACGCGGTCGTCCACATCCAGCGCTGTTTCAGGAAGAGGCGGCAGCGCAACCTGGAGATGGCGGGGAGGATGGCGATGATCAACGAGGTATCGCGAGGGAATCGGAAGTACGGGATGACGTGGGTGAACAGCGGGGGCGGCAGCGCGGACGGGACCCCACGGAGCGAGTCGCCCTCCGTGGCTGGCGACTCGTTCATCGACGTCGACGTCTGACTCTGAGCGTCGTCGTCCGAGGGGGGTATCGCATGCGGACACAGCGGAACGGGGTCGCCTGAATTGTAATATTTCAACTTGACAACTTTCATTCACCTGGGCGTGTTCATCACTCACTCCTCCGCGCGCGGCGTAGGTGGTCGAGTCGGCGGCCCGCGCGCGTGGCTTTCGTCGCGGAGTGCGTCGCGTTCGACACTCGCCCGCCCCCCGTTCCCCGGGACGATGGGGAAGAAGCGCTTCGAGCGCGTCGCCAACAGCACGCGCCCGGCCGCCAAGTTGGGCGGGGGCGGCGGATGGAACATCGACGGCGCGCGCGGCATCGTCGACGGGGACGCGGCGTCGCTGCCCGCGTACCCGACGCCTCTCTCGCGCCGCCGAGTCGCCGACAAGGGGCGCGTCGACCTCACCGTCGCCGCGTCAGACGCCCACGAGAGGACCCGCGCGGGCGACGAAGGGGAGACGAACGCGTCGTCGTCGGCGGCGGCGGCGGGGGCTTCCGCGTCGACGTCGCATTCCGCGCCGAGGGTGTACAAGAAGGTGTTCAGCGGCGTGGGTTGGCGCGCGGCGGCGCCGGGGTTTGGAAACCCCGAGGACAAACGCGACGACGCCCCAAGGCGACCCATCATCCTCGTGGGGAACCTCCCCACCGACGTCCACCCCGGCGAGCTCGTCGACATCATCGAGGCGCACTGCGAATCTTTAGACTACGACGGCGAGCTGACGCGGACGCAGATGGCGGTGTTCGGACCCGCGCGCCCGAAGCTCAAGCGCGACCGCGGCAGGCTCCACCGAGGGTTCGCGCTGCTGACGTTCGACACCGTCGCCGCGGCGCTGAGCTGCGCGGCGCTGCTCGACGGCGCGGACCTCCGAACGCCGAGTAAAAAGACGGAGGGGGGACTTCGACCGATGAAGTGCACGACGGAGGTTGGAGACGCCATGGACGATCGGTTCATGGACGGGACCCAGGGGGAGGACGCTCCGCCGCCGCCGCCGCCGCCCGTCCCGGACGACCCGTCGGCGGCGCCGTTTTCGCTGTCGGAGCTGAGGCGATTCCCGATGCGCTCAAACTGTCTGAGCACGCACGCGACGCTAGCGGATCTCGATCCGGCGCTGCGGGATCGACTGGCGAGGTACTTTCGTGACGCGTGCGAGGGCCTTCCCGAGTTTGCGTCGGTTTTCGCCAGGGCGGAGAGACTGGCGGGTAAGTACACGAGGGTCAAGGAGATTGTCGAGAGCGTCGAGGCGTTCAAAGTCGTCGTGTCGTTTGTCGCGACGTGCGAGCGGACGGGGGCGCGAAGAGTGCGCAAATTCTTCGACCTCGCCTGCGGACACGGCCTGGTGGGGATCATGCTGGCGTACGCCTACCCGGACAGGACGGTGATGGCGTGCGACAGGAAACGGAGGGAGAGTTTCGAGGCTTTCGCAGAGGCGTTTGCGCACTACGCGAGCAGAGAGGAAAACTCTCCGGCTACTTTTCACGACGACGAGGTCGAGCCCGAGGTCGAGCCCGGCGCGGCTGGTTCTTCGCGGCGGTCGAGGCGTCTCCCCAACCTAACGTTCGTGGAGGGTGAGCTGGACGTGCTCGCCCCGAACGTCGATTCGAACTCGCTGGTGCTGGCCCTGCACGGGTGCAACGAGGCCAACAAGGACAGCATGCGCATGGCGACGAGCGCGAGCGCTCTCTGGTGCGTGATGCCCTGCTGCATACGGGCCAACCTGTACCTTCCGAACTGCACCGTGAGCAAGATGACGGACGATCAGAGGTACGCGTTCATGTGCGGGGTGATGGCGTGCGAGTACGGCGCGCAGATGGCGAGGTGCATCGACCGGCGGATCACGAACAGGGCCGTCGTGCTCTGCGGCGGGTGCGAGGATGGGGACGAGGAAGAAGGGGACAAAGCTGATGGGGACGGCGAAGGGGGCGGGAGCGTCGGGCCGTTCGGGACGTCGACGAAGCTGAGGTTTTACAGCGACCACAAGCATCTGGTGACGCGCGCGAGGCGGCGCAAGGACGGGGAGAGCGCGGTGGCCTTCGTGTCGAACCCATCTTCACGTTAGCGGCGGCGAGTAGTGGCGCCGTCCAGCCAGAAACACTTTTGAAGCGGAGAGAAACTTCACGTTCACAGCTGCACAGTTGCGATCTCTCGGAACTTTCAGCTCTGGCGACGCCTTATCCGCGCCACAGAGACGGAGCGCCATGCTCGCCCGCGCCCCCATCGCGTCCAAGTTCGCCGTCGCCGGTGCGTCGCGCGTCGACCTCCGCGCCCGCGGTCGCGCGCCCGCGGTCGTCCCCCGCGCGTCCGCCCCCGGCCAGGGCTCCACCGGCCGGACCGGACCAACGTCATCCCGCACCGACGTCGCGTCACCCGACGATGTCAGGGCTCTCATGCCCCGCACCGTCGACCGCGCGCGGCTCGTGGCGCAGGTCTCCGCCAAGGCCGCCCCCGCGCCACCCGCGGAAAGCCCGCCATCCGCGTTCGTGCTGTGGTGCCGCGGTAACTGGGGGTACTTCGCCGCGCTGCAGACGGTCGCGCTCATCGGCGCATCGTACAACGGGCGGTTAGCGCGGAAGCGACGATTGGAGATCGCCGACATCAACGACAAGCTCCGCGCCATGATGGCCAAGTACGAGGGCAAGCTGGGATCCGTGGACGACGACGACGTAGGGCCCGCGTCCGAGGCGCTCGCGGCGGCCAAGGCGGCGCTCGTGGCGGGCGACTTTGACGCCGCCGCGGGCAAATTCTCCGAGGCGAAGGCGATCGCGCAAAAGCACGGCGACTCCTCGGCGGTGCTGTCGGGAGCGAAGGGAACCGCGACGGCGCTGATGCGCGCGGGGCAGCTCAGGGCGGCGGTGGCGGAGCTCGAGAGCGTGGTGGATCTGGCGGTGAGCGAGGGGGACAGCTCGGTGTACGGCATGCTCGGCGACGCGCACACCGACCTCGCCGAGCTCGGCAAGGCTGGAGCGTATTACGACAAGTGCCTCGCCATGGACTGATGAGACAGACGCGGGTTTGTGTCGACGACGCGTGGACCTGGGTGGGAGCGAGTCGAGGGGGAGGGATGCAGCGGATTAAGAGCCGTGGAGCGTAGTCCTTAACACATGTTTTATGCGCGTATTCGAGCGCCGAGCGGTTGCGCCCCCCCGGCCCGAGTGGGTTTGGCTTTATTTGGCTGCCAAAACGATTTTCTCCCGCCGTGCCCACCTGCTGCCTGCCGAGCCTGCAGCAGATGCGATTTCCGGATTTCCGTGACAGCGGTGCATTTTCCGCGTCTTTTGCTCCACTCCCGCCAAGATATTTTCGGGTGAGGGAGCAGTTGGCCAATCAGAATCGCCGATGCGAAATCGTAGCAAAAAAAGATTTGTAAACCGCTCCTTGAAAACTTGGAGAAATCGAGGGAAGGAGGCATTCATCGGAGGGCCGCTCGGGCTCCTCCTCGGCTCTTCGTCGCGCGTCGAACCGCGATCGAATCGACCGCACGCGTGATCGTTCCGTCAGGTGCGTCGAAGACCGCCCCGAACGCGCGCGTCGACCGCGGGAGGGGCAACCTCCGCGAAACATTTTGCGCGCGCCCCTTTGAAAAATACTGTCACGCGTCGGGGCGACTTTTGCGTTACCCCCCTCCACCCCCCGGCGCCCCGCTCACCTCCCGTCACCTCGATCATCCTCCCCTCGCGCAGGCTTCCTCTAGGGTGGGACGATATGTTGGCGCTGAGCGCGGGCGCGTGTGTCCGGACCGTGGCCGCGGAGGTCACGAGCACCTCCGGCCGCTCGGTGGTGGCCGCCTCGGTGGGGGGCAATCGGTATATTCCCTCAGCGCGGGAGAGTCCCGCGCGCGCGGCGTCTTCTTCCGCGGGCGGCTGGCGCGCGGCGCGGGTCATCGCGCCGCTTCGCGCGGCCGCGTCCCCGCGCCTCGGCATCGGCCGGGCGTCTTCGGCCGGGACGCTCGAGAACCCGCGGTCCCGGGGCGCGGTCGTCGCCAACGCGCGCGCGGGTCGGTCGAGCGGCTCGCACGGCTCCGCGAACGACCCGGACGATCCCGAGCAGGAGCGCGAGATGCTCAACAACGTCCAGCCGTCCAAGTCCCCGGAGAAGAAGAACAACCGCCCGCCCGCCGTCGCGGACCAACCGGCGAAGAAACCCTCCGCGTCCTCCTCCTCCGACGCCAAGGCCAGATCCGACGCCAGATCCGACGCCAAGGAGGCCAAGGCCAAGACGGAGAAGTTCGAGCTCGACAAGAAGCGGCTGGAGCTCATCATGGAGGAGAAGGAGTGGGACTTGGAACGCGTCGGGTCGGACCCGGCGGAGAAGATGGAGCGCCTGAGCGAGTACGTCACCGCGGTCGAGGCGTACAAGAGCCTGTGCGCCACGCAGGTGCCAAACACGGTGTCGGACCTGCTCTCGCAGTACGTGCAGGTGTCAACCCTGGACCCGGGCGCCGACGGATACGACAAAGCCGTCGAGTTTCTCAACCTGGACTTTTCCGACGACGACGAGGAACGGGATCCGGAGGAGGTGGAGGCGATACAACGGATGGCGAAGAACTTTGGCCGAGCAGGAACGGGCGATAAGGGCGCCGGGGACGAGGAGCCCGGGTTCACGCCCAAGGAGGTGGACGACATCATCCGCCTGCTCGGCGAGATGGGCGAGCTTCGCGGGAGCGACGGGGACGACGACGATTCAGACGACGAGCTCGACGAGGAGGAGTTGATGCGCAACTTTCTCGGCGGGTTTCTCGACAACCCCGGCACCCTGCACCTGGCGCAGGACGTGGAGGGTAACTGGCGGTGGCTCGAGGACGACCTCGGCCGGCCGCTGGCGACCAAGCCGGAGGGTGAGTTCAACGTCAAGGTTATGTCGCACGAGGAGATGGTGCAGCTCGGGCTCAACGTCAACTCGCTGCACGAGGAGGTTGACCCTGCGGAGCTCATCGACTTCTCCGGCTGCAAGAGCTGGGACGAGGCGATTCGGGTGGGTCGGGAGGTGGAGGCGGCGCTGGACCACATGCGCGCGGACGGGTGGGAGGTTGACACCAGGAGCTGGTGCAACGAGGGGGAGCACCTCATGGTGGTGAAGGAGCTGACGCCGCTTCGCACGATGTCATTCGTGGAGGGCGTCAAGGGAAAATCCAACGCGAAGAGCAAGAGAAAGGCGGGCAAGAAGTCGAAAAAGACCGAGGGCAAGGCGTGAAGACGTTGCACGTAACAGGGATGGGGCGCATTGATTGGGTTCACGCGGGCCGGGGGGGGGGGTGGAAGGAGCGAGCGGGCGCAAAGCTGTATTTCATTCAGAAAATTTCTAATTCAGCACGACACTGTACTTTTCAAACGATCGAGCGACTCATCAATCGCTCACACCCGAGCGCCTGACGCTCGCCTTGAGCAGCACGTACGCCAACGTCAGGTACGCCAGCGCCAGCACTAAAAGCGACGACAGATCGCGCACCATCGTCTCGCGGTTGTCGCCAAAGCTGAAA